>NW_010965712.1:120536-134753 GCF_000463585.1 Tarenaya hassleriana
AACGATTGTTCATAATCCGAATAGACCATCCATTCGATTATGTAATCCCAATCCCGGAGCTCCCACTAAATCAAGCATATCTAATATCTCGATTAAGTTACATGCATTCATTCACTATGGACCATCCATAAGAATAAATCATGTCTATTTGAGTCACAGTTGATCAGATTATGCAACGATTGCGTAATCGGACCTCGAAAACGGAATTTTTCGGAATCTGGACTTCGGACCGTCCGTTCTAGAGGTAGAACGGACGTTCCAGGCTGGCAGAACGTTCGGTCTCGACTTCAGAAGTCAGAACGGACGTTCAGCCTACTAGAATGGACGTTCTGCATGGCAGAACGGACAGTCTAACCTTCCGTTCTGTGCCAATCAGTCCGTCACCCTTGGACCGTCCGGTCTGGCTTACCCAGAACGGACGGTCTAGGGTAGGTCTCCGTGATCAGATCACGTTTCCCCGCGTTCTTGGCCCCGATCAGACCCGAAACCGATCCAAATTCTTCTGTACACCCAAAATTCGAACTCCTGCACTCTATGCAACATGAAACATGCAATCTACACTAGATTCAATAATCAAACATGCATAGACATCATAGCAAACATGGATTCAAACGATTCAAATCCTAAAACATGCGTGATCGGGTTCTACGAAATCAAAACAGAGCAACCAGGCTCTGATACCACTGTTGGATTTCCTGGACCAACATGATCATCAATCACACATCATACTAGTCTTATTATGTCATCATTCCCATAATGACACAAGACTAGGGAGTTTAGTATCATTCATAATGATACATGGATTTCATAACAGATCTAGTATGCAAGAACATGTAATGAATCAAATACTCTCATAAAACCATAGAAAGTATCAATACATCGAATGTATCTAAATAAAGCTCATGAACAGTACATCATAGAGCACTAAACCAACACCTCGGACTCTTAGGATCGACAAAACCCTCGGGTTGTGTCATGTACACATCCTCGAACAAATTTCCGTTAAGGAATGCAGTCTTGACGTCCATCTGCCATATCTCGTAGTCATAATACGCAGCTATGGCCAGCAGAATCCGTATGGATTTAAGCATCTAGATTCGTTTCGTACCTGATACACGCCTTTATAGTTCTCCTGTTGCGCAGAACATTTGACGTATTCAAAGCACGCAACTCCTCATGTTGGATTCCGTAGATATCTCAGGTCTTAGGATCCAATCATGGAACCGCCATATGAGATTCAAGTCATGACGCTAGTCCATGTGACAATCTCATGCGGGTCAATCCAGTATTCCGTTCTCCAACGAATACCTACGGCTGTGATTGTATCCAATACCTATGATCAACGCTATGATCATCAATCACACATCATACTAGTCTTATTATGTCGTTATTCCCATAACAACACAAGACTAGGGAGTTTAGTTCATTCATAATGATACACGGATTTCATAACAGATCTAGTATGCAAGAACATGTAATGAATTAAATACTCTCATAAAACCCATAGAAAGTATCAATATATCAAATGTATCTAAATAAAGCTCATAAACAGTACATCATAGAGCACTAAACCAACAATTTCGCGTTGGAATGAGATGCCACAAAACTACATCTTAGAAGTGGAACCGTTCGATGTGTGGGGAATCGACTTCATGGGACCATTTTCATCATCCTGCGGTAACCTATACATCCTTGTGGTTGTAGATTATGTGACGAAATGGGTGGAAGTACTTGCTAGCCCGAAGAATGATTCAAGCACTGTTTCACGGATGTTCAAAAGAGTCATATTTTCTCGGTTTGGAGTCCCGAGAGTGGTGATAAGTGATGGGGGAGCACACTTCGTTAATAGAGTGATTCAGGGCATATTGACTATATATGGTGTTCACCATAGAGTAGCCACTCCCTACCACCCCCAAACGAGTGGTCAAGTGGAGGTCTCCAATAGAGAGATAAAACAGATCTTGGAGAAAACAGTGGTCAAGTCAAGAAAAGACTGGGCTTTGAAGCTTGAAGATGCGGTTTGGGCATATCGGACAGCATTTAAGACACCGATCGGGATGACTCTGTTTCAACTCGTGTACGGAAAAGCCTGCCACCTTCCGGTCGAGTTAGAACATAAGGCATATTGGGCGATTAAGGCGTTGAACTACGATTGGAAAACCGCAGCAGAAAAACGAGTGTTAGAGCTCCACCACTTGGAGGAAATTCGCTTGGACGCTATGAGAACGCATGAATCTACAAGGAGCGGGCCAAGAAGTGGCATGATCGCCACATCCTCTACCGAAACTTCCAACAAGGTGACCTCGTGCTTTTATTTAATTCCCGACTAAAACTTTTTCCAGGAAAGCTGAAATCGAGATGGTCGGGACCGTTCACCATAAAGCATGTCACCTCACATGGAGCGGTGGAACTCGACAACGAGAAGGGCGGGTCATTCATGGTCAACGCCCAAAGGATCAAACCGTACAACCCGGGGAAAGCTAAGCCGGGAGGAGGTACCTCTGTACTCTCCTTTTCTTTGATCAACTGAATGCCACATCGGTCTAGCTATGACCTTAACTAGCAACCCCGGTTAACCCCGAGATGTAAATTCTTCGAACCTCGTTCTTTTCTTCTTTTCTTCTTTTATTCACCATGGAAAGGCTCCAAATTCTCCCAAATCACTCCAATCAAATAAGTCCTTTCGTCGGGGGGGAAAATGGGGGACGAAAAATTTTAGCATGCGCCGTACCACAGAGAAAATGAGCGGCCCGCCCGGTAAACCAGGCGACCGCCCATTCATCGAGCGACCGCTCGATCGCTCGCACCTTTTCGAAAAATAAAAATAAAAATAAAAATAATAATAAATATCGAGCGATCGCCCGAGAAACCGAGCAACCGCTCGGTCTCGAAATCGAGTTTTTAACTCGATTTCGGGAGAGAGAGCCACCACTTCACGCAAAAATACCAAGACTCTCTCCCCTTCTCTCTCACCGGCGACTGATTTCCCCAGCCACCGTGACCGAATCCGCCACTTCAAAGCCCCACCGCGCCGCCGTCGTTCCGGAACCACCACGCTCAAACCCCACGCGAATCTACACTCTCCGAAAACCCTAACCGATGGCACCAAAAAGAGCCCGCACAAGCGACGTCGCTTCATCGTCATAGGAAGCCGAGTTCTCTCAAAGGAGAGAGATGAGACCGGACACAATCACCGAGATATTGGAGACGAAGCAGAATCTCCTCGTTGAAGGACCACCAAAGCTGGTCAAGATCGGCCGACATGATGAAGCATACGAGCGGGCGAAGCACCTATCGAAGTTGAAACAACGCCCAAGCAAAGCTATGTGCGAACGCACGATTCGAGAGTTGGGTATTCAAGCGAACGTCAAATACATATTCGAGCCCTCATTCAAGAGCGTAACCCGCGAATTCTTGGCCACCTTCTCATGCTACTTTCCATCCGACGACACGATCGACGAAGCATACATGGAGTTTCGCTTGAACAAGAAATGGGTGAGACTAAGCATGGCGCAATTTGCAGACATCCTGGAGGTCCAAAGGGGAACACACTCCTTACTACCGACGATCTCCGCATATGTCCTCCAAGATTTTTGGAAGAAGATTGCAGTCCGTCAGTACTCAAGCTCAGCGGGGAAGATTTCATGGGTACAGCATCCGACAATCCGATACGCGCATCAAGTCATGTCCAACTTCATCTTCGCGCGAGACGAACCCGGTAAGATCCACAAGATCGACCTGGGTTACCTCTATCAAGCATTGCGGGAGTTTCATGATGGTCCATCTCTCGACATGTATGTCCGTGCCCAATGGAGCAACATGGACTTAGCTTCACGAGTACCCATGCATCTCCACACGTTGACCTCTACCAAGGCCAACGAGACATGCATTTGCGTGGGTGGTATGATCACAAAGATAGCACAGCGGGTCGACACGGGAATAGTATTCTACGAAGCTGATATGGTCGACGATCACATCCTCCTAGACATGGACGCCCTCCGACTCCGAGGGCACATTCAGCGAAGGGGATGGCAGTGGATCTTCAAGGGCGATGACGGGATGACACGAAGCCTTGTGATCCCGTGCGAGCAGATCGAGACGTTCACACCCGATACCCTGCAGCTGGACTTTCTCGACATTACCCCAGACCGATTGAGAATCGGGAGAGGAAGAGCGACTGACCCCTCGACATCGGGAGTTGAGGGTCAATCGAGCTCCATCCCCGACCCTCGGCTTGACCTCATCTTGCAAAAGCTAGAAAGCTTCGACACTCGACTCACGACTATCGAGGGATTCGGCCCCCGACTCACCTCCCTCGAGGAATCCATAGAAGATCAGATGGGCACTTTGGAAGTCATGCTCACAACATCGATAGAGAGTGCCCAACGAGAGATAATGCGAGCGTGTGAGAAGATAGATGGGTAACGACGACTCCGATGCGGGAGAATCAGACCAGGAGTCCGAGGAAGAAGGCTCATCTGCATCCGGGGCCAGCAAGGGGAACAAGAGGACGACCCCTTGATTCGATCATCGTTAGGATAGAACGTTTAACATTTTTCGTAGAACGATGTTTTCATGTGTTTAAAACTCTTGTCTCGTGCTGCTCTTTTTGGATTGTCGGTATTATTATTATATGATGTTTTGACGTGCTTAAATGTTGATAATCTTGTCGGACTTCATGTTTATGCAGCATTTCCTCGAAATCGGGTTAGATAAATTTTTTCACAGAAAAAATAGGCGGACCGCTTGGTTTTTCGAGCGGCCGCCCACTTGCGGATGAAACCGAGCGGTCGCTCACCTCTTCAGGCGGACCGCCCGACCCGTTTTGAGCGACCGCCCAAGCGGTCGCCTGGAATCAATCGTTTCAATCCAAGAAAACGATCGACTGCTCGCAAAAGCAGGCAGCCCGCCCGTTTTCTCTGACGAATTCTTGACATTTTTCAGCTATTTCAGATGGATTTCAGAAGTCGCTGGGGCAAAGCACACAAATACATTTCGGACAGAATACCCATCCTCCATGACTTCAAGCCGCAAGGAATGCCTTTCTCAAGTCTCGTAGATACGGTTCCCATCAATGCCGATGCACCTTTTGTGGAACCAACTCCATTCCAACCCCAATCCGACGAGGAAGCACTCGTCCTACATCGAGTCCAGAACAGAGGAATCAGAGCTTCAAAGTTCGTGCATCACCGCATTCTACCAAAGCAACTCTACGAGAGAATCAGGGATATTTTTCAACTCGCGGGCTAGGATCGCCTCTTCCAAGCCAACCCTCAGACTTACCGAAGATGGACAACATAATTCGCTTGCACCTTCAAATGCTTCATCCCGACGAATGGTAACCCTCGGGAAGGTTACTTTGGCTTCAGACTTGAAGGGCGTCAATTCTATCTCCAGATGGAACAACTTGCAGAAATTCTAGGCATCGAGATGAGCACCAACGCAGCGATTCCGAAGATCACAGTCACCAAAGCCCGAACCTTCTGGATGGAAATCACAGCGGGCACTTTCCGCTCATGGGAACTCGAAGCCTTCATGATCCGACACCCCGCGATTCGCTATCTCCAGCAGTTCATGGCCTGTGCGTTACTCGCACGAGAAGATCCACAAGTCGTCTCAATCACCGAACTCAACCTCCTCATGGGACCCCTCCACTTCATGATGCATAACCGGCCTGAAGTCGCCGACATAGCCTCAAGGGTCATCCTCCACATACACTCGGTACTCTCTTCCGACCTTGATTCAATTTGCTTTGGAGGTATAGTCACCTTGATTGCAGAAAGGGTGGGAATCAACCTCTGACGCCATTCATGGAGACACGATCAACTTCATCCATCTCGTGGAAAATAGCCTAGTCAAAGAACAGAACGGAGACATCTTATGGAAATTAGTGGACGTCGAGAGCAGGTATCGATCATTCGACATGGCTTACTTTGTACTACCTCTTCTCACCCAAGAAGGCATCAAATTCGAAGTCCAGATGGATATTGGCACGGAATCTGACCAAGGATACTCATCTCACTGGTCCTGCTAAAGGCCCGCTCGGTCCTCCCTCTTCACCCTCATCCCTTTGCATTCGTTTCGGCTAACATCGCATTGCACTGTAGTTCCCCCACATTGCATAGGCTTCATGGGCTTACGACAACCGCAAAAGAGATATTGGAATGTGATTCCGCCTCATCGAAAAAGGTAACACAATCACCCCCTTCATTTCATCCATTCCTTATTTCTCTTTGAAAACTCTCCACTAGACGAGAGTCAACACCGTGGACGGTGTTTGATTCAAGTCTGGGGGGAGGAGTGGCACTAACATACATCATACCCATGAGCTCTATACATCATGCATCATTTGCACTTAGAATCATGCATTCCATATTCATCGAAAAAAAAATTAAAAAAAAACGAGTCTTGCATTTTGTACATACTTGCATGAATCGCCACTAATAGGTTGCATATGTACATATAGATCTAGGACCACACACATACACTTGCATAAGGTTTTTCTCTTGAAAATTTGGCCGGATAACAATGTGGGGGTATAGAGTGAGGATTGGTTTGGTAAGGTTGTAGGAGCTAAGTTTAGATTTATCTAAAGAGTTGAATGGATTGTCGGGTGAGGTAGAAATAGCTGATCCAACCCTAGAGCGAATGAATGTTACGTGGGATGATTTTGTCTCCTAAAGTCTAGATGGAGTAAAGGTTACGAACCAAGCACGAAACGTCTCCCTAAGAACTACCCTTTGATCTCTAAGTTATGAAGCCTATAGAAAGCAACAAGCCCTAGAAAATACGATGCATCCCGACACTCCTCTGTCATCATCTCGTTAATGAAAATCATTCGGGGACATGAGTGCATCGAAAATGAGGGCTCGGGTCTAAGTTGTGGGACAAGAAGAAAAAAGAAGAAGTGACACTTGTCAAATTCCAACGTCCTAGAAGCCCGGGATTGCACGAAAAGGAAAAATAAAGAAAAAGAAAAAGAATGCAAAAACAAGAATAAAAAGAAAAGAGGTAGGGCGAAGAAAAATAGTGAAAGTATGGGCCAAGTAATTTTTAGAGACCTCGATTGGGATGTGTTTAGGAGACATGCTCGGCAAGTAAGAGATACTCCATTTTAGGTTGCGGGAAACAATAGAAATCTCATTGATAAACTTTCGTTTGAATGTTGGAGAAGATAGAGTACACCAAACCCGATTTCATTCACAGCGACTCTAACCCGTACCACCAATCTACTTCAAACCCCATTTGTTTTCTGATTATATTTTATCACCCCTGGATAGTTTCATAGCTGCACACTTACTCGAGGACGAGCAAACCTCAAGTCTCGGGGGATTTGATCACACGAGATTTTTACCGGTTTTTCTAACGTCTTACATCATACTTTGCACATACCTTAGGCATAATAGGACGTTAGACGGTCATGGGTAGGATTCTTTTCTCCATTTTCCATGCAGGATGATCGAACGAGGATATTCACGCACAAGGCACAGAAAAGGAGTGGAATCGAGAAGTCCCGGAAGGCTCCGAGAAAATGGGCGGTCCGCTCGCTTTTGCGAGCGGTTGCCCATTGGCGAAATTTATCTCGGAAATTTCTTCAGAGAAAATGGGTGGCCCATCCATTTAATCGAGCGGTCGCTCGATGCCGAAATCACGGGAACAGGCGGATAGGACGTTAGACGGTCATGGGTAGGATTCTTTTCTCCATTTTTCATGCAGGATGATCAAACGAGGACATTCACGCACAAGGCACGGAAAAGGAGTAGAATCGAGAAGACCCAGAAGGCTCAGAAAAAATGGGCGGCCCGCTCATTTTGCCGAGCGGTCGCCCATTGGCGAAATTCATCCCGAGAACTTGATCAGAGAAAATGGGCGGCCCGCCCACTTAATCGAGCGTCGCTCGACGCCGAAATCACGGGAACAGACGGTCACTCAAGAAACCAGGCGGTCGACCGTGCGCTATGAAGAACGAGCGGTCGCTCGAACAAACGAGCGGTCGCCCGGAACCAGAAAAACGGGCGACCCTGAAGACGAAAACGGTCGACCCTGAAGAAAAAAGTGAGCGACCACCCGTTATTAAATCCAGCCCAAAAAGAAAAAGGCCCGATTTTTGAGAAAAAAACCTAGCTGCTGCACTTGCATAAAAAAGGGAGTTTGAGGAGAGAGAAGGGGGACTCGACCAACTTGAAGAAAAACACCTTGGAGAAGTGAAAAAGGAGATCTTGGAGACCTAGGAAACGTGGAGAAGAAGGAGATCACCATTGAAGACCATCTTGAGCTCCTCTTTTCCCTTTCTATGTTTCCTCATTTTGTTTTCTGTTTTGAAATCCTAGGCATGGAGTAGTAACTTTTGTTGTGGGGGAAGGATCTCCACTTTTGTATGGACATCTATGCTTAATCTATGATGCTTTAAGTTTTCTTCCATGGGTTTGATGTTTTGTACTTAATGTTATCAACTTTGGCGAAATCTTAGTTAGTATGATGTTAGAACACATTGATCATAGGGATATGGGGATAAGGTTTGGAACCAAACATCGAATGAGTGAGTTATTCACATTGGGAGATGGCTTAACTTGCTTAGGATTCATGATGGGGTAGTTAATGCATCTAGAGATCATTTGGATCATTGGAAAATGGATAAATCGATTTTTTAGGTAGTGGGTTTAAGCTCGGAAGAGAGAAACCCTAGATGAAGTGCTTGAAACCCCTCTTTTTGGAAGATAAACCTGTAGGTATTGTAGCATCATCAACCGTCCATGCAATTCTTGAGGGATCCCGAACCCACAACGCCTCAATTCCATCGTTTTACAACCCGTTAATTTTGCTTGTTTTCTTGTATTCCGACACTCATCACAAATCATATTTTTATTTAACCATCAATCTAGCTTAGGGATAGATTAACACAACATAGTCCTCGTGTTCGATCCCGTTACTACAACTACCGTATACTTGCGGATAGTGGTACGAATCGGGTACTAAATATAAGACTCGGTGCGTGCGCATCAACTATCAAGAATCGGTACCCGTTACCGAGGATTGATGAGTTGCTGGATCAGCTACAGGGAGCCCAATGGTTTTCGAAGATCGATCTACGATCCAGATATCACCAGATTCAGGTCAAGGATGACGACATACAGAAGACGGCATTCCGGACGAGATATGGACACTTCGAGTTCGTGGTCATGCCTTTCGGGCTCACGAACGCGCCTGCGGTATTCATGCAACTGATGAACCGCGTGTTCATGGACTATCTAGATGAGTTCGTCATCATATTCATTGATGACCTCCTTATCTATTCGCCGGATCCACAGACACACGAGGAACACCTACGGAAGATATTGTGGAGGCTGAGAGAGAACCAGTTGTACGCGAAGTTCAGTAAGTGCAGTTTCTGGTTACAGGAGATTGGATTCCTGGGACATGTGGTGTCGGCCCAGGGCATTCAGGTCGATCCGGCCAAGATCGAGGCCGTCATGGAGTGGCAGTCCCCGACTTCTGCGACAGAAGTCAGGAGTTTCTTGGGACTAGCCGGTTATTACCGATGATTCGTCGAGGGATTCGCCAAGATCGCTCGACCCCTGACGAAGCTGACAGGGAAGAACGTCAGGTTCGAGTGGATGGCAGAATGCGAGGAGAGTTCAGTAAGTGCGGAGCTCAAGCTGAGATTGACGTCAGCGCCGATCCTGGCATTATCACGATCGGGAATGCTATACGAGGTATACACTGACGCGTCCAAGCACGGACTCGGTTGCGTGCTGATGCAGGAGGGACATGTGATCGCTTACGTGTCGAGGCAACAGAATAAACACGAGGAGAACTACCCGACGCATGATATGGAGTTAGCAGCGGTAGTTCACACGCTGAAGATCTGGAGATCGTATCTGTAAGGGAAGAAAGTTAAGCTCAACACGGATCACAAGAGCTTGACTTATGTGATATCTCAGAAGGATCTGAATCTGAGACAGCGGAGATGGTTGGAGCTGATTGCAGATTACGATCTGAAGATAACCTACCATCCGGGGAAGGCTAACGTAGTGGCCGACGCTCGTAGCAGGAAGAAGATCTTAGCGGCCATACGTGTTGTCACCTCATCTCGCAGCAATGCCGCTGAGTTGACTGCGATGTTGGGACATCTCTCGTTGACGGTAGAGGAGTCGACACCGACTAGCGCGGTGATCCTTTACTCGCTCGATGCATGGATCACATCGAGGAATATAGCCTCAAGGGCTACCGCATTGACGAGCAGGGAGCGTTGCGACTTGGGAACCGACTATGTGTGCCCGACGATCCGGAGCTGAGACAGGAGATTTTGTCAGATGCACATCAGTCGAGACTGGCGATACATCCGGGGGCGAGCAAGATGTATCAGAGGCTACGACAGTGGTATACTTGGCCGAGAGTCAAGAGGGATGTGGCGGACTATGTAGCGAGTGCACATCAGTCGAGACTGGCGATACATCCGGGGGCGAGCAAGATGTATCAGAGGCTACGACAGTGGTATACTTGGCCGAGAGTCAAGAGGGATGTGGCGGACTATGTAGCGAGATGCCTCACTTGCCAGCAGGTGAAGGCAGAGCGACAGATGCCAGGGGGAAAGCTACAACCGCTGGAGATACCTGAGTGGAAGTGGGATTCGATCGCCATGGACTTCGTGGTCGGATTACCGCTCACGCCCAACAAGAAGAACGCCATTTGGGTAGTCATAGACCGACTAACCAAATCTGCTCACTTCATCCCCATCCGGCAGGAGTATCCGATTGAGCGGTTGGCGCAAATTTACGTCGATGAGATCGTGCGTCTACATGGGGTCCCGAATGAGATCATCTCAGATCGAGACGCCCGATTCACATCACGCCTGTGGAAGGCGATACAGGAGGCTCTGGGGACGAAGCTCAAGATGAGTACGACATACCATCCTCAGACAGACGGTTAGTCGGAGCGGACGATACAGACACTGGAGGACATGCTCCGAGCTTGTATTATGGAGTGGGGAGCTCCGTGGGACCGGTACTTGACGTTGTGCGAGTTCGCGTACAACAACAGCCATCACACGAGCATCGGAGTGTCTCCATATGAGGCCTTGTACGGGAGACCGTGCAAGACACCGTTGTGTTGGATAGAGATCGGAGAATGTCGCGAGTTCGGGCCAGAGATTGTTGAGGAGACCACGGAGGTGATACGGAGGATTCGCGCCCATCTGAAGACGGTGCAGGATCGGCAGAAGTCATACGCCGATCAGCGACGGTGATGACATGCATTTTGGTGACATTTGGTATAGGATGTCTAGTGCATTTTACTCGGTTTTGCATATTTATAGGCATTCTAGAGCACATTTGGTCTCGATATTGCTTGGTTGCTTTCTTTGGTGTCAAAACAGGTATTCATGCATAAAAGAGAGCAAAAGGAGTGGAAAACATGGACTACGGAACATCACAGACGAAACGGAAACATTTGGAGTTGTTCCGGAGAAAAACATGAAGCCTAAAAAGTCAGATTTTGCAAGTCCAATAACTTCTACTCTACAAGTACAAATTGCGTGTCCTCTACCTCATTGGAAAGCTATCTTCAATATCTACGCAAAGACACCAAGATCGCACAAATCCGACATTGGAGCAGAAAGTTATGAGCAAATCTGTCAAGCATGTTCGAGTTGAAGAATCGACACGGACCGTGTTGCATTCGACTCGGCCGTGTTGTGTCCGTGCTGAAAAAAGTGGTTTTGCTCAGAGAATTGACACGGACCGTGTTGGCATTCGACACGGCCATGTTGATTCAAACTCGGTCGTGTTCAGCCCAAGTCTAAAGTGTAGATTTTTAACAGAGAATTGACACGGACCGTGTTGCATTCGACACGGTCGTGTTGCATTACGGGAAAACTTCCTATTTTGCATCTAGACTTCCGTTTTCAGAAAAGGAAGAAACCGAGCCGCCAAGCCAATAAAGAGAGGACATCTTAGACTTCAAAAATCATCGAGAGATCACAGCAGAAGCCAGAGAACTCGAGAGAGAATCAAGACGGAGTTTTCCGGGAGCAGAGATTGAAGAATCATCGTCGAGAGATCGCTGCGAGTCTTCTTTATATGTTTATATGTTTCTCTTTATCGATTTGAACTCGTTTGTTGTTATGGGTAGTGAGTAGTCGCTTCACTGTAGCTAGGAATTTAACCTTGTAGGGATTTGTTTGGTTTTTATTTTCCGAGACTACGTTATCGATACTCGGTGGTTTAATTGAATTGAGTTTATTGCTTTTGATCTTCTTGGCATGTTGATTGATTGATCTTAGATTCTGATTTACAACGAGAGTTGGAATTAGATTCGGAAAGAATTCATTAAATAAATTGATTAAGACTATTGAGAGATAGGTTAATCGGTTTAGGAACTGTGATAGTGATTGTTAATGAGTTTGATATTTTAATCTATTAGGTTGAGAGATCGATAGGTTAAATTATTGGATAATGGATTTAGGACTTGAGAGAGCCAAATCTGATATTAGAACTTGAGATCCCCGATTAGAGTTCGATATTCGTAGACTCTCCATCCTTAGAAACAATCCCTGTGCGTTAAGGTTATCCTGAAGCTACGGTGGTTTAATTATCTGATTTTACTTAGTTTATTTATTGCTTTATTTTCGGTATTCATCTATTCCATCTGCTATTTCCTGATCTGATTCTTAGTCGAGTCTTGTTCTTAGTGTTATCTATTCCCTGTGTTCGACCCTGGTACTACAGTTGATCCGTATCCTTGCGGTATTCGCTGTATCTAGGTTTTTTATTACTTGAGCTTATTTATACACCTAGATTTGCGTTATAAAGTTTTTGGCGCCGTTGCCGGGGAGTAGTTTAGCGCTAGGATAAAGATTCTTTTGAATCTAGATTTTTTTTTCTTTTCTTTTTTTTCCCCTGGATTTCTTGATCTATTCTTTGTGTTTGTTCTACTTTCTGGTGTGAAGGATTCCGGTGTATGAACAGGAGTTTTGGACCTGACAACCTAGTACCTCTTCACCTTGAAATCGAGAACTCCACTAAGTGCAATCGAAAGAAGAAATGACAACAAAGAAAGATGGAGGAACGTGCTATAGTTGCAGAGAACAACAATGACACTTATGGGGCATACCTTCAGCCTAAGTACATTCAGCACTTTCATGCATTCGTCGGTCTGACATCAACCGTAATAATTTTGAGTTTCAACCGGCATTCATCAGTATGTTGAGACCAACAGATTTTTCTCTACTAGGTAGTTGAGAGAGTTTGGTCAAGCTAAAGACCCTAAACAAGCGCTCCCGGGAGGCAACCCGAGTTTGTAGGTCAGTTTTTCTTTTCTTTCTTTTTCTTTTTGCATCGGATATTGGTTTGTGTCTCTTATCACCAGGTTGAGTTCTAATGAGAAGCTATTGAGGAGGCGAGGAAGCTAGCTATGCGATAGACGTAGGCAGACTTAAGTGCGAGTGAACGAACATCGCGAGCTAAGTATTCTTTTCCCTTTTTGATTTGCTTCTCTTTTGACTCATCTTACTGGTTGCCTCTACTAGACGAGATTTGACACCGATGACAGTGTTTAGTTCAAGTCTGGGGGAGGATTCGTCTAACGCCAAACCATATCTATTTAGAGTAGTGTTGCATGCATTTTTCCCTTTTATTTTCACTTTTTAGTTGCATGTGCATATAGGATGCATTAGGATCATATAGTTTGTTGTTAGGATTGTGCATTCTCATATAGTGTTTAGGACATATAAGATCATGTGCATAAAACCGTTTTGACCATTGATGTGATGATTTATGGTATGAGAGAGTAGAAACGTCTTGAAAACATGGTGATCCGTTAAACATGGTTAAGTTTTGTTGAATTGATTGCTTGATCTTTAGGATTGTCTAAAATGGTTCGTGGGATAGAAATCATTGGTTGGAACCCATAGGACCGATGTTGTCTGGCCGAGTAGAAAAGTTTCTATAGGAACCGTCCCCATGTTTGTTGAAATTGGTAAAGTCTATTATCAAATGCATCCTTATTTCTTCGTGTGCAGAAAAAGATAGTAAGCATCTCGACACTCCACTATCATGATCTCGTCAACGAAAATCGTTCGAGGACATGAGTGCATCAATTTGATGGTTCGGGTCTAAGTTGTGGGTCGGGTTATCCAATAAACAAAATCGACAAAAAGAGCGATTATGAACCCTTCAACTTCAACGTCCTAGAAACCCGAGATGCTAGCAAAAGAAAAAA
>NW_010965712.1:135193-140996 GCF_000463585.1 Tarenaya hassleriana
TCGGTTTTGCATATTTATAGGCATTCTAGAGCACATTTGGTCTCGATATTGCCTGATTGCTTTCTTTGGTGTTAAAACAGGTATTCATGCATAAAAGAGAGCAATAGGAGTGGAAAACATGGACTACGGAACATCACAGACGAAACGGGAACATTTGGAGTTGTTCCGGAGAAAAACATGAAGCCTAAAAAGTCAGATCTTGCAAGTCCAATAACTTCCACTATACAAGTCCAAATTCGTGTCCTCTACCTCACTGGAAAGCTCTCTTCATTATCTACGCATAAACACCAAGATCGCATAAATCCGACATTGGAGCAGAAAGTTATGAGCAAATCTGTCAAGCATATTCGAGTTGAAGAATCGACACGGACCGTGTTGCATTCGACACGGCCGTGTTGTGTCCGTGCTGAAAAAAGTGGTTTTGCTCAGAGAATTGACACGGACCGTGTTGGCATTCGACACGGCCTTGTTGATTCAAACTCGGCCGTGTTCAGCCCAAGTCTAAAGTGCAGATTTTTAACAGAGAATTGACACGGACCGTGTTGCATTCGACACGGTCGTGTTGCATTACGGGAAAACTTCCTATTTTGCATCTGGACTTCCGTTTTCAGAAAAGGAAGAAACCGAGCAGCCAAGCCAATAAAGAGAGGACATCTTAGACTTCAAAAATCATCGAGAGATCACAGCAGAAGCCGGAGAACTCGAGAGAGAATCAAGACGGAGTTTCCCGGGAGCAGAGAATGAAGAATCGTCGTCGAGAGATCGCTGCGAGTCTTCTTTATCTGTTTCTATGTTTCTCTTTATCGATTTGAACTCGTTTGTTGTTATGGGTAGTGAGTAGTCGCTTCACTGTAGCTAGGGATTTAACCTTGTAGGGATTTGTTTGGTTTTTATTTTCCGAGACTACGTTATCGATACTCGGCGGGTTAATTGAATTGAGTTTATTGCTTTTGATCTTCTTGGCCGAGACTACGTTATCGATACTCGGCGGTTTAATTGAATTGAGTTTATTGCTTTTGATCTTTTTGGCCTGTTGATTGATTGATCTTAGATTCTGATTTACAACGAGAGTTGGAATTAGATTTGGAAAGAATTCATTGAATAAATTGATTAAGACTATTGAGAGATAGGTTAATCGGTTTAGGAACTGTGATAGTGATTGTTAATGCGTTTCATATTTTAATCTATTAGGTTGAGAGATCGATAGGTTAAACTATTGGATAGTGGATTTAGGACTTGAGAGAGCCAAAACTGATATTAGAACTTGAGATCCCCGATTAGAGTTCGATATTCGTAGACTCTCCATCCTTAGAAACAATCCATGTGCGTTAAGGTTATCCCGAAGCTACGGTGGTTTAATTATCTGATTTTACTTAGTTTATTTATTGCTTTATTTTCGGTATTCATCTATTCCATCTGATATTTCCTGATCTGATTCTTAGTCGAGTCTTGTTCTTAGTGTTAACTATTCCCTGTGTTCGACCCTGGTACTAAAATTGATCTGTATCCTTGCGGTATTCGCTGTATCTAGGTTTTTTATTACTTGAGCTTATTTATACACCTAGATTTGCGTTATCAGACGGCGAGACTTCGAGCTGGAGGTCGGAGATTATGCCTTTCTCTGAGTACAGGCGATGCGAGGTTCGGGCAGAGCGGGAAGCTGAAGCCGCGCTACATCGGACCTTATCCCGTGATTGCGAGAGTGGGAGTTGTTGCATATCGTCTTGGATTGCCGCCAGAGCTTGGAAATATCCATGACGTGTTCCACGTGTCGATGCTGCGGAGATACATAGTGAATCCTTCACACGTGCTACAACCCCAGGAGTTGGAGTTTACGGAGGCTACACGTTTCCGCGACGAGCCGCTGCAGATCGTGGACCGAAAGGTCAAGAAGCTGCGGACGAAGGAGGTGCCACTTGTGAAGGTCTTGTGGCGGAGCCAAGGGGTCTCAGACATGACTTAGAAACCCGAGACAGAGATGCGTAGTAGTTACCCTCATCTATTTACTTAAGAGTTGCACGAACTTCTGTATGACGTTCCGAGTGTATCAAACTGGGTATCCGGATAACGTGGTTATGTTGTATTGTAATACGATATGCGGGGGAGTTTTTGACGATATATTATGCGATTCTGAATTCGAAGACGAATTCTTTTTAAGGGGGGAGGATTTGTAATACCCCGAAACCCGATTCGAATATTTAATTATTTATAAATGAATAATTAAATAGAAATGTCACGAAATCACCAAAAGTGAATAGCACAATGCCGGGGAGAGGCACAAGGATCGTCACGTGCGGAAAGAATCAAAAGAAGGAATGAAGAAAACGAAAAAGAAGAAAAAGAAAAAAAAAACAGGGTTGGTCCGCGGACCAACCACTCCGTCGGACTAAGGACTGGACAACGCGGACTGGAGGGAAATTTTGAAAAAAAAATATATAAGGTACCGGTCCGGCGGACCAGGAGGTTGGTCCAGCGGACCGGGACTCGACAGACTTCGCAACTTGCCAACTTGCGGTCTTGGAACGCAGATTTCGCCGGAGTTTGGGCCCCACTCGCCGTCCAGCCTGTTGGGTTTTCCTGGGATCTCATGACCGAATCCTATTCCTAAGAGATCGATTCTAGGGTTTGCGCAGCGGATATAAAACAAAAATTTAATAAACCCTAGAACCATGCTTCTAATGAATCGTAGAAACGTTAGAACGCTTTCCTCAATCGATCCGGGGCCTGTATCAATCGAAGAACACGTCTGATCACGAAAGGCAGGAAGAATACCTCGCCCTCTACACGTATCCACACTTCGGGATGGATTCCAACAGTTGGAACTTGTCTGCTAGGACTCGAATCTCTATTCGATATGTGCTTCGAGAAAACGAGACTCTTCGGTTTTCGAACTCTTTGGATCTCACCCAAAAGCTCTCTCAAACCTCTGAAAGTTGGCATCAAAAAGTCTCTCACGAATTAGGGTTCTAATCTCTTTCTTATAAAGTGATTTAACCCTAATTTTGGTTTAATTTTCGGAAAACCGGAACCTGGAACGGACGGTCCGGAATTGCACGTGGACCGTCTGTTCCAGTAAGGCAGAATGGACGGTCTACGTTTGGTGCGGACCGTATGTTCTATCATCATAGAACGGACGGTCTGCGTGTTGTCGTGGACCGTCCGTTCTGCTTCCCAGAACGGACGGACCACACATCCGGACCGTTGGGTCTCGACCCGTCCGACTCGGTTTTCTGTCGTTTTCTCTTGTGCATTTGTCCTTCCCTGCGTGTGTGACCCTGTAGGCTCATTCGATATAACAGTATAATCCGAAATCTCTATTTCGGATATACAAGTCATAGGCGGTCTCTAGCAAGACACTATGACTACATATCTCGAATAGAGTTTACACCAGTGATGATTCCGGCTGATGATCCTTTTGTATCGCGATATCATATGTCGAACATAAGGCATGGACAAGCCACCTTATCTGATTCGACTGCTTTCTCGTTCACTGAGTTCGACTGTCTTAAATAGACGTCGTTCGTCTATAGTGCGGCCACACATTTCTACACTCTCGCTCACACGAGGGGCCCAACGATATCTCTCTCTTTTACGAGAGGTATAAATCTCATCTTGACTATCTACAATCCATTACATGATTCGTTTCGTACCTGATACACGCCTTTATAGTTCTCCTGTTACGTAGAACGTTTGACGTATTCAAAGCACGCAACTCCTCATGTTGGATTCCGTAGATATCTCAGGTCTCAGGATCCAATCATGGAACCGCCATATGAGATTCAAGTCATGACGCTAGTCCATGTGACAATCTCATGCGGGTCAATCCAGTATTCCGTTCTCCAACGAATACCTATGATTGTTATCGTATACAATACCTATGATCATCTATATGATCATCAATCACACATCATACTAGTCTTATGATGTCGTTATTCCCATAATGACACAAGACTAGGGAGTTTAGTATCATTCATAATGACACACGAATATCATAACAGATCTAGTATGCAAGAACATGTAATGAATCAAATACTCTCATAAAACCCATAGAAAGTATCAATACATCAAATGTATCTGAACAAAGCTCAGTAACAGTACATCATAGAGCACTAAACCAACAATCTCCCACTTGCTCTAATCATGAACTGCTAAACATCTAATGCCCATATCCCTAACATGACCCTCATGCTTCGACGAAGGGAGAGGCTTCGTCAACGGATCGGCAATGTTGTCATCTGTCGACACTCTGCAAATGTGCACGTCTCCTCTGTCTATGATCTCCCTGATAAGGTGAAATCGTCTGAGTATGTGTTTGGATCGTTGATGGGATCTGGGATCTTTCGCTTGTGCGATCGCTCCATTGTTGTCACAATACAGAGCAATGGGACTATCAGCACTAGGAATGACACTCAAGTCTCCAACAAACATTATGATCCAAACAGCTTCCTTTGCTGCGTCCGACGCTGCAATATACTCAGCTTCTGTAGTAGAATCTGCAACGCTCGCCTGCTTGGAACTCTTCCAACTAACAGCGCCTCCGTTCAAGCAGAAAACATAGCCAGACTGCGATCTGTAGTCATCCGGGTCTGACTGAAAACTAGCATCGGTGTAACCCTTTACAGCGAGCTCATCTTCCGACCCATGATCTCCTTGATAAGGTGAAACCATCTGAGTATGTGTTTGGATCGTTGATGGGATCTGGGTTCTTTCGCTTGTGCGATCGCTCCATTGTTGTCACAATACAGAGCAATGGGGCTATCAGCACTAGGAATGACACCCAAGTCTCCAACAAACTTCCTGATCCAAACAACTTCCTTTGCTGCGTCCGACGCTGCAATATACTCAGCTTCTGTAGTAGAATCTGCAACGGTCGCCTGCTTGGAGTACAAAGCATGGCATACATGATGGATCCAATTGCCGAAGCATATGGAATCTGGTCCATGCGTTCTCGCTCATCAGGTGTCGTAGGACACTGACTCCTGCAGAGAACTGTGCCACTGCTCATCGGTAAGGTTCCTTTCTTGGAATCTTGCATCTTGAACCGTTTCAAGACCTTATCGATGTAAGTACTCTGACACAATCCTAGAAGACGCCTCGATCTATCTCTATAGATCTTGATGTCTAGAATATAGGCCGCTTCTCCTAGGTCCTTCATAGAAAATTGCGTTCCTAGCCAAGACTTAACGTCTTGCAAGGTAGAAACGTCATTCCCTATAAGGAGAATGTCATCCACGTACAGCACCAGAAAAACTACTGTGCTCCTACTAACCTTCTTCTAAACACATGGCTCGTCTTCGTTCTGTGAGAAACCAAACTTTTTTTATTGTCTCATCAAATGAAGGTTCCAGCTCCTCGAAGCCTGCTTCAGTCCATAAATGGACCTCTGAAGCTTGCACACCATCCTCGGGTTCCTTGGATCGACAAAACCTTCGGGTTGTGTCATGTACACATCCTCGATCAAGTTCCCATTAAGGAACGCGGTCTTGACATCCATTTGCCATATCGCATAGTCATAATATGCGGCTATGGCAAGTAGGATCCTGATGGACTTCAGCATAACTACGGGCGAAAAGGTCTCATCATAGTCAATACCATGAATCTGACGGAATCCTTTCGCCACAAGTCGTGCCTTATACGTGTGCACATTGCCATTCATGTCGGTCTTCTTCTTGAAGATCCACTTGCATCCGATGGGTTTTATCCCTTCAGATGCATAAACCAGAGTCCATACTTGGTTGTCTGACATGGATTGCATCTCAGACTTCATAGCCTCGCACCATTTCTCGGAATCCGGACTCGCCAT
>NW_010965712.1:141042-142226 GCF_000463585.1 Tarenaya hassleriana
CGTCGTAACCCCAAATTCTGACAAACGACAACTCGGGACGCTTCCCCGTCCATATCTCATATGGTGTCGTTTCAGCCGACTTCGTTGGACTCTTGTTTAGCAGGTATGCAGCGGTCTCTAAAGCATAGCCCCAGAAGGACTTCGGAAGATCTGTCTGACTCATCATTGACCGAACCATGTCTAATAGTGTTTGGTTCCTCCGTTCAGACACGCCGTTCCATTGTGGCGTTCCAGGAGGAGTTAATTGTGATACAATACCACAATCAACCAGATAGTCAGTGAACTCTTGGCTCATATACTCGCCACCACGATCGGATCGAAGTGTCTTGATCGTCTTGCCAAGCTGGTTCTGTACTTCGTTTCTGAAAGCCTTGAACATTTCAAGTGTTTCAGACTTATGTCTCATCAAATAGACATAACCGTATCGACTGAAATCATCAGTGAACGTAACGAAATACAGATAACCTCCTCTAGCTGGACAGCTCATTGGTCCGCATACATCACTATGTATCAGATCCAATAACTCTGTCGCTCTCTGTCCTTTCCCTTTGAAAGGATGCTTTGTCATCTTGCCCATCAAACAAGACTCGCAAGATTCAAGAGACTCAAAGTCAAATGAATCCAGAAGATCTTCAGAATGAAGCTTCTGTATGCGCTTCTTGTTTATATGGCCTAAACGACAATGCCAGAGAAAGGTCGGGTTTAAGTCGTTCGGCTTAAACCGTTTGCCACAAACGTTATAGATTGACCTGTATCTAGACGGTTCGTCATCCAAAACATGAAGGCCATTAATATGGTAACCTTTACCATAAAATAAGTCATTTTTATAAATGGACAGACATTTGTTCTCAATAACAAAACTAAAACCATCCGAGTCTTATCCTTCATAAGGATAGATCGCATCGTTAACTTCGGTACAATACCGGTTAACGCTATGTCCTACAGAAAAAGACAAAACAGAACGAAAACACATCTACATGCAGATTCTATCAATGATCTACTACCAGCTAGTCCATCATCAATCAGTGTCTACATACCTATGATCTACTACCAGTTAGTCCATCATCAAACAATGACAACACAGATGCAAAGATGAGCTATATTCCCATAAAGAAAACTAACCCTACAATAATTTTCCATATGGGACTAAGATCCGTATTTCACACAAGAACAAATTGTTACAC
>NW_010965712.1:142477-145705 GCF_000463585.1 Tarenaya hassleriana
CGGTCCAGACCTTTCGGTCTATCCTCAGTCCGTCACCCCTGGACCGCCCGGTCTGGTAAACCCAGAACGGACGGTCTAGGGTTTGGTCACGTGATCAGATCACGTTTTTCGCGTTCTCGGCCCCGTTTAGATCCGAAACCGATCCGAGTTCGGCTATTGACCCAAAATTCGAACTCCTGTACTCTATGCAACATGAAACATGCAATCTATACTAGATTCAATCATCAAACATGCATAGAAATGAAAGCAAACATGGATTCAAACAATTCAAATCTTAAAACGTGCGTGATCGGGTTCTACAAAATCAAAACAGAGCAACCAGGCTCTGATACCACTGTTGGGTTTTCCTGGGATCTCATGAGCGAATCCTATTCCTAAGAGATCGATTCTAGGGTTTGCGCAGCGGATATAAAACAAAAATTTAATAAACCCTAGAACCATGCTTCAATGAATCGTAGAAACGTTAGAACGCTTACCTCAATCGATCCGGGGCCTGTATCAATCGAAGAACACGTTGTTGGTTTAGTGCTCTATGATGTACTGTTTATGAGCTTTCTTTAGATACATTCGATGTATTGATACTTTCTATGGTTTTATGAGAGTATTTGATTCATTACATGTTCTTGCATACTAGATCTGTTATGAAATCCATGTATCATTATGAATGATACTAAACTCCCTAGTCTTGTGTCATTATGGGAATGATGACATAATAAGACTAGTATGATGTGTGATTGATGATCATGTTGGTTTAGTGCTCTATGATGTACTGTTTATGAGCTTTCTTTAGATACATTCGATGTATTGATACTTTCTATGGTTTTATGAGAGTATTTGATTCATTACATGTTCTTGCATACTAGATCTGTTATGAGATCCATGTATCATTATGAATGATACTAAACTCCCTAGTCTTGTGTCGTTATGGGAATAACGACATAAAAAGACTAGTATGATGTGTGATTGATGATCATATAGATGATCATAGGTATTGGATACGATCACAATCATAGGTATTCGTTGGAGAACGAAATACTGGATTGACCCGCATGAGATTGTCACATGGACTAGCGTCATGACTTGAATCTCATATGGCGGTTCCATGATTGGATCAGGAGGACTATAAAGGCGTGTATCAGGTACGAAACGAATCATGTGCTGGATTGTAGATAGTCAAGACGGGATTTGTACCTCTTGTGAAAGAGAGAGATATCGCTGGGCCCCTCGTGTGAGCTAGATGATCATATCATCTTTACTTGAGAATTTTATGAGTGATTGGGATCTTTATCATCAGAATCATGTGCATATGAGTCGTCTAGGGGTAGAGTAGGTCCTTGTTTTGTCCATTTCAGGATCAGGTGGTGTAGTGAAGTCTCCGAGAGAAAACAACGGAAAAAATCAGACGAAAACGCGGAATGTGGAACAAGAGCAAAAACAGGCTACCGCCCTAGAAATAGATCTGGCCGCCCTACAGTGATAGAAGCCTCGAGATTTAACAGAAAATTCAGGAGGGCCGCCCATAAGTTCTGCCGACCGCCCGAAAATGTGAAGCATATTCGGGCTCTCGCCCTGAAACACAAAGAGACCGCCCATTTCTGTCTGACGAAATTCATTTGTTGTTTTGGGTCATTTCCAAGCCCATTAGTGAGAAAGAAGAAAGTCCTAGGGTTTGCTGAACAAAAGAGGAAAGAGGGAAAGAAAAAAGGGATCTTTTGGCCATTTGAAGAGAAAAACACTTGGGGGAAAACTTGGAGCTTGGGAGACTTGGAGAAGAAGAGAAGTGATCATCACCATTGAAGACCAATCTAAGCATTCCTTTCTCTTCTCTATCATGTTCTCTTTTGTTTCTTCTTGTTTTCTTCCTTTGAGTATGGAGTAGAACCCTAGTTGTGGGGGAGGGGTCCCCCTTTTTGTATGGATGTTGGGTTTCAATCTATGGTACTCTTTTAGTTGTTTCTATTGGTTTGATGTCTTATCCTTCATGCTTTTGATCTTGGCAAAACCTTGATTGAATGATCTTAGAACAACATTGATCATAGACATATGGGAATGGTGTTTTGACCTAGACATCAAATGAACAAAGCATTCACATTGAGAGATGGTTTGACTTGTTTAGGGTTTATGATAGGGGTTGTTAATACATCTAGGAGTCTTCTAGATCATTGAGAGATAGGTAGTTGATTTTCTAGGTAGTAGATCTAAGCTTGAGAGAGAAAGATCTTATACAAAGAGCCTTGAAATCCCCAATTAGAAATGATGATCATGAGTGCCATCACATTTTGAACATCCATACCCGTGAAAGGGACCCCGAACCCACAACATTCGTGTCCAATCGTTTTCATCACACAAGTTTCGTTTGCTCATTTGACCCTCATTTCATATTTACATTTTCACAAACACCTTGCAATCAATATTTTCCATCACCTTTGATCTAGTTTAAGAATGGATTAACACAACCTAGTCCTCGTGATCGACCCCGGTACTACAACTACCGTATACTTGCGGATAGTGGTACGAATCGGGTTACAAATTTAGAACTCGGTGCGTGCGCATCAAGTTTTTGGCGCCGTTGCTGGGGACTAGGCGTTTTTCGTGTTAGTCTAAGTTTTTTCTAGGTCATCATTGCTTGGGTTTCTACTTGGGATCTCTTAGTGTTACGATCTTTTCTCACCTTTGGCTAGTTTTCTTTTCACTCTTCTCTACGTGCAGATCTCTCAGTGTATGACAAGAAGCACAACCGACAAGAATCAACTTCTATTTGATTCAGAAATTGAGAGGACTGTACGTTTTACTCGGAAGCAACAAAGACAGTGGAAAATGGCCGAAGATTTGTTGAGAGAGAACAATGCTCGAAGGGAACCACCAGCCCAAGCAGCCCCTAGAACGCTTCGAACGTACACACAACCGAAGCACACTCAACTACTCTCTTGCATTAACAAGGAGCCGTTGGAGGACTTTGAACTCCAACAACAATGCATCCAAATGCTTAATAACATGAGCTTCCGGGGTAGGCCCAATGAGGATCCAAATGCTCACCTTACCAATTTCAAGATGAATTGTAAGGCGATAAAGAAAGGGCCGGGAATCACCACGGAAGATGTGCTCCTTGAGGCTTTCCCATACTCACTCATGGAGAGAGCAAGAGATTGGCTCTACACTCTTGAGCCAAACTCCATTTCATCTTGGGACGAGATGGAGGAGCAGTTCCTTATGCAATACTATTCACCC
>NW_010965712.1:146467-148923 GCF_000463585.1 Tarenaya hassleriana
CTTGGCGGATTTTTCGAACTCTAGACTGTTTGGGAGAGCACATTAATGCAGTGGAGTTGAGAAGTGGAAAGCAACTCCCGGAAATCGGTCCACCCATGAGCGAAAAAGCACTAACACCAAGGCTAACGAGGGAAGAGAAAGGCAAAGCGGTGGAAGAAAGCAACTCCACGACAAACACCCAGGAAAAGGAGCCGGCCTACGTTCCTCCACCACCTAAGGTACCTCCAATCCCTTTTCCCTCTCGTTTGAAAAAGTTCAATGAAGAAAGCCAGTTTGGAAAGTTTGCGGAGATGCTGAAAAAGATGGAGATTACGATGTCATTCCATGAAGCGATTCTCCAAATGCCTTCCTATGCAAAGTTTCTAAAGGATATTTTGACTAAGAAGCGAGTGGTAGAAAAGGAAACGGTGGCCTTAAGCACTGAAATCAGTGCCGCCATTACAAGACACGAGCTCCCTCCGAAGATGTCGGATCCGGGAAGCTTCTCCATACCTTGCAAGTTGGGCAACATTGAGATAGATCGAGCTCTATGCGATCTGGGAGCGAGTGTAAGTCTTATGCCCTTATCGATCTACAAGAAGCTGAATATAGGAGAATTGAAGCCGACAAGAATGGCTCTACAATTGGCGGATCGTTCGATCAAGTACCCAGCGGGAATAGTGGAAGATGTACCCCTGAAGATTGGTGGATTTTATGTTCCAGTTGATTTCGTGGTATTGGATATGGATGAAGACTCCAAAGTTCCGATTATTCTTGGTCGACCCTTTCTAAGTACCGTAGACGCCATAGTTCATGTTAGAGCGGGAAGGTTGACAATGAAAATTGGAGATGAAACTGTGGAATTCACTCTCGATCAGAATCTCCGACAATCCTCCACCAATGATATAGTATGCTTCGTGGATGTCTTGGAAGCAATGGTCGAAGAAGTAATGAAAGAATTCCGAGAGATCGATCCGTTGGAAATATCACTAATGGCAACAAATGAAAGTTTGTATAGCAATTGGGAGGAGATTGATGTGATCAGAAAGGCTTTGGATAGTGAAATAGAAGAAAGTGACGAGTTACAGAAATTTCAGGCGGCCCTCCCTTTCAGCTTGAAAATGGAAGAATCAGAAATTTTTACAGAAAATTCAGGCGACCCGCTCACAAAAACGGGCGACCTCTCTACAGTTTTAGTTGGTTCACAGAAATTTCAGGCGGCCTTCCCTAATTTTAGGGCGACCAGTCTGAAAATGGGGCAATCAGGAAGTTTTACAGAAAAAATGGGCGACCCGCTCACACATAAGGGCGAGCGCCCTGTCAGCTCAAGTGAGTCACGCAATTTTCAGGCGGCCCTTCCTCATGGTAGGGCGACCCTCCCATTTTTTCTGAGCAAAAACGAAGAACCAACTCATGAAACACTCGAAGGTAACCATGAAGATCAAAATCTCGCAGCATACACCCTCAGTGACATACCTCAAGGATCTAAGATGACTCCCTCCACTGATTGGGACCCGGAGCAAGCACCGAAGGTGGAACTAAAGCCCTTACCACAAGGGCTTAGGTATGCCTATCTCGCTCCTAACTCTACATACCCTATCATTGTCAATGACTCTCTGGATGACGTTCAAATGGGAAAGCTGATTGCATTAATCAAGCAATATAGGAACGTTTTAGGGTACACGCTAGAGGATATCAAAGGTCTTAGTCCCTCACTTTGCATGCACCGCATTCATTTAGATGATGAGGCTAAGTCATCCATAGAACACCAGCGTAGACTAAACCCCACCATGAAAGAGGTCGTTAAGAAAGAAGTGTTAAAATTGCTAGATGCGGGTATCATCTACCCGATTTCCGACAGTACATGGGTTAGCCCGGTTCAAGTTGTACCTAAGAAAGGGGGAATCACAGTCATCACCAATGAGAAAAATGAATTAATACCTACACGGACTGTCACGGGGTGGAGAATGTGCATAGACTATCGCAAATTGAACACAAACACCCGAAAGGATCATTTCCCCCTACCTTTCATAGATCAAATGCTAGAGAGGCTTGCATTGCACTCGTATTTTTGTTTCCTCGATGGGTATTCTGGATTTTTCCAAATTCCTATTCACCCTAGCGATCAAGAGAAGACAACATTCACATGTCCCTATGGAACATTCGCATATAGACGCATGCCTTTTGGATTATGCAATGCACCAGCAACATTTCAAAGATGCATGATGGCAATTTTTTCTGATGTGATTGAAGATATAATGGAGGTGTTTATGGACGACTTCTCCGTCCATGGACCCTCCTTTGATGCGTGTCTAACAAATCTTCATCGAGTGTTAGACAGGTGCAGCAAGGCAAATTTGGTCCTAAATTGGGAAAAAATGTCATTTTATGGTGCAAGAAGGCATAGTTTTGGGGCATCGGATTTCAGATAAGGGGATTGAAGTTGACAAAGCAAAGGTGGAAGTCATCGAGAAACT
>NW_010965712.1:149935-152624 GCF_000463585.1 Tarenaya hassleriana
CTTGGTATGCAGATTTTGTCAATTATTTGGTTGCCAAGGTGATTCCCCCGGAGTTGAGCTACAGCGGAAAGAAAAAGTTTCTTCATGATGTTCGGGAATACTTTTGGGATGAACCTTTCCTCTTCAAACGGGGAAAAGATGGATTGTACAGAAGATGCATACCCGAAGAGGAGGTACAACAAGTGATTCACCATTGCCACGCATCGGATTATGCAGGCCATTTTGCATCGGCCAAGACAGCTGCAAAGATTTTGCAAGCGGGTTTCTATTGGCCAACCTTATTCAAGGATGTGCACCGGTTTGTGAGTTCTTGCGACGCGTGCCAAAGGACAGGGAATATTTCACGCCGAAATGAGATGCCGCAACATTACATACTTGAAGTAGAGCCGTTTGATGTGTGGGGCATTGATTTCATGGGACCGTTTACCTCATCTTGCGGGAACTTATATATCCTTGTGGCTGTGGACTACATGACGAAATGGGTTGAGGTATTAGCAAGTCCGAAGAACGACTCTAGCACTGTGACAAGGATGCTCAAACGGACAATATTTCCAAGATTTGGGGTGCCAAGAGTAGTGATAAGCGATGGGGGTGCACACTTTGTTAATAGGATAATCCAAACCCTTTTGACAAAGTATGGTGTCCACCATAGGATTGCCACCGCTTATCATCCGCAAACGAGTGGACAAGTGGAAGTATCAAACAGAGAGATCAAGTCTATACTTGAGAAGACGGTTGCTAAGTCAAGAAAGGATTGGGCATTGAAGCTAGAGGATGCGGTTTGGGCATACAGGGCTGCCTTCAAGACCCCGATTGGAATGACCCCTTTTCAGCTTGTGTACGGCAAAGCGTGTCACTTACCCGTGGAATTGGAACACAAGGCTTACTGGGCCATCAAGGCTTTGAACTACGATTGGAAGACAGCAGCGGAGAAACGGGTTCTAGAGCTACACCATTTAGAGGAAATTCGGCTAGATGCTTACGAGAATGCAAGGATTTATAAGGAGAGAGCAGAAAAATGGCATGACAGACATATCCTCCACCGCACTTTTAAGGAGGATGATCAAGTCCTACTTTTCAACTCGCGGTTGCGCCTCTTTCCAGGTAAGTTAAAATCTCGTTGGTCTGGTCCTTTTAAAGTTAAGAGGGTTACTACTCATGGTGCTATCGAGCTCGATGATGGAAAGGGAAGTTCTTTCTTGGTTAATGCTCAGAGAGTTAAACTGTACAACTCAGGAAATGAACTCGGACCGAGAGGCACCTTAGCCCTCGTGACTCCGTTTCACGAGTGAAAAGTGATCTGGTCTAGCTGAGACCGAAAAACAGCGCTCTCGGGGGCATCCCGAGGTTGTAAATACCTTTTTCCATTTTAGATATAAAAAAAAAATTCAAAAACCCCCAACATTTTGACCCTTTTTGTCTACCCCAACTCTTTCTTAGAAGAACCAGGCGAACCCTTCTTTTTTTCTCTAACGATCGCTCAATTTTTGCAATTTTGTGAATCAGTTCATTTTCGGGCTACCAGCTCTCATTTTCGGGCTACCCTCCTGATATTTCTGAGCAAAATGACAGTTTTCAAAATTTAGGGCACCCTCCCTACATTTTAGAGCGACCGCCTTTTTCGAAAAACAAACAAAAACGAGCTACCGCTCGTGATTTTAGGGCGACCGCTCTATCGCGTATTCTAGGGTTTCAGAACTTTCATTTATCCCCAAATCAAACCCTAACCTTCTAAACACCACAAGTTGAGAGAGAGGACATGGAGAGAGAGGACCTAACCTCCGATTCGTCGTTGTCGGTCATCCAACCGCTGAATCTCATCTCTACACCTCTCTCCGGCGTCGATCTCGCACCTCGTCTTTGCCAAGTCCTTCAGCAACCAAATCCTCACCGTTTGCAGCCATCTCTCTCATTCTCTCCTCTCCATTCCTTCAATGGCTGCAAGGTAACACTCTCCTTCTCTTCAATCTCTCTATTTCTCATCTCATAGTTCTCCCTTGGCGGATTTTTCGAACTCTAGACTGTTTGGGTTAGCTTAGAGATGCAATTTTCGAGCCTATATCACCCCCTAGAACCCGAATCTCGAAATTTTTTGGGGATTTGCGCCTCCATTGTCGAGTACTGTTTCTCAGACAAAAACGGGCGCCCTACCCTCATTTTAGGGCGGCCCTCCCATTATTTCTGAGCTTCACCAACTCATATATCTCATCATTTTCCGATTCTCATTTGCGCTAACATTACACCCCTAGCATTGCATTTGTATTTTTCTTTTTGCATTTCATAGGGCTCTTGCAACACGCTCAAAGGATGATAAGCTTTCTATGGATGGGTTCTACACTCCAATCAGGTTCAACATCTAAAACCCTTCCGCTTTTCATCTTTTCTTCATCCGTGTGACACGACTCGACACCGGGGACGGTGCCTGAATCAAGTCTGGGGGGAGGGACACACTAACAAAGTTTTGAGCCTTGTGAGCATTACATAATTGCATTCTCATCCAAAAAAAAAAATGTGCATCTTCATCATAGATCCAATCAGGGTTACGTGCATTTGTATATTGAGTCTCACGATAGATCTCTACTTAGGTTGCATATTGCACAAGTTCATATAGGTATAGGCATGCATACACTCATTTGCATAAGAGGTTGGTCAAATGATGATGTGGGGGAAGTAGAGCGAGGCTGTTTTG
>NW_010965712.1:153358-158602 GCF_000463585.1 Tarenaya hassleriana
TCATGTGCATATGAGTCGTCTAGGGGTAGAGTAGGTCCTTGTTTTGGCCATTGCAGGATCAGGTGGTGTAGTGAAGTCTTCGGGAGAAAACAACGGAAAAACCAGACGAAAACGCGGAAGGTGGAACAAGAGCAAAATCAGGCTACCGCCCTAGAAAGAGATCTGGCCGCCCCAAAGTGATAGAATGTCTCGAGATTTAACAGAAAATTCAGAAGGGCCGCCCATATGTTCTGCCGACCGCCCGAAAATGTGAAGCATATTCGGGCTCCCGCCCTGAAACACAAAGAGACCGCCCATTTCTGTCTGACGAAATTCATTTGTTGTTTTGGGTCATTTCCAAGCCCATTAGTGAGAAAGAAGAAAGTCCTAGGGTTTGCTGAACAAAAGAGGAAAGGGGGAAAGGAAAGAGGATCTTTTGGCCATTTGGAGGGGGGAGGAAGAACTTGGAGAAGAAGGGGGAAAGCTTGGAGAAGGAGGAGAGGAGAGAGAATCCACCATTGAAGACCACATTAAGCTTTCTCTCTCTTACTCTTCATGTTTTATTTTGTTTCTTCTTGTTTTCTTCCTTTGAGTATGGAGTAGAACCCTAGTTGTGGGGGAGGGGTCCCCCTTTTGTGTATGGATGTTGGGTTTTCAATCTATGGTACTCTTTTAGTTGTTTCTATTGGTTTGATGTCTTATCCTTCATGCTTTTGATCTTGGCAAAACCTTGATTGAATGATCTTAGAACAACATTGATCATAGACATATGGGAATGGTGTTTTGACCTAGACATCAAATGAACAAAGCATTCACATTGAGAGATGGTTTGACTTGTTTAGGGTTTATGATAGGGGTTGTTAATGCATCTAGGAGTCTTCTAGATCATTGAGAGATGGGTAGTTGATTTTCTAGGTAGTAGATCTAAGCTTGAGAGAGAAAGATCTTATACAAAGAGCCTTGAAATCCCCAATTAGAAATGATGATCATGAGTGCCATCACATTTTGAACATCCATACCCGTGAAAGGGACCCCGAACCCACAACATTCGTGTCCAATCGTTTTCATCACACAAGTTTCGTTTGCTCATTTGACCCTCATTTCATATTTACATTTTCACAAACACCTTGCAATCAATATTTTCCATCACCTTTGATCTAGTTTAAGAATGGATTAACACAACCTAGTCCTCGTGATCGACCCCGGTACTACAACTACCGTATACTTGCGGATAGTGGTACGAATCGGGTTACAAATTTAGAACTCGGTGTGTGCGCATCACTAGACTGTAGAAATGTGTGGCCGTACTATAGACGAACGTCGTCTATTTCATACAGTCGAACTCAGTGAACGAGAAAGCAGTCGAATCAGATAAGGTGGCTTGTCCATGCCTTATGTTCGACATATGATATCATGATACAAAAGGATCATCAACCGGAATCATCTCTGGCGTTCGTAAGATCACGAACAAACTCTATTCGAGATAGGTAGTCATAGTGTCTTGCTAGAGACCGCCTATGACTTGTATATCCGGAATAGAGATTTCGGACTATACTGCTATATCGAATGAGCCTACAGGGTCACACATGCAGGGAAGGACGAAACGTGCGAGAAAACGACGAAGAAACCAAGACGGAAGGGTCTGGAACGGACGGACCAGAAGTCCAGAACGGACGGTCCGCCGTGCCAGACCCGACGGTCCAGAACGGACTGTCCGTTCCAGAAAGTCTGGAACGGACGGTCCACGTGAGCAGACCGTCCGTTCTACGTGCTGGAACGGACGATCCACGTGCATTTCTGGATCGTCCGTTCCGGGCTTCAGTTTTTCCGAAATTAAACCAAAATTAGGGTTAAATCAGTTTATAAAAGGGAGATTAAAAAACCCTAATGAGATAGAGAAAAAGAGCCGACTTCAGAACACTTTTAGCAGACTTTTGGAGAGATCCAAGAGATTGAGAGTGTGATCAAAGTCCATTTTTCTCGAAGCACAAATCGAATAGCGGATTCGAGTCCTAGCAGACAAGTTTCAAGCGTTGGAATCCATCCCGAAGTGTGGATACGTGTAGAGGGCGAGGTAATCTTCCTCCCTTTCGTGATCAAATGGATTCTTCAATTGAGACAGGCCCCGTATCGATTGAGGTAAGCGTTCCAACGTTTCTACGATTCAATAGCAGAATGGTTCTAGGGTTCTATAAATTTTTGTTTTACTTCCGCTGCGCAAACCCTAGAATCGATCTCTTAGGAATTAGATTCGCTCTAGAGATCCCAGGAATCCCATCAGTGGTATCAGAGCCTGGTTGCTCTGTTTTGATTTCGTAGAACCCGATCACGCACGTTTTAGGATTTGAATTGATTGAATCCATGTTTGCTTTGATATCTATGCATGTTTGATTATTGAATCTAGTGTAGATTGCATGTTTCATGTTGCATAGTGCAGGAGTTCGAATTTTGGGTGTACAGAAGAATTCGGATCGGTTTCGGGTCTGATCGGGGACGAGAACGCGGGGAAACGTGATCTGATCACGGAGACCTACCCTAGACCGTCCGTTCTGGGTAAGCCAGACCGGACGGTCCAAGGGTGACGGACCGAGTGGCTCGGAACGGAAGGTCTGTCCTGGACTGTCCGTTCTGTCCATATAGAACGTCCGTTCTACATTGCGGAACGTCCGTTCTGACTTCTGAAGTCGAGACCGAACGTTCTGCCAGCCTGGAACGTTCGTTCTACTTCCAGAACAGACGGTCCGAAGTCCAGATTACGAAAATTTCCGTTTTCGAGGTCCGATTACGCAATCGTTGCATAATCTGATCAACTGTAACTCAAATAGACATGATTTATTCTTATGGATGACCCATAGTGAATGAATGCATGTAACTTAATCAAGATATGGTATATGCTTGATTGAGTGGGAGCTCCGGGATTGGGATTACATAACCGAATGGACGGTCTATTCGGATTATGAACAATCGTTGCACAGAAACCGGTTAGATCTAGAAGCTCTATAAGTAAAGCACTTGTCAAGGCCTCGATCGTACGTGTCATGGGCCATGCCAAAGCTGGGTGTGCCGTATTATCTTGGTAAGGCAAGATGGAGAAATGGTGGTTCTCATAGCTTGAAAGTAGATGCTTGATCTAGTTGCGGTTTCGAAAATCCCTTGTTTATGTAATGCTAAGTGTGTACCTCCCATTACTAGAGCGCCTGTCAAGGCATCGATCGTCCGTAACACGGGTCATGCCAAAGCTGAGCGTGCCGGATGATCTTTGTGAGGCAGGGTAGGAAATCGTGGTTCCTACAGCTTGAATATGGTTTATCTTGGATTAAGTTGTCAAGTTTTGACTTGAAACTTAATGGTACAGATGAGACGAGTATGCAGTGATATTTGATATCATAAGTCTCATAAAGGATCTAAGAATCACATTGGATGCGATTGACATTAGATGTCTACCTAAATAGCATAAGACTGAGTGTAAAAACTTGCTCTTATGTGAAATACGATCTTAGTCCCATATAGAAATTATTGTAGGGTTATTTTTCTTTATGGGAATATAGCTCATCTTTGCATCTGTGTTCTCATTGTTTGATGATGGACTAGCTGGTAGTGGATCATAGATAGATTGACACTGATTGATGATGGACTAGCTGGTAGTAGATCATAGGTATGTAGACACTGATTGATGATGGACTAGCTGGTAGTAGATCATTGATAGAATCTGCATGTAGATGTGTTTTCGTTCTGTTTTGTCTTTTTCTGTAGGACATAGCGTTAACCGGTATTGTACCGAAGTTGACGATGCGATCTATCCTTATGAAGGATAAGACTCTAACCATGGCTTCTAGATCGATCATTGATGCTTATTGGAAGCATGTGGATGATGATCCAGACAAGTCTAGCTTGACGTTTGGAAACATGACCTCACAATTGCGTAAGCGATTAGAGGACATGGACGATTCTTTGATTGTTGATCAGTAGAATGCATCATTCCAAAAAGAGAGCTGAAAGCCATGGTAAGAGTGAAATGGTAGTTGTTGGAAAGAGTTCCAGCAAAAGGAAGCGTTCCAAGAGCAAGGGCAAGTGGAAAGTGACAAGCGTTGTCATTGAACCTAAGCCTAAGTCCAAAAAGGAAGAGTGTTATTTCTGTCATACCGTTGGGCATTGGAACAGAAATTGTAGACTCTACCTGGAAGATCAGGAGAAGAAGAAGCTTAAAGAAATTTCGACTTCTGGTGTCTTCGTTATAGAGGCTAATTTGTTTACTTCTACGTCGTGGATATTAGATACCGGAAGCGCCTCGCATATTTGTGGAAATATGAAAGGGTTGCGAGGAAGTAGATAATTGACAAAAGGAGAAGTAGATCTCCGCGTTGGGAATGAAGCAAAGGTTGCTGCATTAGCCATCGGGACTTACGATCTGACTTTACCTTCTGGACTTGTATTAGAGTTGCATGATTGTTATTTTGTTCATGCTATAAGTAAGAACATTATATCGATTTCATGCTTAGACTCAGATGGTTTTAGATTTGTTATTGAGAACAAATGTCTATCCATTTATAGAGGTGATTTATTCTATGGTAAAGGTTACCAATTTGATAGCCTTTATGTTTTGGATGACGAACCGTCTAGATACAGGTCAATCTATAACATTTGTACCAAACGGTTTAAGCCGAACGACTTAAACCCAACCTTCCTCTGGCATTGTCGTCTAGGCCATATAAACGAGAAACGCATACAGAAGCTTCATTCTGAAGGTCTTCTGGATTCTTTTGACTTTGAGTCTCTTGAATCTTGCGAGTCTTGTTTAATGGGCAAGATGACAAAGCATCCTTTCAAAGGGAAAGGACAGAGAGCAACAGAGTTATTGGATCTGATACATAGTGATATATGCGGACCAATGAGCTGTCCAGCTAGAGGAGGTTATATGTACTTCGTTACGTTCACTGATGATTTCAGTCGATACAGTTATGTCTATTTAATGAGACATAAGTCTGAAACACTTGAAATGTTCAAGGCTTTCAGAAACGAAGTACAGAACCAACTTGGCAAGACGATCAAGACACTTCGATCCGATCGTGGTGGCGAGTATATGAGCCAAGAGTTCACTGACTATCTGGTTGATTGTGGTATTGTATCACAATTAACTCCTCCTGGAACGCCACAATGGAACGGCGTGTCTGAACGGAGGAACCGAACACTGTTAGACATAGTTCGGTCAATGATGAGTCAGACATATCTTCCAAAGTCCTTTTGGGGCTATGCTTTAGAGACCGC
>NW_010965713.1:0-1137 GCF_000463585.1 Tarenaya hassleriana
ATCAATAATACACACACTTTGATAAAAACCTTATTTCCTTTTTCCCATTAATTTAAACTAATAAAAATTGTGGAATTAGGCCGAAAAAATACCTCCTGAATCTTGTAAAATTTTGTAAAAAAAAAAAAAGAGACAAATGGTACAGGCCCAGATTTCAAATGAAAGACCGGTTAATGCACAGAGCAATCCTCACGGCTTCAGAAACAAACAAAAAAAAACTATCAGCATAAGCATTACAGAGTCACAACGAAGCCTTTTTCTTCCCTATCTGAAAAAGGGCAACTTCCCCATCTGTGGGAAATTCTCTGCATAGGCTCCCTTAGCTTTTCGCCTGTATCTCTATTTTGTGTTGCCTCAGTTCCTCTCTACAAAACCGCCATCCTCTTCTTCCACTCTGTTTCAGACATTCATTCCATCACCCTCTTGCTGTCTGAACAAGCTCTAACTGTAAGTGTTTTCTTGTATTGGCACTAAGTGAGTCTGCTCGCCTATTAGAGAAGGGCATTCCAAACGGCTCCTTCTCCTTCACCACACATTTCATGAACCGGCTTCATTCTCTCCACCGATTTGCAGATCCCACTGCAGCTCCAATCAAACGAGGCTACACACACGTTGCCCGCCTGAGCCTTCCATGCGCAATCTTCAGGGCAAGAGGTAAAAGAAGGAGACTTTAACATAGAAGAGATATAGATTGCTGGTGTCTGCTTTGTGTGACTGTGTTTGTATTCATTCATGTGGGTTTTATTGAATTTACTTTCACATTGTTGGGGTGAATCTAGAGTTTACCTGGTGGAGTCCCACAACAGAAGTTGCGATCATCGATGTGTTCAACCTCTAGACCAATAAACCATGACCCGAGCGACACATCTTCATTTGCATACTTATGCAAAATCGGCCTACACCCACAAGTTAAACCCGAAAACGAAACACGATGTTATAATATATGCCTATGAAAACATTGCTGGGTGGCATGAGACTGTACTCCAGGGTATCAAATCCCATTTACTAATTCATAAACCTAGTTCATGGAATTACTCACTGGTTGATGGAGATGTATGTAGCAAGATCCTTTGAGATGGCATAGATCTGTCCAGTGGCATGCCTGAAGTATTTGTTTCCTTCCTCTCCAAATTTCCA
>NW_010965714.1:0-1137 GCF_000463585.1 Tarenaya hassleriana
CGTTCGGAGTCGTTGGTTGCCTTCCCATCACGATCTCAAAGGGTGATTTCCCGGTTGATTCGCTCTTGTGCAAGTTGTGTGAGAATTGGGCCATGTCAAGGTGTCGGGCCCAATCCTCTTGATGAGCACTCACGTAGTGCCTAAGGTACAGCTCCAAGAGTGCGTTGATTCGCTCGGTCTGTCCATCGGTTTGTGGATGAAATGCTGTGGAGAACCGAAGCTCGGTTCCCATGAGTTTGAAGAGCTCGGTCCAGAATTTGCTCGTGAACCGTCCGTCTCGGTCGCTGATGATGGACCGAGGTAGGCCCCAGTACTTGACCACATTCTTGAAGAATGCTTGGGCTACTTCGTCGGCTGGACACGCCTTTGAGAGGGGAATGAATGTCCCATATTTGCTAAACCTGTCCACTACCACAAAAATAGCTCCAAACCCATTAGACTTAGGTAAATTGGTAATGAAGTCCATAGATACCGAATGCCAAGGGTGGTCGGCGATGGGCAATGGTTTGAGTAGTCCCGCCGGTTGTCTTTGCTCGATCTTGTCTTGTTGGCATACGAGACAAGTCTCGACATAGGCCTCTACATCGGCCTTGAGGTTCGGCCAATAGTAGGTCTCGGTGACAAGAGCTAGTGTCCTCTTCTCTCCGGGGTGGCCTGCCCACTTTGAGTCGTGAGACTCTTTGAGGATCTCCTTCCTCAAGTTCCCGTACTTTGGTACATAGATCCTGCGTCCACGAGAAAACACGACCCCGTCTCTTTCCCAAAACTTGCGAGTTTGTTTTTCTCGGACAAGTTTGAGAAGGTGAGCAGCCGAGGGGTCTTGGGACATGGCCTCTCGGATCCGACTTGTAAAGTCGGTCCTAGGCTCACTCCCAGTTAGTGCAGCAAACTCCGGTTTGCGAGATAGGGCATCTGCCACTACATTCGCTTTACCCGGCTTATATTCCAAATCATAATCGAACTCAGCTAAGAAATCTTGCCACCTTGCCTGTTTGGGACTTAATTTCTTTTGAGTTTGGAAGTAGCTTGTGGCTACATTGTCCGTCATGATGAGGAACTTACTCCCGAGGAGGTAATGACGCCAAGTCCTTAGGCAATGGACGACGGCCGTCATCTCCTTCTCTTGGACCGTGTATC
>NW_010965715.1:0-1135 GCF_000463585.1 Tarenaya hassleriana
TGTGCCTCGACATTTGTTGCTGGAGCATTTGTTTGTGGTAGAGGTGTTGGTTCATGATCTCGCAGAACATGGATCCATAAACCTCGCCCAATAAGAGTGGTACGGGCTGCTTTCGACCAAATCAAGTAGTTCTTCCCATTGAACACAATCGGAATAATTTTGGGAAGAGAAGAATCCATGGCTGCTTAGGATTTTTCAGAGTTTTGGTGAGTTTAAGCAGAAATTTTGGTGAATCTTCGCCCTAGGGACTCTGATACCATGAAGGAATTTGAGTGTAGGTAGGAAGAACAGATTGAACGAACAGAATTTGAGTAAAGAGAGTGAATAGAAATCAGATGGAGTGAGAGCAGAATTTCGAGAGAATGGTATTGAGAAATAACAATGAAGATTATATCTCCTTGATTCATTGATTTATTCTGCAGAAGGTTACATCTTTAAATAGCAACATACATGTGATAATTAAAAAGGAAATAACCTAAATTAAGTCTACACAAATGGTAAGAGCTAGCCGTTGGAATAGATAAGGAAATAGGATATGTTTGTGATTTCTAATCTGCCTAAATCACTCCAACAGCTATATCATTCCCTTAGATGTCGACCATCAGCCCAAGATCACTTAATGGGCTGTGCCATTCATCCTTAGGCCCACATTCAAACCCACCTTTGTGCATATGGGCTTGCAACACCATTTCAGCCTGTTCTCCATGTATTGGCCGAGATTGTTCTTCAAGTCTTGAGTTCTTTGGTTCAACACTCTAAACATGTTTGGATGCATTCTAAACGTGTTTTGGTACCCTCAAAACATGTTTAGACGAACTCTAAACATGTTTAGACGCACTCGAAATATGTTTTGACGAACTCTAAAATTGTTTTAATGCACTCTAACAATGTTTGTATGCACTCTTAATATGTTTCGATGCATTTTAAACATCTTTGGATGCGCTCTGAATATGTTTTGACGTGCTCTAAACATGTTTCGACGAAATCTAAATATCTTTTGTTGTACTCAAAACATGTTTCAACGCACTCTAAACATGTTTCGACGCACTCTAAAAATGTTTCGCACATGATTACATTGCATTAAAACAATTTTAGAGTGAGTCAAAATATATTTAGAGTGCGTCAAAACATATTT
>NW_010965716.1:0-1133 GCF_000463585.1 Tarenaya hassleriana
ATAAGAAGACAGAGCCAGTGCATCAGAAAAATGAGATAAATGACTACTTGGAATGCCGCTATTTATCTGCATGTGAGGCGGTGTGGAGAATATTTTCATTCCACATACATTATCAGAAACCTCCGGTCACAAGATTATCGATACATCTACCTAATCAGCACAGTTTGATATTTGACGACTCAACAAATCTTGAGCATGTTGTTTCACGACCAGACACACGGGAAACCATGTTTACTGAATGAATGCACACCAACGAACTGCACGAAGAAGCAAGGCAATTGACATATGTGGAATTCCCAACCAAGTTTGTATGGAATAACACTGGTAAATATTGGAGTCAGAGGAAAAAAGGCTTCAATATCGTTCGAGTTGTAAACATCCATCCAGCTGCAGGAGAGCTATACTATTTAAGGATGTTAATAAATATCATAAAAGGACCGCACAGTTATGAGGAAATTCGTACGGTTGTTGGTGTTAAATACAATACATTCAAAGATGCTTGCCAGGCAAGAGGATTACTTAGCGGCGATAATGAATAGAGTGAGGCAATAGAAGAGGCATCAATGTGGGCAACAACAGGACAATTGCGCCATCTATTTGTTACACTACTCCTATATTGCGAAGTTGGCGAACCGCACAAACTTTGGACAAAGTGTTGGAAGACACTTTCTGAAGACATCCAACACAAGAAACAGAAGGAATTCAGCTTTCCGAATTTACGCCTGACAGATAATGAAGTGCAACAATATACTCTTACAGAGCTTGAGAAGTTACTCATGCAAAATGATAAATCATTATGCGATTTTCCAAACATGCCGCTGCCTGATAAAAATATGCTCCGTCAAATCGAAAACACTTTGTTGAGAGAGGAATTGCAGTTTGACGAGGTATGGGAGAAAGAAGAACACCATAGATTATTTGAGTGCCTGAATGAAGATCAAAAAGCGGTATATGATGCAGTAATAGATTCTATTGACAATGGACGTGGTAGGCTCTTCTTCGTTTATGGAGCTGGTGGAACAGGGAAAACTTTCTTGTACAGGACAATAATCTCTAAACTGCGCTCAGAAAAAAGGATTGTACTCTCAGTGGCATCATCAGGTATTGCAGCACTGCTCCTTCCCGGTGGGAGA
>NW_010965717.1:0-2214 GCF_000463585.1 Tarenaya hassleriana
TGATCATCAATCACACATCATACTAGTCTTATTATGTCGTTGTTCCCACAATGACACAAGACCAGGGAGTTTAGTATCATTCATAATGATACACGGATTTCATAACATATTAAAGTATGCATGGTACGTAATGAATCAAACACTAATCCATAAAACTATAGAAAGTGTCAATACATCAAATGTATCATAATCATAGCTCATAGTCGTTATGGGAATAACGACATAATAAGACTAGTATGATGTGTGATTGATGATCACATAGATGGTCATAGGTATTGGATACGATCACAATCATAGGTATTCGTTGTAGAACGGAATACTGGACTGACCCGCATGAGATTGTCACATGGACTAGCGTCATGACTTGAATCTCATATGACGGTTCCATGATCGGATCCTTAGACCTGAGATATCTACGGAATCCAACATGAGGAGTTGCGTGCTTTGATTACGTCAAACGTCCTGCGTAACAGGAGGACTATAAAGGCGTGTATCAGGTACGAAACAAATCATGTGCTGGATTGTAGATAGTCAAGACGGGATTTGTACCTCTCGTAAAAGAGAGAGATATCGCTGGGCCCCTCGTGTGAGCGAGACTGTAGAAATGTGTGGCCGCACTATAGACGAACGTCGTCTATTTCAGACAGTCGAACTCAGTGAACGAGAAAGCAGTCGAATCAGATAAGGTGGCTTGTCCATGCTTTATATTCCACATATGATATCGTGATACAAAAGGATCATCAACCGGAATCTTCACCGGCGTTCGTATGATCACGAACAAACTCTATTCGAGATAGGTAGTCATAGTGTCTTGCTAGAGACCGCCTATGACTTGTATATCCGGAATAGAGATTTCGGACTATACTGCTATGTCGAATGAGCCTACAGGGTCACACACGCAGGAAAGGACAAATGCACGAGAAAACGTCGAGGAATTTGGACAAGAGGTCCGGACCGTTCGGTCTAGGAGTGGACCGAATGGACCGGAGCATCTAGTCCGAACGGACCAAATTATTGGACCGAACGGACTAGAGAGTCCAGCCCGAACGGACCAAGTGTTGGACCGAACGGACTGACCCGTCGGACCGAACGGACCTAGTTATATGTCTGGTTCGAACGGACCAAGTGTCCAGACCGAACGGACTACTAAGCAGTCCGTTCGGTCTTGGTTTCGGATTTAATTTAAAAATTCAGAATTAGGGTTAATCACTTGAATAAGAGGAGAAAAAGACTTCATGGGAGAGTAATATTTCATCATAAACTTCTCCTCCATCTCATTCCATGTAGAAATGGAATTTGGCTCCAAGGTATAGAGCCAATCCCGCGCCTTATCCATCAAAGAAAAGGGAAACGCCTCGATCATCGCATCTTCCATTGTTACCCCTGGCGGCTTCTTAATGGTTCGACACAACATCTTAAACTGCGTAAGATGAGAATTCGGATCCTCATTATACCTCCCTCTGAAGCTCATCTGATTCAGCATCTGAATAAACTGCGGCTGCAGCTCAAAATGGTCTAAGGGTTGTCGGTTGATGCACGAGAGTAGCTGAGTATGCTTGGGTGTCGTGTACATCCCAAAAGTCTGCAAATTAGCTCGGACATGCTCTCTTGGCTGTGCTTCACCCCGTGCTGCCTCTTCTGCCATTCTGTCCTCTCTTTGTTTTCTGCGGATTTCCCTTTCTGTTCTGTCTATATCCGGGTCAAAGGCAAACTCAAAATCTGGGTCGAGTTGTCTTCGAGTGGGACGTCTGCTCATGCACTAAGGGGTATAAATTTAAAGCTCGTCACGCAAGTGATCAAGTTTTTGGCGCCGTTGCCGGGGACTTTTTACGGTTTCCATAGCTAGGATAGATTGACTCTAGGTTAGTCTTTCCGGAGTCTTTGATTTTTTTTTTCGGTTTGATTTTTTGTGTGTTTGTTCACTTCCTTTTTCTTTAAGTGTTTGTGTGATTTTTATTTTTCTCTTGAGTCAATTTTTTCTTATTTCTTTTATCTCTTGATTTTTCTGCTTATTATTTTTGCTGTTTGTATTTCTTTGGACTTTCTGGACTTGTTTTGGATTTTTCAGAATTCCCTAGACTTTTTCGGAGTTATTCTGGACATTTCCTGGACTTTTCTGAATTTTTCTGGATTTTTTCCGATTTTTCTGGACTTTTCCGGGATCGTTCTGGACTTTATCGGGTGTCTCTCCCTACTCTCTGCCTTTTTATTCAC
>NW_010965717.1:2466-6187 GCF_000463585.1 Tarenaya hassleriana
CGACGCCCAAGCATACTCAGCTACTCTCGTGCATCAACCGACAACCCTTAGCCCATTTTGAGCTGCAGCCGCAGTTTATTCAGATGCTGAATCAGATGAGCTTCAGAGGGAGGTATAATGAGGATCCGAATTCTCATCTTACGCAGTTTAAGATGTTGTGTCGAACCATTAAGAAGCCGCCAGGGGTAACAATGGAAGATGCGATGATCGAGGCGTTTCCCTTTTCTTTGATGGATAAGGCGCGGGATTGGCTCTATACCTTGGAGCCAAATTCCATTTCTACATGGAATGAGATGGAGGAGAAGTTTATGATGAAATATTACTCTCCCATGAAGACACAGTTGGCGCTGAACAAGATTAACACATTCGCCCAAGATGACGATGAGACCTTGTATGATGCTTGGGAGAGGTTCAAGGAGTATCAGAGAATGTGTCCGCACCACGGTATGGACAACAAGTATCTCCTCTCTACATTCATACATGGTCTTAGGGACGACACGAGAGGATGGGTTGATGCAGCATGTGGAGGCAGCGTGTATGATCTCTCTTTCGAGGCACTAGAAGCGCAGATTGCTAAAATGGCTAAAGGGAGAAGCATTTCAGGGGAAATGGGCAGCAGATGGTCTTTCCTAAGGCTGATGTAAAAGGTGATGCTAGCGAATCTTCTGCTTTACAAGTCGTTCTTTCGGAGCTTTCTGCCATCAAGCTGCAGCTTGCTAGGTCCGGTTCATCAAACCCGCAGAACGGTAAACCGGGTATGTATATGGTGGAACAAGCAGAGGAAGCCATAGAAGAAGTTGACTATGTGGGAAGAAATCAATACAACAATCAGTCGAACTTCTACAATCCGGGGAATCGGAATCACCCTGGCTTTTCTTATGACAACCCGCAAGGAGCGTTGAACCCTCAGCATCAAAGCGGAGCGAAACCTCAGGGACCCCCACGATTTCAGTCTAGATACCAGAATCAGGGCTACCAGAGCCAGAATCAGGGGTATCAGAATCAGGGCCAAGACTACAATCAGAGAAATAAAGGATACAGAGCCCCTCCGCTTCAGGCTAAGGAAGAGGAGTCAGAGTTAAAGTCGATGTTAGCCCAGCTAATGCACGATCAGAAAAACTCGTTTTCTAGCTTGGGTCAAGAGATGCAAGGATTCAAAGGGAAGCAAGAGAGCTTCGAGCAGAGATTGGATGGGTTGGATTCACATATCAAGATGATGGACAATCAGATTGCTCAGCTTGCTTCCCAGGCAACGAGACCTCAAGGCCAATTTCCGGGTAAGGCTGATCCTAACCCGAGAGAGCATATCAATGCCATAGGCCTGAGAAGCGGAAGACAGCTTCCGGAGACCTCCCCAGTTACCAGAGAAGAGGGAGAAGGTTCACACGAACCACAGAGGGCCCCCTTAGATAAAGGCAAGGGCCATGTTGTAGAGGGGGAAGAGGCGAGGTATATTCCGCCTCCTCCACAGGCACCCCCTCTACCATTTCCATCTCGGGCAAGGAAGTACAACGAAGACAGCCAATTTGCTAAGTTTACCGAGATGTTGAAGAAATTAGAAGTGACCATGCCGTTTCACGAGGTAGTTCTTCAAATCCCGTCCTATACCAAATTTCTGAAGGATATCCTTATGAAGAAGAGGGGGGTTGAGAAGGAGACAGTGTCACTGAGCACCGAGGTGAGTGCTGCCATATTGCAGATAGAGTTACCGTGGAAGATGGCTGATCCCGGTAGCTTCTCCATCCCGTGCAGATTGGGGAATGTGGAAATTGAGAGGGCGCTTTGCGATTTAGGCGCAAGTGTCAGTTTGCTGCCTCTTTCCGTATTCACTCGTGGTTTTCGCGGGACACGGGTTTCGGGTGTCACACTGTGCAGATTGGGAAATGTGGAGATTGAGAGGGCGCTTTGCGATTTGGGCGCAAGTGTCAGTTTGCTGCCTCTCTCCATATTCAAGAAACTTAATGTCGGTGAGCTGAAACCGACGAGGATGGCACTGCAATTGGCCGCCCGATCAGTGAAGTATCCCGCTGGGATCTTGGAGGATGTGCCTCTGAAGGTAGGGGAATTCTATGTCCCCGTTGACTTTGTTGTTCTGGACATGCCGGAGGATTCTAAAATCTCCATCATACTTGGTAGGCCGTTTCTGAACAGGGCTGATGCTGTAGTGCATGTCAGAGAAGGAAGACTTACGATGAAGATCGGAGATGAGACGGTTGAGTTCAGACTTGATCAGAACCTTAAGCAACCGCATTTGGTGGAGTCTTCCTTCTACCTAGATTTGATCGACACACTGGCCAACGAGGTGAGAGATGAATTCAGAGATTTAGATCCCCTCGAGATGGCATTGAACGCGGTACAAGACAGCATGTACTGCGATTGGGAGGAAGTCCGAAGCATTGTTCGGACTTTAGATGACAGCTCATCGATTGAGCTAGAGGGCTGGAAATACAGGGCCATTGAGCCCTCATCTTGTTCTGCCCGCGAATTCCCTTGGCTAAGGGACGAGGAAAACGGAGAGGAGCCATCAACTTCTCCAAGTCATCAAGCTCCGGTCTCCTCCATTCAAGTCAAGCAGCCCGATATGGAGACAAGCGGGAAGAAAGATTGGGATCCAGAGAGCGCGCCTAAGGTGGAATTGAAGCCCTTACCACAAGGGCTTAGGTATGAATTTCTCGGACCTAACTCTACTTACCCGATAATTGTGAATGCTGCCTTGACTGATGTGGAACTAGCTGAATTAGTTGCATTGCTTAGAGAGTATAGACAGGCCTTGGGTTACACTCTAGATGACATTAGAGGCATTAGTCCATCCCTTTGCATGCACCGCATTCATCTAGAAGATAGTTCCAAAACCTCCATTGAGCATCAACGTAGATTGAATCCCACCATGAAGGAGGTAGTGAAGAAAGAGGTGCTCAAACTGTTAGATGCAGGTATCATTTACCCGATTTCAGATAGTGCATGGGTTAGTCCCGTGCAAGTTGTACCAAAGAAGGGGGGTATCACTGTGGTAGAAAATGAGCATAACGAATTGATACCCACTAGGACGGTTACAGGTTGGAGAATGTGTATTGATTATAGGAAACTGAATTCCAACACCCGTAAGGACCATTTCCCGTTGCCCTTCATCGACCAAATGCTAGAGAGGTTAGCCTTGCATTCCCACTTTTGCTTTCTTGATGGCTACTCGGGATTCTTTCAAATCCCCATTCACCCTAGCGACCAGGAGAAAACCACCTTTACATGCCCATATGGTACCTTCGCATACCGTAGGATGCCTTTTGGTTTATGTAATGCACCGGCAACATTTCAAAGATGCATGACTGCTGTGTTTTCTGATCTCATCGAGGATGTTATAGAGGTGTTCATGGATGATGTTTCTGTCCATGGGCCCTCCTTTCCCGTGTGTCTAATGAATTTGCGCCGAGTGTTGGACAGCTGCGTTGAGGCGAATCTTGTGCTGAATTGGGAGAAGTGCCACTTCATGCTCCAAGAGGGCATTGTGTTAGGCCACAAGATTTCGAGAAGAGGGATTGAGGTTGACCGAGCTAAGGTCGAAGTAATAGAGAAGCTGCCGCCTCCACGAAATGTTAAGGGAATCCGGAGTTTTCTAGGACATGCCGGGTTCTACAGGAGGTTCATCAAGGACTTCTCGAAAATTTCGAGGCCTTTGACCGAGCTACTTGCAAAGGATGTACCCTTTGAGTTCACCCATGAGTGC
>NW_010965717.1:9985-10217 GCF_000463585.1 Tarenaya hassleriana
GCCTTCCGAAGCCCTGGTCCGGAGCTGACCAGTTTTGGTCAGCCGGACCAGGAGCTGTTTTTCTTCGCGGTCCGTCTTCTTCATTTACGTCCAGTCCGCCGGACCAAAGCCTGGTCCAGCGGACCGCGTGACCTGGAAACAAGTTAAGTCCGATTTTTCGGACTTTTGTGAGAGAGCTCGATTTGGGAAAGCAAAGGAGGCGATTTTCTCTCCTCCAGAAGACCTAGGGCCG
>NW_010965717.1:12076-16585 GCF_000463585.1 Tarenaya hassleriana
AGAGGAGGAGGCATACGACGAGCCGCCTGCACCGCCCACACATTCGGAGCACCACACTTCGGAGGCAGGGACATCTCGACAACCCGATGACTTGCTCCAGTCATCTCCACTGCCACCGGCCACAACTTCATTTCTAGAGTCGGACTTCACGCGATCATCACCGTCACCACCTACTTGTGGCCCAGACAGCTATGGTTACACATTCCAGCCACAAGACAACTTCCAGCGCTTCATGTATTAGGCGATGTTGGACACGCGGAGTTCGGTAGACAGAGCAGTGGTTGACATTCAGAGTTCGGTCGAGAGCGCTATGACGGACATGCGGAGCCATGTCGACTCCGAGATGACGAGCATATACACCAGATGGTGCGGGACTTCATCACAGCTGGTTGATCAGATGCAGGCACTCAGGATACAGCATGATGCATTATACGGGGAGTTTCGCAGGTTCCGCAACCGACTATTCCCAGATGAGCAGCCACCAGTACCCATGGAGGACGACAGAGACGATGCACCAGCAGACGACTAGACCATAGTTCAGATAGGTCTTCCCTTTTCTATTTTAGTAGAGATGTAGTAGGCCTTTCGAATGTATTTCGGAGACTCGGATTTTGCATACTCTGGACTTATTTATATATATGCTGGCCTTTATGTTTTTTTTCGGATAACGTTTGTTGTTCTATGAGCGTTCATACCGATACATGAGAGATGAGTATTAATTTCCGAGTGAAGACGATTGGATAGATCCCAGTTCAAAAAGTGCGTGAGAGTTATGGCGTTTGACGTGAGTTAACTTCATTGCGAGCGAACGAATTTCGTAGAGCTAAGCCTTCTCTACCCTTTACTGGTTCTCTTCATACGTTATTTTCGATTCTATTCTTCCGGGCGAGAGTCTACACCGTGGACGGTGTATGGTTCAAGTCTGGGGGGTGGATAGATCCTTCATCCATTCAGGCCTATCTACTTAGGATTGCATTTAGTTTAGGTGCATTTTATCACAGCATATAGACTTAGGAAAATTTTCACTTTTTGCATATCACTTTTTCACTTTTTGCATATCACTTTGGATTAGTTGCATTCATGTTTTCTTTTTCCTTTTTTTCCATATAGACGATTTTTGTTAGGTTTGCATGATTGCATATGACATATAAATATAGGTTCATATAGGTTCACGTGTATACCTCGGACACCCGTTTTGAACATCATTTGGAGGATTTGTGGAATGACAGAGTAGGAACATCTTGATGATCTAGTGACTTTGTAGAGCGTGGTTGAACCGTGTCGAATTGATAGTTCTCCAGACTTTCTATATATAGTTTGTGGGATGAGGTTGTTGTTTGGAACCTACGGAGTTGAAACGACTATATCCAGGTTATATGTTTCGTTTAGAATCTTTTCCGAGTCTTGCAGGTCAATGAAATCTAGTTCAACAAATACCTTGGAAAAATAGAGCATCTCGACACTTCGCTGTCAAAATCTCGTTAATGAAAATCTTTCGAGGATATGAGTGCATCGATTGATGGTTCGGGTCTAAGTTGTGGGTCGGACATCGCATCAAAAGAAAAAAAAAAGAGGAAAAGAAAGAAAAGAAAAAAAGAGAAAACCGATGTCCTTCGACTTCAACGTCCTAGAAACCCGAGATGCGTGCGTTTGATAGAAAAATCCTACAAAAAGGTAAAAATACAGGTATGTAGAACTTAGATCGAAAAGGTTAAGTTGAGATAAGGATAGGTTCAGAAATAGGTTTGGTGAGTTGTAGAGATTCTAACGGGTTCTAGGTGGCAATAAAAGTCCCATGACTAGGTAGATTAGTCTTTCATGACTAGGTAGATTAGTCATTGGTAGAAAGATCATAGTAGACCAGTTTGGGTACGATTCACAGGAAGCTAGCATTAGACGGATGTTTCACTTTTGAGTTTCATGAGGATGCTATTTGATGTTCGTCATCCATGTTTTGCAGATTTTATTCCTTCGTTCTTTACTCGAGGACGAGCAAAGGTTTAAGTCTGGGGGATTTGATAACTCTTAATTCTCTCTATATTTCCTGGACGTTTTTATAGGATTTATATGAGGATCATGTTCATTAGTAGGCATTATAGGCGCGTTGGGCTACGAAACTCGATTTGGTTGTGTTTTTATTGGAATACATGTCTTGGATGAGATTTGGACCAAGATGGAAGCGATCTGGAGCTAAAATGATGAAATACATCAAGAACTTCCTGCGTTGACTCGGCCAGAGTCAACCACGGAAAGCAGGCCGAGTCAACACGCTAAAAATGGCCCAATTCAAGCCTATTACGAGGAGACCGAGTCAGAACGTCCGAGTCAGACTACCCCGAGTCAACATGTCCGAGTCAGAATGCCCGAGTCAGAAGATTGGGCTGGGCCGAATTCCTTATGTCTCGTTTTGACTCGGTCGAGTCAGAGTACTGACTCGGTCCGAGTCAAAACCCAGAAAAAGCCCAGATTCGTATTTTCAGAGTTGGAACGGGAGCGCCTAGGGTTTATAAAAAGACTCTACAGACGTCCTAGAGAGGGGGACAAACTTTATACAGACTTTGGAGAGCTTTGGTGAGAGAAATAGGAGTTCTACGGGATTTCGGGAAGAAGAAGGAGAGTTGGAACGTGAAGATCGCTTGCTGTCGACATGAGTTTTTCTTCTCCCTCTTTCCTTTCTGTTTCTGGTTTTGCTCAGTGTTTTTCCATGAACCGTGAGTAGATCCACGGCTGTGGGTTAGGGATTCGTTTGTGTTTTGGGTATGTTTGAACCCTAACTTGGTTGCGATTTGGATTTGTTTCGGTTTTATCGATTTGTGCTTTCTTCGATTGGTGTTTGCTGACCCCTTGGCCAATTATTTCAGATTCTGAACTACATAGGAATATGGGTTTAGTTTCGGATCGAAATCGATAGAATAGATCGTATTATTCACATAGGAATATGGTTTGATCGATCTAGGATTGATGATAGTGTTCTTCATGCATCTAGTTTGATAAATCACATAGGGAGTTATATGTCGGGAGGTGAATTCTCTATTTTTGTTGCTTGACGATTCCCGAATACAGATTCAATATCGTGATTCTCGCATGCTTAGTATATACCCATACACGCAACTACGGTCCCGACACCCACGGTCAACTTAGATTGCTAGCTTACACGTTTTGATTGCTTTATTTCCTTATTCTCTATTCTTTCCATATACTTCCACCATCACTTCTACTTGCTTGCTTTGATTTAGTCTCGATTAGGATTTAGATTTTCACATAGGAATATGGTTTGATCGATCTAGGATTGATGATAGTGTTCTTCATGCATCTAGTTTGATAAATCACATAGGGAGTTATATGTCGGGAGGTGAATTCTCTATTTTTGTTGCTTGACGATTCCCGAATACAGATTCAATATCGTGATTCTCGCATGCTTAGTATATACCCATACACGCAACTACGGTCCCGACACCCACGGTCATCTTTGCTTGATAGTTACACGTTTTTATTTGCTTTCTTATTTTAGTTATTTTAGATTCCACATACTTCCACCATTACTTTCACTTGCTTGCTTTGATTTAATTTCGATTAGGGTTTAGATTTAGCAACCGGTCCTTGTGTTCGACCCCGTGTTACGACGATCTGTATCCTTGCGGTGAGTTGTGAATCGGGTTATAGATTTTAGACTCGGTACACACGTATCAACAGTCAACCGTGGCAGATTCGACTACAGAAGCCGAGTACATAGCAGCATCGGATGCAGCTAAGGAAACTGTTTGGATCAGGAAATTCGTGGGAGACTTGGGCGTCGTTCCTAGCATTGCAGATCCCATTGAGTTGTATTGTGACAATAATGGTGTGATTGCGCAAGTAAGGAACCCCAGTCACACTAGAGATCCAAACACATACTCAGGCGATTTCACATGATCAGAGAAATCATCGACAGAGGAGACGTGAAGATAAGCAGAGTGTCGACAGATGATAATATTGCCGACCCGTTGACGAAGTCTCTCACTTCGTCAAAACATGATGGTCATGTTAGGGGTATGGGGATTAGATGCTTGTAGGATAGATCATAGAGCATAGTGGGAGATTGTTGGTTGTGATGCTCTAGGATGATCTGTGATATGACACTTTGACTTTGTATTGATTCATTGGTTCATGAATGCATTACTCTTCCCGTTATATGATTGGCATGTTTGTTATATTTCGATATCCTTGAATCATTAGAGAATTATTCTAAACTCCCTGGTCAGTTATCATTGTGGGAACAATGATGAATTAAGACTAGCATGAGGTGTGATTGATGCATTGGATGCATATCATGATCATGGGTACTCGTTGTGAACGAGTGATTGGATGACCCGCATGAGATTATCACATGGACAGAGTCATGACTTGAATCTCATAAAGCGGTTCGTTCTTGGATCCTCAGACCTGAGATGTCTAGAGTATCTGATATGAGGAGTAGCGTGTCTTGACTGCGTCAAACGTCATCTTTAACCGGATGATTATAACGGCGTT
>NW_010965717.1:16656-24949 GCF_000463585.1 Tarenaya hassleriana
TGCCTTGGTTAGATCACCTCTAACTCAATTCAACGTGGGTAGTCATGGCGTCCTGCTAGAGGCTAACCATGACTTGTAGATCAGAAATGGTTCTCGAGGCTACTGCCACTGCGAATGGGCCTACAGGATCACACACCATTAGGGATGGACTTATATGTGAAGTATCGGAAAGGAAGACTTGGATTTGGTCGAACAAACGGTTTCTCGGATCAAATCAGAGTGTCGGGACGAATTCAGCCTTCTGACTCAAACCGAGTCAGTATTTGACTCGGACCGAGTCAAATCCATGCGAGTCGAAGCCCAGAAAGTGTTTTGGGCTTGGCTGATGTTTTGACTCGGACCGAGTCAAAGTTTTGACTCGGACAGAGTCAATACTCAATGGGCCGAGTCAAGAGTTGACAATGGGCTTGAGCTGATTCGTTCTGACTCGATCGAGTCAGAGTTCTGACTCGGACCGAGTCAATACTCGAAAAAAGTCTCTTTTCACAAGGATTAGGGTTTCTAACTTATAAGGAGGTGTTGGACGCCGTCCTTAGAGTAGAACTCACTTGGAACTTGTCTGCTAGGACCCAAATCTACTATTCGGTTTTATGATTCGAGAAAACAGGACTTCGATCACACTCTCAGCCTCTTGGATCTCACCAAAAGTCAGTCAAAAGTGTTCTAAAGTCGGCCACCATTCATTAGGGTTTAATCTCCTTCTTATAAAGTGATTTAACCTTAATTTCAGTTTAATTTTCGAAAGCCCGAAAGCAGGAACGGATGGTCCAGAAAAACACGTGGACCGTCCGTTCCAGCAAGACAGAACGAACGGTCTGCATACGTGGACCGTCCGTTCCAGACAAGCTAGAACGGACGGTCTGCCTTCTGTAGACCGTCGGGTCTGGACCTGGCGGACCGTCGGGTCTGGCCCTTTCGGTCCATCCGTTCCAACCCCTTCCGTCTCGGTTTTTCCGTCGTTTTCTCGTGCGTTTTATCCTTCCTTGCGTGTGTGACCCTGTAGGCTCATTCGATATAGCAGTATAACCCGAAATCCCTATTTCGGAATTACAAGTCATAGGCGGTCTCTAGCAAGACACTATGACTACCTATCTCGAATAGAGTTTGTTCGTGATCTTACGAACGCTAGTGATGATTCCGACTGATGATCCTTTTGTATCGCGATATCATATGTCGAACATAAGGCATGGACAAGCCACCTTATCTGATTCGACTGCTTTCTCGTTCACTGAGTTCGACTGTCTGAAATAGATGACATTCGCCTATAGTGTGGCAACACATTTCTACAGTCTCGCACACACGAGGGGCCCAACGATATCTCTCTCTTTTACGAGAGGTACAAATCCCATCTTGACGATCTACAATTCAGCACATGATTCGTTTCATACCTGATACACGCCTTTATAGTCCTCCTGTTACGCATGTCGTTTGACATATTCAAAGCACGTAACTCCTCATGTTGGATTCCGTAGATATCTCAGGATCCAATCATGGAACCGCCATATGAGATTCAAGTCATGACGCTAGTCCATGTGACAATCTCATGCGTGTCATTCCAGTATTCCGTTCTCCAACGAATACCTATGATTGTGATCGTATCCAATACCTATGATCATCTATATGATCATCAATCACACATCATACTAGTCTTGGTATATCATTATTCCCACAATGATACACGACTAGGGAGTTTAGTATTATTCATAACAATACATGGATTTCATAACACATAAGTATGCACAATATGTAATGAATAAAACACTCATCCATCCATAAATAGACCGAAAGTGTCAATACATCAAATGCATCTAAACAAAGCTCGCATAACAGTACATCATAGAGCATTAAACCAACAAATTCAACTCGAATCGCTAGCCATCGGCATATGGTCAACAATTCGAACCAAATAACGAGTCATGGACGATGAACTGTTCGATTTTTGACTGTTCAAATTATTAACTTCATAGCTTCCACAAAACGTGTCCAAATTATTCTTTCTTTATGTCATTAGAAAGTTTTTTTTAATAACTACGGATAGACACCATGATCGCACACATCTAATATATGTGCTGAAAGTTATGAGCATATTTAGACAACACATTGATCACCGAGTCCCTACATATCGACAAAAATCGCCATCCATATCTCGATGGATAATCCGATGATCTAAAAATCAATGCAAACTAATGTCCATCGTCCGATAAGTGATCTGATGACTCAGAAGTTGACTCGAATCGCTAGCCATCGGCATATGGTCAACAATTCGAGCCAAATAACAAGTCTTGCCCGATGAGTTGTTCGATTGTTGATTGATCAAATTATCAACTTCATAACTTCCACAAAACGTGTCCAAATTATTCTTTCTTTATGTTATTAGAAAGTTTTTTTTAATAACTACGCATAGACATCATGATCGTGCAGATCTAATATATGCTCTGAAAGTTATGAGCTTATTTAGACAACATATTGACCGATCCCTACATATCGACAAAAATCGGCATCCATCTCTTGATGGAAAATCTGATGATATGAAAATTAACCCAAACTAATATCCATCATCCGGTAAGTGATCTGATGACTCAAAAGTTGACTCGAATCGCTAGCCATCGGCATATGGTCAACAATTCGAACCAAATAACGAATCATGCCCGATGAGTTGTTCGATTGTTGACTGATTAACTTATTAACTTCATAACTTCCACAAAACGTGTCCAAATTATTCTTTCTTTATGTCATTAGAAAGTTTTTTTTAATAACTACGCATAGACGCCATGATCGCGCAGATCTAATATATGCGCTGAAAGTTATGATCATATTTAGACAACACATTGATCACCGAGTCCCTACATATCGACAAAAATCGTCATCCATATCTCGATGGATAATCCGATTATCTAAAAATCAACCCAAACTAATGTCCATCGTCCGGTAAGTGATCTGATGACTCAGAAGTTGACTCGAATCGCTAGCCATCGACATATGGTCAACAATTCAAACGAAATAACGAGTCATTCCCGGTGAGTTGTTCGATTGTTCACTGATCAGATTATTAACTTCATAACTTCCACAAACGTGTCTAAATAATTCTTTCTTTATGTCATTAGAAAAGGTTTTTTAATAATTACGTATAGACACCATGATCACGCAGATCTATTATACACGCTGAAAGTTATGAGCATATTTAGACAACACATTGACCGAGTCCCTACATATCGACAAAAATCGCCATCCATCTCTCGATAGATAAATCCGATGATCTGAAAATCAACCCAAACTAATATCCATCGGCCGATAAGTGACCTGATGACTCAGAAGTTGATTCGAATCGCTAGCCATCGGCATATGGTCAACAATTCGAACAAATAACGAGTCATGCTCGATGAGCTGTTCGGTTGTTGATTGATCAAATTATTAACTTCATAACTTCCACAAAACGTGTCCAAATTATTCTTTATAGACATGATGATCGCGTAGATCTAATATATGCTCTAAAAGTTATGAACTTATTTAGACAACACATTGATCGATCCCTACATATTGACAAAAATCGGCATCCATCTCTTGATGATATGAAAATTAACCCAAACTAATATCCATCATCCGGTAAGTGATCTGATGACTCAGAAGTTGACTCGAATCGCTAGCCATCGGTATATGGTCAACAATTCGAACCAAATAACGAATCATGCCCGATGAGTTGTTCGATTGTTGACTGATTAACTTATTAACTTCATAACTTCCACAAAACGTGTCCAAATTATTCTTTCTTTATGTCATTAGAAAGTTTTTTTTAATAACTACGCATAGACACCATGATCGCACAGATCTAATATATATGCGCTGAAAGTTATGAGCATATTTAGAGAACACATTGATCACCGAGTCCCTACATATCGACAAAAATTGTCATCCATATCTCGATGGATAATCCGATGATCTAATAATCAACCCAAACTAATGTCCATCGTTCGGTAAGTGATCTGATGACTCAGAAGTTGACTCGAATCGCTAGCCATCGGCATACGATCAACATTTCAAGCCAAATAACGAGTCATACCCGATGAGTTGTTCGATTGTTGACTGATCAAATTATTAACTTCATAACTTCCACAAAACGTGTCCAAATAATTCTTTCTCTATGTTATTATAAAGTTTTTTTTAATAACTACGCATAGACATCATGATCGCGCAGATCTAATATATGCTCTGAAAGTTATGAGCATATTTAGACAACACATTGACTGAGTCCCTACATATCGACAAAAATCGCCATCCATATCTCGATGGATAATGCGATGGTCTAAAAATCAATGCAAACTAATGTCCATCGTCCGGTAAGTAATCTGATGACTCAGAAGTTGACTCGAATCGCTAGCCATCAGCATATGGTCAACATTTCAAGCCAAATAACGAGTCATGCCCGATGAGCTGTTCGATTGTTGACTGATCAAATTATTAACTTCATAACTTCCACAAAACGTGTCCAAATTATTCTTTCTTTATATCATTAGAAAGTTTTTTTTTCAATAACTACGCATAGACATCATGATCGCACAGATCTAATATATGCGCTGAAAGTTATGAGCATATTTAGACAACAAATTGATCACCGAGTCCCTACATATCGACAAAAACCGCCATCCATATCTCGATGGATAATCCGATGATCTAAAAATCAACACAAACTAATGTCCATCGTCCGGTAAGTGATCTGATGACTCAGAAGTTTACTCGAATCGCTAGCCATCGGCATATCGTCAACAATTCGAGCCAAATAACGAGTCATGCCCGATGAGTTGTTCGTTTGTTGATTGATCAAATTATTAACTTCATAACTTCCACAAAACGTGTCCAAATTATTCTTTCTTTATGTCATTAGAAAGTTTTTTTTAATAGCTACGCATAGACACCATGATCGCGCAGATCTATTATATGCTCTGAAAGGTATAAGCATATTTAGACAACACATTGATCTAGTTCGTACATATCGACAAAAATCGGCATCCATCACTCGATGGATAATCCAATGATGTGAAAATAAACCCAAATAATATCCATCATCCGGTAAGTGATCTGATGACTCAAAATTCAACTCGAATCACTAGCCATCGGTATATGGTCAACAATTCGAACCAAATAATGAGTCATGTCCGATGCGTTATTCGATTGTTGACTGATCAAATTATTATCTTCATAACTTCCACAAAACGTCTTTATGTCATTAGAATTTTTTTTTAAAGCTACGCATAGACACCATGATCGCGCAGATCTAATAAATGCTCTGAAAGTTATGAGCATATTTAGACAACACATTGATCTAAACTGTACATATCGAAAAAAATCAGCATCCATCACTCGATGGATAATCCAATGATGTGAAAATAAACCCAAAATAGTATCCATCATCCGGTAAGTGATCTGATGACTCAAAAGTCAACTCGAATCGCTATCCATCGGCATATGGTCAACAATTCGAACCAAATAATGAGTCATGCCCGATGAGTTGTTCAATCGTTGACTGATCAGATTATTAACTTCATAACTTCCACAAAACGTGTCCAAATTATTCTTTCTTTATATCATTAGAAAGTTTTTTTTTCAATAACTACGCATAGACATCATGATCGCACAGATCTAATATATGCGCTGAAAGTTATGAGCATATTTAGACAACACATTGACCGAGTCCCTACATATCGACAAAAATCGCCATCCATCTCTCGATAGATAAATCCGATGATCTGAAAATCAACCCAAACTAATATCCATCGGCCGATAAGTGACCTGATGACTCAGAAGTTGATTCGAATCGCTAGCCATCGGCATATGGTCAACAATTCGAACAAATAACGAGTCATGCTCGATGAGCTGTTCGGTTGTTGATTGATCAAATTATTAACTTCATAACTTCCACAAAACGTGTCCAAATTATTCTTTCTTTATGTCATTAGAAAGTTTTTTAAAAAAACTATGCATAGCCACTGTTGGGTAATCCCCGTGTTCCTAGCATGCGATCAAATAGATCTAGAGTTTTGTTTACTAGGTTTCATGCAGCGGAAGAAAAATCGAAACCTAACCAAACGTCACACGCAACCAAACTTGCAAAACCCGAAAGATCGTGTATATCACCGAGGGAATCGTTACTTACCTCGTTCTCGATGCAATTTGAAGCAAAGTTCGATCCGGGGCCTGTTCTAAATCACCTAAGACTGAAGTTACAGTCCTTCTACACGTATCCACAGCGATGGGAAGGATTCCAAACGATTTGGAACGAATCTGCTAGGATTAGTGAAGAAAAGTGTAATCCCGGGACAATAGAAATCGAAGAGAACAGGTTCTCAAGGGTTCTAGGATGTTTCTCTGAGTTTTAGGGCAGCCCTTAATTAAGTTTTTGGTCGATATCCCAAACTTAAATAAGCTTAAAAAACCCTAAATCCGAATTTCGGAAAATTTCCTAGAACCCGGTCCGCCGGACCAAGAGCTTGGTCTGTCGAACCAAGCTTAGTCCGCTCCCTTTCGGACCGCCTGACCTGGAGGTTTGGTCCGGCTGACCAACTTTTGGTCAGCTCTGGACCAAACCTCTTGGTTCGTCTTTCCGGTCCGCCTGGCTTCGGTCTCGGTCCGCCTGACCCAGCGTCTGGTCCGTGGCTGACCAACTTTTGGTCAGCCGGATCAGACCTAGACAGATGATCTCGGACAGAACTTCCGGACCTCCTGGGCTGACCGACTTGGTACGGAGCTGACCAAACTTGGTCAGCTCCGGACCAACGCATTGAAAACTTCTTTTCATGCTCGTTTCGATCAAATCTCGTTTCCATTCTTCAGATTCTTCACGTATAAGTCTATCCCTAGTGGTGTGTGACCCTGTAGGCCCATTCTAAGTGGTAGTGACTTTGGAACCTTTCCCGAACCACAAGTCATAGTTAATTAGCCTCTAGCAAGACGCCATGACCACCCACTTAGAATTGAGTTAGAGGTGACCTAACCAAGGCATTAATAGCTGGAATTCTGATCCTTTGTCTCACGATATCATAAGTTGTACAAGGGCATGGTTTGAGCCACCCTTCAAGTTCAACCGCTTTCTCGCCTTGGAAAATCGACTAATAAAATAGATACAACTTCTTCTATAGCGTGGCACACACGTTTTTCATAGTCCGATTTCCACGAGAGGGCCCAACGATATCTCTCCTGGTAAGGAGGTGACAAGTCCCATATTGCATGTCTACTATCTCCATATGATTCGTGAACGTATCTGATCAACGCCGTTATAATCATCCAGTTAAAGACGACGTTTGACGCAGTCAAGACACGCCACTCCTCATATCAGATACTCCAGACATCTCAGGTCTGAGGATCCAAGAACGAATCGATGTATGAGATTCAAGTCATGACTCTGTCCATGTGACAATCTCATGTGGGTCATCCAGTCACTCGTTCACAACGAGTACCCATGATTGTGATCTGCATCCAATGCGTGGATCACACCTCATGCTAGTCTTAATTCATCATTGTTCCCACAGCGATAACTGACCAGGAAGTTTAGAATCATTCTCTAATGATTCAAGGATGCCGAAATACAACAATCATGCCAATCGTGTAATGGCAAAATTAAGTAATGCATCCAATGAATCAATACAAAGTCAAATGTCTTATCATGGATCATCCTAGAGCATTACAACCAACAATCTCCCACTATGCTCTATGATCTATCCTACAAGCATATAATCTCCATACCCTTAACATGACCATCATGCTTTGACGAAGGGAGAAGTTTCGTCAATGGGTCGGCAATATTATCATCTATCGACACTCTGCTTATCTTCACGTCTCCTCTGTCGATGATTTCTCTGATCAAGTGAAATCGCCTGAGTATGTGTTTGGATCTCTGGTGTGACCGGGGTTCCTTAGCTTGCGCAATCGCACCATTGTTATCACAGTACAACTCAATGGGATCTGCAATGCTAGGAATAACGCCAAGGTCTCCCACGAATTTCCTGATCCAAACAGCTTCCTTAGCTGCATCCGATGCTGCTATGTACTCGGCTTCTGTAGTCGAATCTGCCACGGTTGGCTGTTTGGAACTCTTCCAACTGATAGCCCCACCGTTCAGGCAGAAAACGTAACCTGATTGCGATCTGAAGTCATCTCTATCGGTTTGGAAACTAGCATTGGTATAACCCCTTATAGCGAGCTCGTCTTCCAATCCGCCATACACCAAGAACAAATCCTTAGCCCTTCTCAAGTACTTGAGGATGTTCTTGACCGCAATCCAGTGAGCCTCACCTGGTGTAGA
>NW_010965717.1:24959-27210 GCF_000463585.1 Tarenaya hassleriana
GGTTCCAAACATCATTCCCATATCCCTATGATCAATGTGTTCTATAATCATACCAATTAGGGTTTCATCCAAATCAATAGCATTAAGCACAAAACATCAAACCAATGGAAGAAAACTCGAATACATCATAGATAAGCATAGGTGTCCATACAAAAGTGGGGATTCCTCACTCACAACAAGGTCACTACTCCATAACTAGGGTCTCAAAACAGAAAACAAAAGAGGAAAACATAGAAAAGGAGAAGAAATGCTCAAGATGATCTTCAATGGTGATCTCCTCCTTCAAGATGTCTCCCTAAGAGATCAGTTCTAGGGTTTGCGCAGCGGATGAAAAACAAAAAATTTTGATGAAACCCTAAAACCTATCATGCATGATCTTGTAGAAACGTTAGAACGCTTACCTCAATCGATCCGGAGCCTGCATCAATTGATGTGTTCGTCCGATCATTGTAGGCAGGAAGAATACCTTGCCCTCTACACGTATCCACACGGCGGAAAGGATTCCAACGGTTGGAGCTTGTCTGCTAGGACTGAAGAACACTTTCTTCTTTGCGCAAGGGTTTCAGGGATTTTTCTCTAGGCTTTTCCACTCTCAAAACTCCTCAAAGGGTCTGAAAGTCGTGCCAAGACTCTTTTGAGGCTCACCCTCAAGTTAATCTCACTTAAAACCCTAATTAGAGCGAGTTTAGGAAATTCCGACGTCTGGACCGATCGGCCTAGGCCTGGACCGATCGGTCTGGAGCTTATTTTATGTCTGGACCGATCGGTCTGGAGCAATTTTTGGACCGAGTGACTGTCACACGTTACCCCCGGACCGACCGGTCCACGTGTCTAGACCAATCGGTCTGGGTTGGCTGGACCGATCGGTCTAGACCTTCTAGACCGGTCGGTCTGGCCTCTGCTCCACCGAGACTTTCTTGTCTCTTCTCGCGCATTCATCCTTTCCTGTGTGTGTGACTCTGTAGGCTCATCCGATATAGCAGTATAACCCGAAATCTTTTATTTCGGTTGCACAAGTCGTAGGCGGTCTATAGCAAGACACTATGACTACCTGATGCGCACGCACCGAGTCTTATATTTAGTACCCGATTCGTACCACTATCCGCAAGTATACGGTAGTTGTAGTACCGGGGTCGAACACGAGGACTAGGATGTATTAGTCTATCTCTAAGCTAGACTAGGTGGTCAAGTAAAAATGTGGTTTGTGGTAAGGGTCGTAATACAAGAAAGCAAGTAAAATCTACGGTTTGTAAAACGATGGTTTGAGGCGTTGTAGGTTCGGGATCCCTCAAGAATCGCATGGATGGTTAATGATGCTACAATGTCTATGGGTTATCCTCCATATGGGGGTTTCAAGCACTTCTTCTAGAGTTTGTCTCTCCCAAGCTTAAACTCACTACCTAGAGGATCGATTCACCCATCTCCCAATGATCTAAATGATCTCTAGATGCATTAGTGTACCCTATCATGAACCCTAAGCAAGTTAAGCCATCTCCCAATGTGAATAACTCACTCATTTGACATTTGGTTCCAAACATCATTCCCATATCCCTATGATCAATGTGTTCTACAATCATATCAATTAGGGTTTCAACCAAATCAATAGCATTAAACACAAAACATCAAACCCATGGAAGAAACTCAAAGACATCATAGATTAAGCATAGGTATCCATACAAAAGTGGGGATCCCTGGTCGCTCATTCTCCTCTGATACGCGAAAAAGTGAGCGACCGCTCATAAAACGAGCGACCGCTCACAAAACGGGCGACTGCTCATTAAATGGGCGGGTCGCTCGTTTTGTCTGACCTCCCCGAGCATTCTCGAATTCTTGTTCTTTCGTGCCCGCTTCGTGAGGATTCATCGTGGAGTCTTCCTGCAAGGAAAAACAAGCAAAACAACCTACCCATGGCCATCTAACGTCCTATAATGCCTAGAATGTGAGGAGAACTGTGATGCACGACGTTATAAAACCGGTGAAAAACCCGTGTGATCACTACCTATCTCGAATAGAGTTTGTTGATGATCCTACGAACGCCGGTGATGATTCCGTTTGATGATCCTTTTGTATCACGATATCATATGTCGAATATAAGGCATGGACAAACCACCGTATCTGATTCGACTGCTTTCTCGTTCACTGAGTTCGATTGTGTAAAATAGATGACGTTCGTCTATAGTGCGGCGACACATTTCTACAGTCTCGCTTACACGAGGGGCCCAGCGATATCTCTCTCTTTTACGAGAGGTAC
>NW_010965717.1:28279-29585 GCF_000463585.1 Tarenaya hassleriana
GATCATAGAGCATAGTGGGAGATTGTTGGTTGTGATGCTCTAGGATGATCCATGATATGACGTTTTACTTTGTATTGATTCATTGATTTATGAATGCATTATTTATCCGTTATATGATTAGCATGTTTGTTGTATTTCGGCATCCTTGAATCATTATAGAATGATTCTAAACTCCCTGGTCAGTTATCATTGTGGGAACAATGATGAATTAAGACTAGCATGAGGTGTGATTGATGCATTGGATGTAGATCACAATCATGGGTTATTGTTGTGAACGAGTGACTGGATGACCCGCATGAGATTGTCACATGGACAGAGTTATGACTTGAATCTCATACATCGGTTCGTTCTTGGATCCTCAGACCTGAGATGTCTGGAGTATCTGATATGAGGAGTGGCGTGTCTTGACTGCGTCAAACGTCGTCTTTAACCGGATGATTATAACGGCGTTGATCAGATACGTTCACGAATCATATGGAGATAGTAGACATGCAATATGGGACTTGTCACCTCCTTAACAGGAGAGATATCGCTGGGCCCTCTCGGGGAAATCGGACTTTGAAAACGCGTGGCCACGCTATAGATGAAGTTGCATCTATTTTACTAGTCGATTTACGTAGATGAGAAAGCGGTTGAACTTGATGGGCATTAGATATTTAGCAGTTCATGATTAGAGCAAGTGGGAGATTGTTGGTTTAGTGCTCTATGATGTACTGATTATGAGCTTTGTTCAGATACATTCGATGTATTGATACTTTCTATATGTTTTTTTATGAGAGTATTTTGTTCATTACATGTTCCAGCATGCTAGATCTGTTATGAAATCCATGTATCATTATGAATGATACTAAACTCCCTAGTCTTGTGTCATTATGGGAATAACGACATAATAAGAATAAGACTAGTATGATGTGTGATTGATGATCACATAGATGATCATAGGTATTGGATACGATCACAATCATAGGTATTCGTTGCAGAACGGAATACTGGACTGACCCGCATGAGATTGTCACATGGACAGAGTTATGACTTGAATCTCATACATCGGTTCGTTTATGGATCCTCATACCTGAGATGTCTAGAGTATCTGATATGAGGAGTGGCGTGTCTTTGTTGGTTTAGTGCTCTATGATGTACTGATTATGAGCTTTGTTCAGATACATTCGATGTATTGATACTTTCTATATGTTTTTTTATGAGAGTATCTTGTTCATTACATGTTCCTGCATGCTAGATCTGTTATGAAATCCATGTATCATTATGAATGATACTAAACTCCCTAGTCTTGTGTCATTATGGGAAT
>NW_010965717.1:31793-33991 GCF_000463585.1 Tarenaya hassleriana
CGTTGCTTAATCTGATCAATTGTGACTCAAATAGACATGATTTATTCTTATGGATGGTCCATAGTGAATGAATGCATGTAACTTAATCGAGATATTAGATATGCTTGATTTAGTGGGAGCTCCGGGATTGGGATTACATAATCGAATGGATGCTCTATTCGGATTATTAACAATCGTTGCACAGAAACCGGTTAGATCTAGGAGCTCTATGAGTAAAGCACTTGTCAAGGCCTCGATCGTACGTGTCATGGGCCATGCCAAAGCTGGGTGTGCCGTATTATCTTGGTGAGGCAAGATGGAGAAATGGTGGTTCTCATAGCTTGAAAGTAGATGCTTGATCTAGGTGCGGTTTCGAAAATCCCTTATTCATGTAATGCTAAGTGTGTACCTCCCATTACTAGAGCGTCTGTCAAGGCATCGATCGTCCGTAACACGGGTCATGCCAAAGCTGAGCGTGCCGGATTATCTTTGTGAGGCAGGGTAGCAAATCGTGGTTCCTACAGCTTGAATATGGTTTATCTTGGGTTAAGTTGTCAAGTTTGACTTGAGACTTAATGGTACAGATGAGACGAGTATGCAATGATATTTGATATCATAAGTCTCATAAAGGATCTAAGAGTCATATTGGATATGATTGACATTAGATGTCTACCTAAATAGCATAAGGATAGGTGTAACAATTTGTTCTTGTGTGAAATACGGATCTTAGTCCCATAATGGAAATTTATTGTAGGGTTAATTTTCTTTATGGGAATATAGCTCATCTTTGCATCTATGTTGTCATTATTTGATGATGGACTAGCTGGTAGTGGATCATAGATAGATTGACACTGATTGATGATGGACTAGCTGGTAGTAGATCATTGATAGAATCTGCATGTAGATGTGTTTTCGTTCTGTTTTGTCTTTTTCTGTAGGACATAGCGTTAACCGGCATTGTACCGAAGTTGATGATGCGATCTATCCTTATGAAGGATAAGACTCTAACCATGGCTTCTAGATCGATCATTGATGCTTATTGGAAGCATAGGGATGATGATCCGGACAAGTCTAGCTCGACGTTTGTAAACATGATCTCTGAATTGCGTAAGCGATTAGAGGACATGGACGATTCTTTGATAGTTGATCAGTTGAATGCGTCATTCCAAAAGAGAGCTGAGAGGCATGAAAAGAGTGAAATGGTAGTTGTTGGAAAGAATTCCAACAATAGGAAGCGTTCCAAGAGCAAGGGCAAGTAGAAAGTGACAAGCGTTGTCATTGAACCTAAGCCTAAGTCCAAAAAGGAAGAGTGTTATTTCTGTCATGCCGTTGGGCATTGGAACAGAAATTGTAGACTCTACCTGGAAGATCAGGAGAAGAAGAAGTTTAAAGAAGCTTCGACTTCTAGTGTCTTTGTTATAGAGGCTAATTCGTTTACTTCTACGTCGTGGGTATTAGATACCGGAAGCACCTCGCATATTTGTGGAAATATGCAAGGGTTGCGAGGAAGTAGACAATTGGCAAAAGGAGAAGTAGATCTCCGCGTTGGAAATGGAGCAAAAATTGTTGCATTAGCCATCGAGACTTTCGATCTGACTTTACCTTCTAGGCCTTGTATTTGAGTTGCATGATTGTTATTTTGTTTATGCTATTAGCAAGAACATTATAACGATTTCATGCCTAGACTCGGACGATTTCAGATTTGTTATTGAGAACAAAGGTCTATCCATTTATAGAGGTGATTTATTCTATGGTAAAGGTTACCAGTTTAATAGCCTTTATGTTTTGGATGACGAACCGTCAAGATACAGGTCAATCTATAACGTTTGTACCAAACAGTTTAAGACGAACGACTTAAACCCAACCTTCCTCTGGCATTGTCGTCTAGGCCATATAAACGAGAAGCGCATACAGAACCTTCATTCTGAAGGTCTTCTGGATTCATTTGACTTTGAGTCTCTTGAATCTTGCGAGTCTTGTTTAATGGGCAAGATGACAAAGCATCCTTTCAAGGGGAAAGGACAGAGAGCGACAGAGTTATTGGATCTGATACATAGTGATGTATGCGGACCAATGAGCTGTCCAGCTAGAGGAGGTTATCTGTATTTCGTTACGTTCACTGATGATTTCAGTCGATACGATTATGTCTATTTGATGAGACATAAGTCTGAAACACTTGAAATGTTCAAGGCTTTCAGAAACGAAGTACAGAACCAACT
>NW_010965717.1:38087-39147 GCF_000463585.1 Tarenaya hassleriana
TGGGTGGTCATGGCGTCTTGCTAGAGGCTAACCATGACTTGTGGTTCGGGAAAGGTTCCTAAAGTCACTACCACTTAGAATGGGCCTACAGGGTCACACACCAATAGGGATGGACTTATACGTGAAGAATCCGAAGAATGGAAACGAGATTTGACCGAAACGAGCATGAAAAGGAGTTTTTCAGTGCGTTGGTCCGGAGCTGACCAAGTTTGGTCAGCCCCGGACCAAGTTTGGTCAGTCCAGCAGATCCAGAAGCTCGGTCCGCGGTCATCTGTCCAGGTCTGGTCCGACTGACCAAGAGTTGGTCAGCCCCGGACCAGATTCTGGGACAGGCGGACCGAGAAATGACGAGTCGGACTGAGCTGACCAAGAAGGGTCTTGGTCCGCAGCTGACCACACGTGGTTCGCCGGACCAAACCATTCAGGTCAACCGGTCTGTGGGCCTCGGACTAAGCTTGGTCCGCCGGACCAAGCTCCTGGTCTGGCGGACCGGGATCCGGAAAGTTTCCATAATTCGATTTTAGGGTTTTCTAAGCTTATTTAAGTTTGGGATTTCGTCCAAACTTAATTAAGGCCGACCTAAAACTCAGAGAAACATCCTAGAACCCTAGAGAACCTGTTCACTTCGATTTCTATTGTCCCGGGATTGGATATCGTCTCTTGAGTTACCCTTTTCTTCACTAATCCTAGCAAATTCGTTCCAAATCGTTTGGAATCCTTCCCGTCGGTGTGGATACGTGTATAGCGACTGTAACTTCAGTCCTAGGTGATTTAGAACAGGCCCCGGATCGAAATAAACTTCAAGTCTCATCGAGAACGAGGTAAGTAACGATTCCCTCGGTGATATACACGATTTTTCGGGTTTTGCGAGTTTGGTTGCGTGTGACATTTGACTAGGTTTAGATCTTTCTTCCGCTGCATGAAACCTAGTAAACCAAACTCTAGATCGATATGATCGCATGCTAGGAACCCGTAGATAACCCCAACAGTGGTATCAGAGCCTGGTTCTCTATATATCGCCGTGCTTGTTGTATGATTGCATGATTTAATCGTTAAATTG
>NW_010965717.1:39475-42823 GCF_000463585.1 Tarenaya hassleriana
AGATCAGATTCCGGACCGCGTGTTTGGTCAGGAGGACCAAAGTTCTCGCTGGTTAGCCCCGGACCAAGAGTTGGTCCGGCTGACCAGGCGAGAACAATGCAGGTCCGAGACGAAGACCGGCGGACTGACCAAGGAAACGGACTGAGTTGGTCCGGAGCTGATTAAGTTTGGTCAGCCCTGGACCAAGCCTAGATGGTCTGCGCTCCGATTCCAGGTCAGCTCGGACCAAGGAAACAGACTGAGTTGGTCAAGGGCTGACCAAACTTGGTCAGCCCCGGACCAAGCTCAGTTTTTGAACTGCGGTCCGTCTGCCTGGTCAGCCTGAGAAGGAGAAATCGGACTGAGTTGGTCAGGGGCTGACCAAATTTGGTCAGCCTCGGACCAAGCTCAGAATTTCTCCGAAAAATGACAGAACGGCGGACCAGAGAAGCTGACCAAGGTCAGTCCGGTGGACCAGATTCTGGTCAGCTCCAGACTGGACCTCAGACACTTCTCAAGTCCGAAATTTTGTCCTCTTCCTCATGATTAATCTCAAGCTATTACCGCCCATTAGTAGAGCAACTGTCAAGGCCTCGATCGTCATGGTTACGGGTCATGCCCTAGCTGAGCGTGCCTGATTATCTTGGTGAGGCAGTATGGAGAAATCGTGATTCTCATAGCTCGAATATGGTTGAGCTTGAATTGGGTTATCAAGTCGGACTTGGACCTAATGGTAAGGATGGGATGAGGAACATGCAGTGATAGCGTATCACTATCCCATACTCATCTAGGAATCATATAGGATGTGATTGACAATGTGTTGTCTACCTAAATAGCATGTTTTTAGTGTCATGCCCTAGCTGACTCAAAAACATGTGAAATATGGATCCTACCTCACTTAGAAATTCATTGAGGGTGTTTTTTCTTAGTGGGAGCCTGTCATAATGCACTATTATCTGTGTTAGCATGTGTACTAAGCGACTTGCATGTTTTTCTGTCTGTTTGTTTGTCTTTTTCTGTAGAATATGACTGCTGCAGGTAATCTGGCTAATCTCTCCATGCGATTTATTCTGGATCGAGAGAGACTCACTGGTGGAAACTTTCTCGACTGGTACCGCAACCTGAGAATTGTTCTCAGGCATGAGCGGAAGCTCTACATGCTGGAAGAAGCCGTTCCTGAGGATGAACCAGCGGCCAATGCGCCCAGGGCTGTCAGAGATGCTTACCATAAGCACATCAATGACAACCTGGACGTGACCTGCCTGATGCTCGGATCAATGTCAGCTGAGTTGCAGAAACAACTCGAAGGAACTGATGCCTTCGAGATGATCGAGCATCTCAGAACTATGTTCCAGGAACAAGCGAGGGTCGAATGATTTAATGTCCTTAAGAACCTGGTCAACTGTAAGATGACCAATGGTTCACCCGTGAGTACTCATATCCTCAAGATGAAGGGTTATCTAGAGGATCTTGACAGACTAGGGTTGGATGTTAGTCGTGAATTGGCTGTAGACCTAGTTCTTCAATCCCTGCCGGATAGTTTTGACCAGTTTGTCATGAACTATAACATGCATGGGATGGAGAAGGACTTGACCGAGCTACATGGGATGTTGCGATCGGCCGAGCAGAACATCAAAATCGAGAAAAGTGTCCTAGTGGTTGGAAAGAATTCCAACAAAAGGAAGCGTTCCAAGAGCAAGAAAGGCAAGGGAAAGACGGTAATTGTTGCCGCCGAGCCTAAGTCTAAGGCTGAGAAGGGAGAGTGTCATTTCTGCCATGCCATTGGGCATTGGCGCAGAAACTGCAAACTCTACCTGGAAGATCAGAAGAAGAAGAAGCTTGCGGAAGCTTCATCTTCGGGTATCTTTGTTATAGAGGCTAACTTGTTTACTTCCACATCTTGGGTATTAGATACCGGATGTGCCTCACACATTTGTGGAAACGTGCAGGGCCTGAGAAGAAATAGGCAGCTGGCGAAGGGAGAAGTGGATCTCCGCGTCGGGAATGGAGCAAAAGTTGCTGCGTTGACTGTCGGGATTTATGATCTTACTTTACCTTCTGGACTTGTGTTAGAATTACATGATTGTTATTTTGTACCTACAATTAGCAGGAATATTATTTCGATTTCATGTTTGGATTCTGATGGTTTTCGTTTTGTCATTCAGAACAAAACTTTATCTATTTATAGAGGTGCTTTATTTTATGGTAATGGTTACCGGTTTAATGGCCTTTATATTTTGGATGATAAACCATCTAGACACAGTTCAATCTATAACGTTAGTACCAAGCGGTTTAAGACGAACGACTTAAATCCGACCTATCTCTGGCATTGTCGACTTGGCCACATCAACGAGAAACGCATAGCGAAACTTCATTCTGATGGACTTCTTGATTCTTTTGATTATGAATCAATCGAAACATGCGATTCATGTTTGATGGGCAAGATGACAAAATCTCCTTTTACTAGAAAAGGAGAACGGGCTACGGAGTTGCTAGAACTCATACATAGTGATGTATGCGGTCCTATGAGCTCACCCGCTAGAGGAGGTTATCTGTACTTTGTTACGTTTACTGATGATTTCAGTAGGTACGGTTATGTCTACTTGATGAGACATAAGTCTGAAACGCTTGAATTGTTCAAGAATTTCAGAAACGAGGTACAAAACCAACTTGGCAAGACGATCAAGTTGCTTCGATCTGATCGAGGTGGCGAGTATATGAGCCAAGAGTTCACTGACTATCTGGCAGATTGTGGGATTGTCTCACAGCTGACTCCACCTGGAACGCCACAATGGAATGGCGTTTCCGAGAGGAGGAACCGAACCTTATTAGATATGGTACGGTCTATGATGAGTCAGGTCGATCTTCCTAAATCCTTCTGGGGCTACGCTCTGGAAACGGTTGCGCTTATACTGAACAACTGTCCAACAAAGTCGGTTCAGAAGATACCATATGAGATATGGACTGGGAAGCGTCCCAGGTTAGCGTTTTTGAAGATTTGGGGAAGCGACGTTTATGTGAAACGTCTGGCTTCTGATAAGCTATCCGCCAAATCTGATAAATGCATATTTGTGGGTTACCCTAAGGAAATTAAAGGGTACTGGTTCTACAACCCATCTGAGAACAAAGTGTTTGTTGCTCAGAATGGATCTTTCTTGGAGAGAGAGTTCATCTCCAAGAGAGTCAGTGGGAGTAGAATAGATCTCGAAGAAGTTCGAGAACCACAAATAGTCGAAGAACCAAGTGAACAGGTCGAAACAGTTCAACCTGTATCACAAGTTGTTGAGACAGCACATCCTAGTGAACCTCGGAGATCTGGTAGAATTCGCCAAGAGCCTACAAGATACGGATTTCTTGTGACTGGAAACG
>NW_010965717.1:42847-44185 GCF_000463585.1 Tarenaya hassleriana
GTCGTATTCAGAGGCTGTGGCAAGTTCCGATTCTGAGAAATGGCACCAGGCCATGGAGTCTGAGATGCAATCCATGTACGACAACAAAGTGTGGACTTTGGTCGATTCGTTCAATGGTATTAAGACCATTGGATGCAAGTGGGTTTTAAAGAAGAAAACCGACCTGGATGGCATCGTGCATACCTATAAAGCTCGACTCGTCGCGAAAGGGTTTCGGCATATTCATGGTATAGACTATGATGAAACTTTTTATCTAGTCGTGATGCTTAAATCCATACGGATTCTGCTGGCCATAGCTGCGTATTATGACTACGAGATATGGCAGATGGACGTCAAGACCGCATTCCTTAACGGGAATCTGCTCGAGGATGTGTACATGACACAACCCGAGGGCTTTGTCAATCCTAAGAGTCCGAGGAAGGTATGCAAACTTCATAGATCCATTTATGGACTGAAGCATGCTTCGAGGAGCTGGAATCTTCGATTTGACGAGACAGTCAAAACATTTGGCTTCCTGCAAAATGAAGATGAGCCATGTGTTTACAAGAAGGTCAGTGGGAGCGCAGTAGTCTTCCTTGTACTTTATGTAGATGATATATTGCTCATCGGAAATGACATTCCTACCTTGCAAGGAGTAAAATCCTGGCTATGATCGGTCTTTTCGATGAAAGACTTAGGAGAAGCCGCCTACATTCTAGGCATCAAGATCTATAGAGATAGATCGAGAAGGCTTCTTGGTCTAAGTCAGAGTACATACATTAACAAAGTCTTGAATCGGTTCAAGATGCAAGACTCCAAGAGGGGTGCCTTGCCAATGGGACATGACATTGCTCTTAGCAAGACTCAGTGTCCAAAGACACAGGATGAGCAAGAGCGCATGAGTAGGATTCCATATGCCTCGACAATTGGATCCATCATGTATGCCATGTTGTGTACTCGTCCAGATGTATCATATGCATTGAGCATGACTAGTAGATATCAATCTACACCAGGTGAGGCTCACTGGATTGCGGTCAAGAACATCCTTAAGTACTTGAGAAGGACTAAGGATTTGTTCTTGGTGTATGGCGGATTGGAAGACGAGCTCGCTATAAGTGGTTATACCGATGCTAATTTCCAAACCGATAGAGATGACTTCAGATCGCAATCAGGTTATGTTTTCTGCCTGAACGGTGGGGCTATCAGTTGGAAGAGTTCCAAACAGCCAACCGTTGCAGATTCGACTACAGAAGCCGAGTACATAGCTGCATCGGATGCAGCTAAGGAAGCTGTTTGGATCAGGAAATTCGTGGGAGACCTGGGCGTCATTCATAGCGTTGCAGATCCCATTGAGTTGTA
>NW_010965717.1:45185-46852 GCF_000463585.1 Tarenaya hassleriana
TTTCGTCCAAACTTAAAAAAGGCCGATCTAAAACTCAGAGAAACCTCCTAGAACCCTAGAGAACCTGTTCTCTTTGATTTCTATTGTCCCGGGATTGGATCTCGTCTCTTGAGTTACCCTTTTCTTCACTAATCCTAGCAGATTCGTTCCAAATCGTTTGGAATCCTTCCCGTTGGTGTGGATACGTGTAGAGGGACTGTAACTTCAGTCCTAGGTGATTTAGAACAGGTCCCGGATCGAAATAAACTTCAAGTCTCATCGAGAACGAGGTAAGTAACGATTCCCTCGGTGATATACACGATTTTTTAGGTTTTGCGAGTTTGGTTGCGTGTGACGTTTGACTAGGTTTAGATCTTTCTTCCGCTACATGAAACCTAGTAAACCAAACCCTAGATCGATATGATCGCATGCTAGGAACCCGTAGATAACCCAACAATGACTTGTAGATCGGGAAAGGTTCTCGAGGCTGCTGCCACTACGAATAGGCCTACAGGGTCACACACCATTAGGGATGGACTTATATGTGAAGTATCGGAAAGGAAGACTTAGATTTGGTCGAAAAACGGTTTTCGGATCAAATCAGAATGTTGGGACGGTTTCAGCCTTCTGACTCAGACCGAGTTAGTGGTTGACTCGGACCGAGTCAATCCCATGCGAGTCGAAGCCCAGAAAGTGTTTTGGGCTTGGCTGATGTTTTGACTCGGTCGAGTCAAAGTTTTGACTCGGACCGAGTCAATACTCAATGGGCCGAGTCAAGAGTTGACAATGGGCTTGGGCTGATTCGTTCTGACTCGACCGAGTCAGAGTTCTGACTCGGACCGAGTCAATACTCGAAAAAAGTCTCTTTTCACAAGGATTAGGGTTTCTAACTTATAAGGAGGTGTTGGACGCTGTCCTAAGAGTAGAACTCACTTTCAGAACCCTAAGACAGAGCAAAAACTCAGAAGAAATCGTTTCTTTAATAGTTCTAGCTCCCGGGATTAGATCCCACTTCATATACTTCACAGATCCTAGCAGATCGGTTCCAAAAGCGTTTGGAATCCTTCCCATCGGTGTGGATACGTGTAGAGGGACTGTAACTTCAGTCCTAGGTGATTAAACATGCCCCGGATCGACTCCTACTTCCGTTTATTCAGGAAAGAGGTAAGTGTTCGATTCCCACGGTGATATACACGATTATACGGGGTTTTACAGATGACGTTTGACTAGGTTTAGATTATCCTTCCGCTGCATGAAACCTAGTAAACCAAACCCTAGATCGAATGATGGCATGGTAGGAACCCGTAGCTAAAACCCAACAGTGGTATCAGAGCCTGGTTCTCTGTATATCGCCGTGCTTGTTGCTTGCCTACATGATTTTAATGGTTAAAATTGCATGATAGGCTTGATCTATGCATGTTTAATAATATTATGAATGTTATTTGATGCACGGATGAGTTTCAGGAAGTAGACGGCTTGATGGCGCATCGAAATAGGGTGAAACCCTAATTTTCGTAGCCTGAAAGTGTCTCTCAGAGTTTTGACTCGGGCAGACAGAGTTTTGACTCTACCGAGTCAAAACGACAGAATCAGAACGACAAATTAGAGTTTTGACTCGGACAGAGTCAAGTGTTGACTCGACAGAGTCAGAACGAATCAAAATCGAACAGACCGGACCTTAGAGGCTT
>NW_010965717.1:46917-51295 GCF_000463585.1 Tarenaya hassleriana
CTGACTCGGACCGAGTCAAGTGTTGACTCGGACCGAGTCAGTACAGAAGGTTGTCTAGTTCGTCACGTTTTGGTTCGGACTGATTTGGGGAGATTTCGGCTTCTGACTCGGACCGAGTCAGTTCGTCAGACTTTGTTAGATGCAATTGTTGCATCGTTTCAAGTGTCTAAACCAAGATTCTGATTCTACCGATCTGATCGGAACAGTTTGATTGAACTGACTTGAATTCAATCAAGATTTCATTGTGTTCAAGTCACATATTCCTCATGAAATCTCAAGCTATTACCGCCCATTAGTAGAGCAACTGTCAATGTAATACCCCGATTCCCATATAAATTATTTAAATTATTTTCGGGAATAAAAGGATGGTAAAATAAGTTAAAAATATAGATAATATTTCAACGAAGATCTAGAAGAAAACGACACTCGATTTGACAGAGAAACGAGGAAGTTATGAGCAAACGAAAATTGAGTAGAACATGGAAATTCAGAATTCACAAGTTATTCGAGGTACGGACGTTTCGAGTTGTACCTCATCGTGTAAACATGAGTTTCCAATAATCTACTGATTGGACATGCAAGAGGACGTTCCAAGGAAGGTGTAGAAACATATGGTGCGCGATTCGGGTAAGAAACGAGTGAGAACAGAGCAATCGAAGTCAGTCGGGACGGACCAGAAATGCAGAACGAACGGACTGGCAAAGGCAGAACGGACGGACTGCTAAAGCGGAACGAACGGACCACGAACGAGCGAGGAGCTGGGCCGAAACTAGGCCCAGACCGCCCGTTCCAGGCAAAGAACGGACGGTCTGTTAGGCAAAACGCAAGTGGCCAACTTGCTGCCTTGGGACGCGTATTTCTCTGCGTTCCCAGACCCCACCGGCGTCAAGTCGCCGACCAATCCGTTCAGGGTGATGCAGGCTCGACCTTGGGCCTGGGCTTGAGTCCATTCGACCACCCTCTCGCAGCATAAACCTCTCCCAAGGCAGGGGTTTCACCATTTTCGGACAAAATCAAAGAAAAGAGAGGGAGAGGAGAAACAGAGAGAAAGGGGCGAAAACCAGGGAGAATCGATGCAAGGGAAGCTCGGGGAAGCAAGGGGGACATCCCTAGACTGTGTAGGAGAGGTTTTCGGTGAGGAACAAACCAGATCTGAGCCAAAAACAGAGGTGAGTGGCTCGAGTTGCGTCTGTGTAAGCTCGTTTTCGTCGATGAGATTGTGTTATTTCGATGGTTTGTTGCTTGGATTAGATAGAGGACACTTCAATGAACTTTTAGCAACAAACGGGACTGAATTTGGTTGAGAAATGAGGTTGATATGATCAAACGAAGTCGGACCAGAAAACTGTTTCGCGAGAGCGAAAACAGCCGGAACGGACGGACTCTAAGGCCAGAACGGACGGTCTGTGTGACCTAGACCGGACGGTCTGGCATCCCCAGACCGAATGGTCTCTGTTCCAGACCTCAAAAATTGTCCCGAGAGGCCCCGGGACAGCACGGGACCCCTGGACCGACCGATCCACACCCTGGACCGACCGTTCTAGAGTACAAAACCCTTTTTCGGATGATTTTCGAATCCCGTGTGCGTGAGATGTGCGATACAACGATTCGAGTGACTCGTTGCATGATTATACGAGGTAGTTTGCATGGCGTTAAGCGGTAGATCGGTAAGGGATCGGATACCGTGATTCGTGTGATTGTACTGGGGGATATATACATGATGTGTGCCATGTGTGTAGCTTGCTCGTGTGTACGAGTCAAGCATGATTGTGTTTGTGGATGGTTGTGGACGCAACCATCACCGTCATGGACTTGACAGGCGTTTGAGACGCGATTAGTCGTGTGCGACACGACGCTCTGTGGTGGTAGTCCAGGCAAGTCGTCTGGAAATATATCCCCGAATTCTTGAACCACTGGAGTGTCCTCAAGCTTCCCATCAACTTCCTTTGATGCAGTAATCACGATGAGAAAGGCATGACACCCTTTTCGAACCATGTTTCTAGCTCGGAGGGCTGATATAATCGGGAATGACGTTTGTACCTTGTCCCCAACGAACTCAAAATGTCCCGTCGAATCCGTAAATTGAATAGTTCGTCGACGACAATCAATGTGTGCTTGATACGTGTGTATCGAGTCTAAAATCTATAACCCGATTCACAACTCACTGCAAGGATACGGATCGTCGTAACACGGGGTCGAACACGAGGACCGGTTGCTAAATCCAAATCTAAATCGAAAATAGATCAAAGCAAGCAAGCACGTGATGATGGAAGTATATAGAATCTATGGAAAACGGAATGAGAAAGCAATGAAAACTAGTAACCTATCAAACAAAGATGACTACGGGTGTCGGGATCGTATTCGCGTGTATGGGTATATGCTAAGCATGCGAGAATAACGATTATGACTTGTATTCGGGAATCATCAAGCAACAAAGATAGAGAATTCACCTCTTGGTCTACTAACTCCCTACCTACAGAGTAACTCGTCAATCTCTCGATCTATTCAAGTTAACCCTAGGTGCATGAAGAACGCTATCATCAACCCTAGATCGATTAAGCCATATCTCTATGTGAATAATACGATCTATCCTATTGATTTTGATCCGAAACAAACCCATATCTCTATGTAGTTCAGAATCCAAGATAATTGATGAAGGGGTTAGCAAACATCAATCCAATAAAAGTGCAAATCAATAGAACCGAATCAAATCAAAACCGAAATCCAAGTTAGGTTCAAACATACCCAAAACACATACGAATCCCTAACCCATAGTCATGGATCTACTCAAGGTTCATGGATAATAATAGAAAGAACAGAGAAAAAGAGATAAGGGATAGAAAAGCTCATGTCGATGTCTAGTCTTCACGATCGAATCCTCCTTCTTCTTCCCGAAATCCCGTGAACTTCTATTCTTCTCTAACCAAAAGCTCTCCAAAAGTGTGTATCTAGGTATTCTCTAAAGTCCTCTCCTGTTCTAGGACGTGGCTAGGGCTTTTTTGTAACCCTAGGGCGGCTCCCAAGAGTCCTATTCCCATCCAAATGTTGAAAATCGCGAAACAGGGTTTTAGACTGGATCCGGACCGATTCCATGTGGATCCGGATCGGATCCAGATTCCTGGGGTCGAATTCTGCGTCCTTGATCCGGACCGGATCCAGTTGGATCCGGCCCTGCGCTGGTAGTTTTCTAATCTTCACGAATTCGCTCATAACTTTCTACTCCGGTGTCGGATTTACGCGATTTTGGTGTCACGTGAAGCTCTTGAAGTGCTCTTTCCAATGGTATAAGTCTTGCACGATTTGGACCACTGTAGAGAAAGTTATTGATGTCGCAACATGAGTACCTCATCCGGACTTCTCCTTTAACGCTCCAAATAGCTCCTTTTCGAGTCCAATCATCTTCGAAACCTGTAACTCCGCAAAACTAAAGCACAACCGGGTTTTGTGTCCTAACACGCCTAGAATGCCTATGAATGCATGTGATTATCCTATAAAACCTAGACAAACTCTCATCAAAATATAGAGAAGAATATGAGTTATCAAATCCCCCCAGACTTAAACCTTTGCTCGTCCTCGAGTAAAGAACGAAGGAATAAAATCTGCAAAACAGGGAATGACGAACATCAAATAGCATCATCATGAAACTCAAAAGCGAAACATCCATCCAATGCTAATTTTCCGAGAATCGTACCCAAACCGGTTTACTATGATCTTTCTACCAAAGACTAATCTACCTAGCCATGGGATTTTTATTGTCACCTAGAATCCATTAGAATCTCTACAACTCACCAAGCCTATTTCCGAATCTATCCTTATCTCAACTTAGCCTTTTCGATCTTAGTTCTACTTCGTACCTGGATTTTTACCTTTCTGTAGAATTTCTTTATTGAACGCTAGCACCTCGGGTTTCTAGGACGTTGAAGTTGAAGGACATCGTTTTCTCTCTTTCTTTTCTTTTTTTTTTTCTTTTTTTTTTTATATATTTTTTTCTTTTGATGCGATGTCGGGTTTCTAGGACGTTGAAGTTGAATGACATCGTTTTTCACTTCTCTTTTTTTTTTCTTTTCTTCTGTATTTTTTTTTCTTTTTATGCGATGTCCGACCCACAACTTAGACCCGAACCATCAATCGATGCACTCATGTCCTCGAACGATTTTCGTTGACGAGATTTTGACAGCGGAGTGTCGAGATGCTTTATTTTCCCAAGGCATTTGTTGAACTAGATTTCATCGACCTGCAAGACTCGGAAAAGGTTCTAAAAGAAACATATAACGTGGATATAGTCGTTTCAACTCCGAAGGTTCCAAATAGCAATCCTATCCCACAAACTTTATATGGAAAGTCTGGAGAACTATCAATTCGACACAGTTCAACCACG
>NW_010965717.1:51444-54156 GCF_000463585.1 Tarenaya hassleriana
CATCTATATGAAAAGAAAGAAAACGTGTAAATGCAACTAATGCAAAGTGATATGCAAAAGATGAAAAATTTTCCTAAGTCTATATGTCATGATAAAATGCACCTAAACTAAATGCAATCCTAAGTAGATAGACCTGAATGTATGAAAGATCTATCCACCCCCTCCCAGACTTGAATCATATACCGTCCACGGTGTAGACTCTCGGCCGAAAAAGTAGAATCCAAAACAACGTGTGAAAAGAACCAATAAGAGGGGTAGAGAAGGCTTAGCTCTGCGAAATTCGTTCGCTCGCAACGAAATTAACTCACGTCAAACGCAAGAGCTCTCACAAACTCTGTAAACTGGAACCTATCCACCATTGTCTCTTGGAAGTCGATGCTCATCTCTCGTGTGCCGATGTAAACGCTCATAGAACAACAAACGTTATCCAGACAAAAGCATAATAATAGCAATGCATTCCGAGGGATCCAAAATACAATCATGGTCTCTACTACCTATGCTACAAAGAAAAAGAAAAAGAAAAGTTACCTAGTGCTCGGGTTGTCTCCCGAGAAGCGCTTGTTTAACGTCATTAGCTCGACCTATCTTGCTCAAATGATGGGAGGGTCTGAGAGGCGAAGATAATCGATCTTTCGCCACCCTGGATGTTGAGCGTTAAGCGCATCTTTTGGATCTCGTGAATGTTTGAGCCGTCTATCCTCCTTGGGTTTCCAAACTTGTGAAGGAGGTGGTTCTTGTGGACGTTTGAGCGATGATTTTGCTCGTTTCGATCCTCTCTTGCTCATTACCCCTACTCGACGGCCTGTAATAGAAGGTTCAAAAACAGATATAGGATTATGAGCAGGATACGTACCTCTCTCCATTGATGGTCCTATGTGTTCCTTTGTCCTAAGCCTTTGAGGTAAGGGCTTCAATTTGATCTTCGGGACATTCTCTAGACTCCAATCCGCTTTATTCAGCGTCCCCGTGCTAGGTGGTGGCTCTCTGGTCTCTTGAACGTCCTTAATAATCGTCGTGGAGGGTTCGGAGACGTTCGTAGAAGAATCGGGCGTGTCGATGTGAAAAACGTCCGATTTGCTCAGAGACTGGATCCGGTCCGATTCCAGGTGGAATCGGTCCGTTTCCAGTTTGTCTTCGCAAGACCGTGTTTGGATCCGGTCCGTTTCCAGGTGGAATCGGTCCGGATCCACCTTCTGTAAAAATCCGTCTTCGAAAGGCTGTGTTTGGATCCAGTCCGTTTCCAGGTGGAATCGGTCCGGATCCATCTTCTGTAAAACTCCAATTTCGTCTGATCCTTCGTTCAATGCTCGTGTAAGCTCCCGGATATCCTCCCAATTGTTGTATATGCACTCATTCGACGCAAGGAGAGATATCTCTAAAGGATGGACTTCCCGAAACTGATCGAAAACTTCTTGAGTGAGGATTTCATGCACATCGACATAGCACGCTGAATCGGTGGTGGATGGCTGCTTCATGTTGTGATCTAAGGTGAACTCCACCGTCTCGTCACCCATCTTCATCGTAAGACGACCAGCACGAACATGAACCACCGCATCGGCCGTGTTTAAGAACGGGCGGCCTAGTATAATCGGTATCTTCGAGTCCTCGTCCATGTCTAAGACAACAAAATCAACGGGAACATAATAATCCCCAACTTTCAATGGGACGTCCTCAAGAATACCTGCAGGATACTTGACGGGTCGATCCGCCAACTGTAGTGCCATCTTCGTCGGTTTAAGATCTCCAATGTTGAGCTTCTTATAGATGGACAACGGAAGCAAGCTCGATGTTGGGATATCTACGGGTTCCTAGCATTCGATCATATCGATCTAGGGTTTGGTTTACTAGATTTCATGCAGCGGAAGAAAAATCTAAACCTAGTCAAACGTCACACGCAACCAAACTCGCAGAACCCGAAAGATCGTGTATATCACCGAGAGAATCGTTACTTACCTCGTTCTCGATGAGACTTGAAGTTTGTTTCGATCCGGAGCCTGTTCTAAATCACCAAGAGCTGAAAGTACAGCTCCTCTACACGTATCCACACCGACGGGAAGGATTCCAAACGATTTGGAACGAATCTGCTAGGATTAGTGAAGAAAAGGGTAACTCAAGAGACGAGTCCAATCCCGGGACAATAGAAATCGAAGAGAACAACTTCTCTAGGGTTCTAGGGTGTTTCTCTGAGTTTTAGGTCGGCTCTTTTTTAAGTTTGGACAAAACCCTAAACTTAAATAAGATTAGAAAATCCTAAAATCGAATTTTGGAAATATTCCGGATCCCGGTCCGCCGGACCAGGAGCTTGGTCCGGCGGACCAAGCTTAGTCCGAGGCTCGCGGTCCGCCAGACTTGAAGGCTTGGTCCGGCTGACCAAGTTTTGGTCAGCTCCGGACCAAGTTTCCTTCGGTCCGCCGTTCCAGCATCCTTGGTCCGCCCTGTCCCAGAATCTGGTCAGCGGCTGACCAACTCTTGGTCAGCCGGACCAGGACTGGACAGATGACCGCAGACCGAGCTTCCAGACCTCCCGGACTGACCAAACGTGGTCCGGGGCTGACCAAACTTGGTCAGCTCCGGACCAACACACTGAAAACTCCTTTTCATGCTCGTTTCGGTCAAATCTCGTTTCCATTCTTCGTATTCTTCACGTATAAGTCCATCCCTATTGGTGTGTGACCCTGTAGGCCCATTCTAAGTGGTAGTGACTTTAGGAAC
>NW_010965717.1:59102-63877 GCF_000463585.1 Tarenaya hassleriana
AAAACTGAGCTTGGTCCGGGGCTGACGAAACTTGGTCAGCTCCGGACCAACTCGGTCCGTTTCCCTGGTCCGGCTGACCAACTTGGTCAGCTCCGAACCAACTCGGTTTTTTCTCCCTGGTCAGTTCGTCGGTCCGTCTCGGACCCGTGTTGTTCTCGCCTGGTCCGCCGGACCAACTCTTGTCCGGGGCTGACCAGCGAGAATTTTGGTCCTCCTGACCAAACACGCGGTCCGGAATCTGATCTATCTGCTGGTCCGACTGACCAACTCTTGGTCCGGCTGACCGCGGACAAACCAGATTCGGAACAGATTTTTCGGGCTTCGAAAATTAGGGTTTTATCCCGGTTTCGACGCACCGTTAACCCGTCTCAGACTCCATACCATCCATGCATCATTCAACAATCACAAATATCATTAAACATGCATAGATTCAATGATTACATGCAATTTAATGATTAAATCATGCAATCATGCAACAGGCACGTCGATATACAGAGAACCAGGCTCTGATACCACTGTTGGGTATCTACGGGTTCCTAGCATGCGATCATATCGATCTAGGGTTTGGTTTACTAGGTTTTATGCAGCGGAAGAAAAAAAATCTAAACCTAGTCAAACGTCACACGCAACCAAAATCATCCGTAAAACCCCGCTTAACCGTGTATATCACCGAGGGAATCGTTACTTACCTCGTTCTCGATGAGACTTGAAGTTTGTTTCGATCCGGGGCCTGTTCTAAATCACCAAGAGCTGAAAGTACAGCTCCTCTACACGTATCCACACCGACGGGAAGGATTCCAAACGATTTGGAACGAATCTGCTAGGATTAGTGAAGAAAAGGATAACTCAAGAGACGAGATCCAATCCCGGGACAATAGAAATCGAAGAGAACAGCTTCTCTAGGGTTCTAGGGTGTTTCTCTGAGTTTTAGGTCGGCTCTTTTTTAAGTTTGGACGAAACCCTAAACTTAAATAAGATTAGAAAACCCTAAAATCGAATTTTGGAAATATTCTGGATCCCGGTCCGCCGGACCAGGAGCTTGGTCCGGCGGACCAAGCTTAGTCCGAGGCTCGCGGTCCGCCAGACTTGAAGGCTTGGTCCGGCTGACCAAGTTTTGGTGAGCTCCGGACCAAGTTTCCTTCTTCGTCTGCTCAGTCTGACGCGTCTTCTCTCGGTCCGCCTGTCCCAGAATCTGGTCAGCGGCTGACCAACTCTTGGTCAGCCGGACCAGGACTGGACAGATGACCGCGGACCGAGCTTCCGGACCTCCCTGACTGACCAAACGTGGTCCGGGGCTGACCAAACTTGGTCAGCTCCGGACCAACACACTGAAAACTCCTTTTCATGCTCGTTTCGGTCAAATCTCGTTTCCATTATTCGTATTCTTCACATATAAGTCCATCCCTATTGGTGTGTGACCATGTAGGCCCATTCTAAGTGGTAGTGACTTTAGGAACCTTTCCCGAACCACAAGTCATGGTTAGCCTCTAGCAAGACACCATGATCACCCACTTAGAATTGAGTTAGAGGTGATCTAACCAAGGCATTAACAACTCGAATTCTGATCCTTTGATTTGAGCCACCCTTCAAGTTCATCTGCTTTCTCGTCTTGGCAAATCGACTAGTAAAATAGATGCAACTTCATCTATAGCGTGGCCACGCGTTTTCATAGTCCGACTTCCACGAGAGGGCCCGGCGATATCTCTCCTATTGAGGAGGTGATAAGTCCCATATTGCATGTCTATTATCTCCATATGATTCGTGAACGTATCTGATCAACGCCGTTATAATCATCCGGTTAAAGACGACGTTTGACGCAGTCAAGACACGTCACTCCTCATATCAGATACTCTAGACATCTCAGGTCTGAGGATCCAAGAACGAACCGCTTTATGAGATTCAAGTCATGACTCTGTCCATGTGACAATCTCATGCGGGTCATCCAGTCACTCGTTCACAACGAGTACCCATGATTGTGATATGCATCCAATGCATCGATCACTCCTCATGCTAGTCTTAATTCAACATTGTTCCCACAATGTTGACTGACTAGGGAGTTTAGAATCATTCGCTAATGATTCAAGGATGCCGAAATATAACAAACATGCCAATCATATAACGGGAATGTAATGCATTCATAAATCAATGAATCAATACAAAGTCAAAATGTCATATTACGGATTATCCTAGAGCATTACAACCAACACCCGATTTTGCAAGGAATCGAGAAACTACCTGGATCCGATCTCTTCCGTAGCAACTAATGCTGTAGAATCGCAGCGCTCACCTCTGTGCTCAAGGATACTGTCTCCTTCCCAATCACCCTCTTCTTAGTCAAGATATCTTTCAAAAATTTCGCATAAGAAGGGATCTGAAGTATCGTCTCATATAAAGGCATCTTAACCTCTAACTTCCGAAGCATATCAACAAATCTAGACAACTGTGTATCCTCAGCATTCTTCTTCAATCGAGAAGGGAAAGGAACGGGTGGTACATAAGGTGGGGGAGCTACATAAGGCGGTTCAACTTCCTCTACATGCACCTTAGGTGTCTCGTGAGCTATGGCTTTCCCTTTCTCCTCGATGGTGTATCTAGAGATCACCCCTTTTTCTGTGGTCAAAGGGACTGTATCATGCAGGTTCTCTCCACTTATAAGATGAATAGCATTGACATGCTCTCGTGGATTCGGCTCAGGCTTTCCCGGGAATGTACCCTGTGGTCTGGAGACATGCGATGCAAGTTGTGCAATCTGAGTATCGACAAGCTTCAGATGAGCTTCGACCCCATCTAATCTCCTCTCAAAATTGTCTTGCCTGATTTTTATGCTCTGTATCTCGGTCTTCAGCTCAGTGAATGATGTCTTCTGATCGAGCATTAGCTGGGCAAGCATCGTCTTGATGTATGCTTCATCGTTCTTCGCAGGTTGAGGCGCTCGGTAACCTTGATTCTGCTGCCCGTATCCTGGATTCTGCTGTGCATATCCCTGATTCTGCCTCTGAAAACGTGACTGAGTGAAGCTCGGGGGATTCTGAGGGATTCTGGGAACGCCATGTTGTTGTGCATTCAATGCTCCACTCGGGTTTCCATAGGAGAAACCAAGATGATTTTTCTCAACATAATTGACGTCCGCCACTGCCTCCTCTATCTCTGGTGGTGTCTGATTCGAACTGCTCTTAGCTTCCAAATGGAGCTTGATAACCGCTAGCTCAGACATGACAGCTTTCAAAACCGCAGATTCTCCTGTATCTATCCGAGCCATGGGTCGTGTATTGCTATCTCTGGACATCCCTCTAGCCTTGGCCATCTTCGCAATCTGAATCTCTAGGGTGTCAAAGGGAATCTCATAAACGCTCCCTCCACAGGCTGCATCCATCCAAGCTCTGGTATCATGTCGTAGTCCGTGGATGAACGTGGATAGCAACATCATAAATGCTCCCTCCACAGGCTGCATCCATCCAAGCTCTGGTATCATGTCGTCGTCCGTGGATGAACGTGGATAGCAACAGTCGCTTATCCATGCCGTGGTGTGGACAAAGGCGTTGATAACCTTTGAATCTCTCCCATGCGTCGTACAGACTCTCATCACTCTCCTGAGTGAAGCTGTGTATGGCTCTCTGTGCAGCTCGGGTCTTCTCTGGGGAGTAGTATTTCGCCATGAACTGCTCCTCTAGCTCCTCCCATGTCGTGATCGAGTTTGGCTCAAGGGTGTAGAGCCAATCTCTCGCCCGGTCCATTAGTGAAAAAGGAAAGGCCTCCAAATATACATCCTCGATGGTCATTCCTCGTGCCTTCTTAACTGATCTGCACAGCATCTTGAACTGAGTCAAGTGAGCAATGGGATCCTCTGTAGGTCGCCCTCTGAAACTCGCCTGACTGAACATCGTGATGCACTGTGGCGGTAGCTCGAAACTGTCAATGGGCGGACGGTTGATGCATGATAGGAGTTGGGTGTGCTTCGGTGCAATGTAAGAACCCAAAGTCTCCTCTGCAACATAAGTAGCTTCGCCCTCGTATATGCTAAGCATGCATGAATAACGATTATGACTTGTATTCGGGAATCATCCAGCAACAAAGATAGAGAATTCACCTCTCGGTCTACTAACTCCCTACCTACAGAGTAACTCGTCAATCTCTCGATCTATTCAAGTTAACCCTAGATGCATGAAGAACGCTATCATCAACCCTAAATCGATTAAGCCATATCTCTATGTGAATAATACGATCTATCCTATTGATTTTGATCCGAAACAAACCCATATCTCTATGTGGTTCAGAATCCAAGATAATTGATCAAGGGGTTAGCAAACATCAATCCAATAAAAGTGTAAATCAATAGAACCGAATCAAATCAAAACCGAAATCCAAGTTAGGGTTCAAACATACCCAAAACACATACGAATCCCTAACCCATAGTCATGGATCTACTCAAGGTTCATGGATAATAATAGAAAGAACAGAGAAAAAGAAATAAAAGAAGGGATAGAAAAGCTCATGTCGATGTCTAGTCTTCACGATCGAATCCTCCTTCTTCTTCCCGAAATCCCGTGAACTTCTATTCTTCGCTCCCCAAAAGCTCTCCAAAAGTGTGTATCTAGGTTAAGCATGCGAGAATAACGATTATGACTTGTATTCGGGAATCATCAAGCAACAAAGATAGAGAATTCACCTCTTGGTCTACTAACTCCCTACCTACAGAGTAACTCGTCAATCTCTCGATCTATTCAAGTTAACCCTAGGTGCATGAAGAACGCTATCATCAACCCTAGATCGATTAA
>NW_010965717.1:75082-86650 GCF_000463585.1 Tarenaya hassleriana
AAAAGGAGCTATTTGGAGCGTTAAAGGAGAAGTCCGGATGAGGTACTCATATTGCGACATCAATAACTTTCTCTACAGAGGTCCAAATCGTACGATATACCATTGGAAAGAGCACTTCAAGAGCTTCACGTAGACACCGAAATCGCGTAAATCCGACACCGGATTAGAAAGTTATGAGCGAATTCGTGAAGACCAGAAAACTGTCAGCGCAGGGCCCGGTATCACATCAATAGAGAAATCGACTTCTCTCTGTGGTGGTAGTCCAGGCAAGTCGTCTGGAAATATATCCCCGAATTCTTGAACCACTGGAGTGTCCTCAAGCTTCCCATCAACTTCCTTTGATGCAGTAATCACGATGAGAAAGGCATGACACCCTTTTCGAACCATGTTTCTAGCTCGGAGGGCTGATATAATCGGGAATGACGTTTGTACCTTGTCCCCAACGAACTCAAAATGTCCCGTCGAATCCGTAAATTGAATAGTTCGTCGACGACAATCAATGTGTGCTTGATACGTGTGTATCGAGTCTAAAATATATAACCCGATTCACAACTCACCGCAAGGATACGGATCGTCGTAACACGGGGTCGGACACGAGGACCGGTTGCTAAATCCAAATCTAGATCGAAAATAGATCAAAGCAAGCAAGCAAGTGATGGTGGAAATATGTAGAATCAATGGAAAATAATATAAGAAAGTAAATAAAAACGAGTGACCTATCAAACAAGGATGACTACGGGTGTCGGGATCGTATTCGCGTGTATGGGTATTTACTAAGCATGCATGAATAACGATTATGACTTGTATTCGGGAATCATCCAGCAACAAAGATAGAGAATTCACCTCTCGGTCTACTAACTCCCTACCTACAGAGTAACTCGTCAATCTCTCGATCTATTCAAGTTAACCCTAGGTGCATAAAGAACTCTATCATCAACCCTAGATCGATTAAACCATATCTCTATGTGAATAATACGATCTATCCTATTGATTTTGATCCGAAACAAACCCATATCTCTATGTGGTTCAGAATCCAAGATAATTGATCAAGGGGTTAGCAAACATCAATCCAATAAAAGTGCAAATCAATAGAACCGAATCAAATCAAAACCGAAATCCAAGTTAGGGTTCAAACATACCCAAAACACATACGAATCCCTAACCCATAGTCATGGATCTACTCAAGGTTCATGGATAATAATAGAAAGAACAGAGAAAAAGAAATAAAAGAAGGGATAGAAAAGCTCATGTCGATGTCTAGTCTTCACGATCGAATCCTCCTTCTTCTTCCCGAAATCCCGTGAACTTCTATTCTTCTCTCACCAAAAGCTCTCCAAAAGTGTGTATCTAGGTATTCTCTAAGGTCCTCTCCTGTTCTAGGACGTGGCTACGGCTTTTTTATAACCCTAGGGCGGCTCCTAAGAGTCCTATTCCCATCCAGATGTTGAAAATCGCGAAACAGGGTTTTAGACTGGATCCGGACCGATTCCAGTGGATCCGGACCGGATCCAGATTTTTGGGGTCGAATTCTGCGTCCTTGATTCGGACCGGATCCAGTTGGATCCGGCCCTGCGCTGACAGTTTTCTGGTCTTCACGAATTCGCTCATAACTTTCTAATCCGGTGTCGGATTTACGCGATTTCGGTGTCTACGTGAAGCTCTTGAAGTGCTCTTTCCAATGGTATATCGTACGATTTGGACCTCTGTAGAGAAAGTTATTGATGTCGCAATATGAGTACCTCATCCGGACTTCTCCTTTAACGCTCCAAATAGCTCCTTTTCGAGTCCAATCATCTTCAAAACCTGTAACTCTGCAAAACTAAAGCACAATCGGGTTTTGTGTCCTAACACGCCTAGAATGCCTATGAATGCATGTGATTATCCTATAAAACCTAGACAAACTCTCATCAAAATATAGAGAAGAATAGGAGTTATCAACTCCCCCCAGACTTAAACCTTTGCTCGTCCTCGAGTAAAGAACGATTCCAATGGTATATCGTACGATTTGGACCTCTGTAGAGAAAGTTATTGATGTCGCAATATGAGTACCTCATCCGGACTTCTCCTTTAACGCTCCAAATAGCTCCTTTTCGAGTCCAATCATCTTCAAAACCTGTAACTCTGCAAAACTAAAGCACAATCGGGTTTTGTGTCCTAACACGCCTAGAATGCCTATGAATGCATGTGATTATCCTATAAAACCTAGACAAACTCTCATCAAAATATAGAGAAGAATAGGAGTTATCAACTTGACACGGCCAACGTCAGGACTTGACGGGCGTGGAGGCGCGCCCCTAGTCATAGACTTGACTAGGGTATATGGCTGGACCCTATGGTGGACTCCATACGGGTGTGTTTATATTTCCGTTGTGTCATGGACTTGACATCGGTAGTCACGTGACGTGACAAGCGCTTGAGGCGATATTGTCGTGTGATGCGACGGCCAACGTCACGCGAGTGACGGGCGTGTGATGCGCACCTAGTCATGCTGACTTGACTAGGGTTTATGGCTAGCCCCATGGTGGACTCCATGCGGGTGTGATTGTGATTGTTATTATATGTGTGATGCACGTTATATGATAATGCATGTTACTATTGCTGCATGTGATTGTGAATCATCGTTCTAACACCGTTCTCGCTGAGAACGGGTTTACCGAGTTCAACCCGGACTAGTCACTAAGCAGTTGTGCTTAGCCCTCGTGGTTTTACATTTTTCAGATCACGAGGATTACGCCTAGCACACGGACGACGACGACCTGAGAGAAGCAAGGATTTTATTTTGAACTCCGGGACTTGTATTCCCGCATTTTGTACGGTTATGTTATGACTTTTCGGATATGTGTTGTTTTGCGATACTGATCGTTTGTATTTTCCGCTACTTACTCTGGTTTGATTAAAAATATTTTTAGATTTCGTGATTTTGCTTCCGCGACCGTATACTGTACACGGGTTACGGGTGTCACAACTTTTGGTATCAGAGCCACGTTCTTTCCTCGGGAAGGAATCGTGCTCATTACCCAACGATTTTCTACGAAAAATGTTTTCAAACCATGTCCGAAGAAAATCCTCACATGTCGAGGTCCGTACATTGATGATGCTAGCTTGAGTTGTCGAAGGCTTAGTGAATGTAATGTGACACATTTAGAATGTCACCATTATATGCTTAAATGGAGATCAGCGATTTCTACAATTAAGCCCAATGCCTAAACTATGGGATTGGAATTAGGGAACTAATTCTGAAATCCCTAAGAGGCTCTATAGCAGTACCTAAAGGAATAAACACCAACCCACCCAAGTGGACGTTTATGACAAAGTGGGGAGAGGAACTTACCTCGCTCACCATCTATATTGGCGTTAGCAGAGGACCCCCTTAAGTTCAAGCCAAAGGTTCGAAAGGAAGATGATCATGAACGGAAACGAAGCCTTCCTGGTAGACATTACAGCTACACAGGAATCAGAAAGGAGACTGGAGGATACCCCCGTTGCCCAAGAATTTTCAGATGTGGTTCCCGATGATCTACCAGGATTACCACCCAACCGAGAGGTTGACTTCAGTATAGACGTGTTACCAGGTACCGAGCCTATCTCAAAGGCTCCGTACCGGATGGCACCTACGGAGATGGACGAGCTGAAGAAGCAGCTGAACGAGTTGGTAGAGCAGGGCTTCATTCGCCTTAGCGTCTCACTGGGGGGAGCACCGGTACTCTTTGCGAAGAAAAAGGACGGAAGTATGCACTTGTACATCGATTATCGATTTCCGAGGGTTCAACCAAGTGACTATCAAGAATCGATACCCGTTACCGAGGATTGACGAGTTGCTGGACCGGCTACAGGGAGCCCAATGGTATTCGTAGATCGATCTATGATCCGGATATCCCCAAATTCGGGTCGAGGAGGATGACATACAGAAAACGGCTTTCCGGACGAGATATGGACACTTCAAGTTCGTGGTCATGCCTTTCGGGCTCACGAACGCGCCTGCGGTGTTCATGCAACTGATGAACCGCGTGTTCATGGACTACCTGGATGAGTTTGTCATCATTTTCATCGATGACCTCCTCATCTATTCGCCGGATCCGCAAACACATGACGAGCATCTGCGGAAGATATTGTGGAGGCTGAGAGAGAACCGGTTGTACGCGAAGTTCAGCAAGTGCAGCTTTTGGCTACAGGAGATTGGTTTCCTGGGACATGTGGTATCAGCCCAGGGTATTCAGGTCGATCCAGCCAAGATCGATGCCGTCATGGAGTGGCTGTCTCCGACTTCTGCGACGGAGGTCAGGAGTTTTCTGGGACTAGCTGGCTATTATCGGTGATTCGTTGAGGGGTTCGCCAAGATAGCTCGACCGTTGACAAAGCTGACAGGGAAGAATGTCAGGTTCGAGTGGACAGCAGAATGCGAGAAGAGCTTTGGGGAGTTGAAACGGAGATTGACATCAGCGCTGATCCTGCCATTACCACGGTGGGAATGCTATACGAGGTATACACTGACGTGTTTAAGCACAGACTCGGTTGCGTGTTGATGCAGGAGGGACACATGATCACTTACGCATCGAGGCAGCTGAAGAAACACGAGGAGAACTACCCGACACATGATATGGAGTTAGCGGTGGTAGTTCACGCGCTGAAGATCTGGAGATCCTATTTGTACGGGGAGAAGGTTATGCTCAACACGGATCACAAGAGCTTGACTTATGTGATATCTCAGAAGGTTCTGAATCTGAGACAGCGGAGATGGTTGGACTTGATCGCAGATTACGATCTGGAGATAACCTACCATCTAGGAAAGGCTAACGTAGTGGCCGATGCTCTTAGCAGAAAGAAGATCCTAGCGACAATACATGTTGTCACCTCATCTCGCAGCAACGCCGCTGAGTTGACTACGATATTGGGACATCTCTCGCTGACGCCCGAGGAGTCGACACCGACTCTGATAGAGCGCGTGGTCAGGGGACAGCGCAGTGATCTATTACTCGCTCGATGCATGGATCACATTGGGGAATATAGCATTAAGGACTACCGCATCGACGAGCAGGGAGCGTTGCGACTTGGGAACCGGCTATGTGTGCCTGACGATCCGGAGCTGAGACAGGAGATCTTGGCAGAGGCACATCAGTCGAGGTTAGCGATACATCCAGGGGCGAGCAAGATGTATCAAGGGCTTCGACAGTGGTATACTTGGCCGAGAGTCAAGAGGGACGTGGTAGACTACGTAGCGAGATGCCTCGCTTGCCAGCAGGTGAAGGCAGAACGACAGATGCCGGGAGGACAGCTACAACTGCTGGAAATACCCGAGTGGAAGTGGGATTCGATCGCCATGGACTTCATGGTCGGATTACCGCTCACACCAAGCAAGAAGAACGCCATTTGGGTAGTCGTGGATCGACTAACCAAATCCACTCATTTTATTCCTATTCGTCAGGAGTATCCGATTGAGCGGTTGGCATAGATTTCCGTTGATGAGATCGTGCGTCTACATGGGGTTCCGAACGAGATCATCTCGGATAGAGACGCCCGATTTACATCACGCCTATGGAAGGCGATACAGGAGGCACTGGGGACGAAGCTCAAGTTGAGCACGACATACCATCCTCAAACAGACGGTCAGTCGGAGGACGATACAAACTCTGGAGGACATGCTCCGAGCTTGTATTATGGAGTGGGGAGCTCACCGGTACTTGACGTTGTGCGAGTTCGCGTACAACAATAGCCATCACACGAGCATAGGAGTGTCACCATATGAGGCCTTGTAGGGGAGACCATGCAAGACACCGTTGTGCTGGACAGAGATCGGAGAACGTCGTGAGTTCGGGCCGGAGATTGTTGAGGAGACCACGGAGGTGATACGGAGGATTCGCGTCCATCTGAACACAGCAGAAGTCATACGTCGATCAATGACGACAAGACTTCGAGTTGGAGGACGGAGATTATGCCTTTCTCCGAGGACAGGTGATGCGGGGGCATGCAAGGTTCAGACAGAGCGGGAAGCTGAAGCCGCACTACATCGGACCTTATCCCGTGATCGCGAGAGTGGGAGCTGTTGCATACCGTCTTAGATTGCCGCCGGAACTGGGCAATATTCATGATGTGTTTCATGTGTCGATACTGCAGAGGTATGTAGCGGATCCTTCTCACGTGCTACAGCCCCATGAGTTGGAGTTTACGGAGGCTATACGTTTTCGTGACGAGTCGTTACAAATCGTGGATCGGAAGGTATCACTTATGAAGGTCTTGTGGCGGAGCCAAGGGGTTTCCGACATGACTTGGCAACCCGAGGCAGAGATGCGTAGTAGTTATCCACATCTGTTTACTTGAGCGTTGTACGAACTCTTATGTATGATGTGGGTTTGTATCAAACCTATTTGTGAGCTAATGTGACGATATGGATATGTTTTGGTTATGATACCGAATACGAGGAAATCTTGGTGATATGATGACATTCTGAATTCGAGGACGAATTCTATTTAAGGGGGGAGGATTTGTAATACCCCGATTCCCATATAAATTATTTAAATTATTTTTGGGAATAAAAGGAGGGTAAAATAAGTTAAAAATATAGATAATATTTCAACGAAGATCTAGAAGAAAACGACACTTTGACTGAGAAACGAGGAAGTTATGAGCAAACGAAAATTGAGTAGAACCTGAAAATTCGGAATTCACAAGTTATTCGAGGTACGGACGTTTCGATTGTACCTCATCATGTAAACATGAGTTTCCAATAATCTACTGATTGGACATGCAAGAGGACGTTCCAAGGAAGGTGTAGAAACAAACGGTGCACGATTCGGGTAAGAAACGAGTGAGAACGGAACAATACGAAGTCAGTCGGGACGGACCAGAAATGCAAACGGACGGACTGCTAAAGGTGGAACGAACGGACCACAAACGAGCGAGGAGCTGGGCCAAAACTAGGCCCAGACTGCCCGTTCCAGGCCAAGAACGGACGGTCTGTTAGGCAAAACGCAAATGGCCAACTTGCTGCCTTGGGACGAGTATTTCTCTGCGTTTCCAGACCCCACCGGCGTCAAGTCGCCGACCAATCCGTTCAGGGTGATGCAGGCTCGACCTTGGGCCTGGGCTTGAGCCCATTCGACCACCCTCTCGCAGCATAAACCTCTCCCAAGGCAAGGGTTTCACCATTTTCGGACAAAATCAAAGAAAAGAGAGGGAGAGGAGAAACAGATAGAAAGGGGCGAAAACCAGGGAGAACCGACGCAAGGGAAGCTCGGGGAAGCAAGGGGGGACATCCCTAACTGTATTGGAGAGGTTTCCGGTGAGGAACAAACCGGAAAACGCCACAAAATCCGGCCAAACCAGATCTGAGCCAAAACAGAGGTGAGTGGCTCGAGTTGCATCTGTGTAAGCTCGTTTTCGTCGACGTGATTGTGTTATTTCGATATTTTGTTGCTTGGATTAGATAGAGGACACTTCAATGAACATTTAGCAAAAAACGGCACTGAATTTGGTTGAGAAATGAGGGAGATATGATCAAACGAAGTCGGACCAGAAAACTGTTTCGCGAGAGCGAAAATAGCCGGAACGGACGGACTCTATGGCCGGAACGGACGGTCTGTGTGACCCAGACCGGACGGTCTGGCATCCCCAGACCGAATGGTCTCCGTTCCAGACCTCAAAAATTGTCCCGAGAGGCCCCGGGACAGCATGGGACCCCTGGACCGACCGATCCACACCGTGGACCGACCGTTCTAGAGTACAGAATCCTTTTCCGGATGATTTTCGAATCCCGTGTGCGTGAGATGTGCGATACAACGATTCGAGTGACTCGTTGCGTGATTATACGGGGTAGTTTGCATGGCGTTAAGTGGTAGATCGGTAAGGGATCGGATACCGTGATACGTGTGATTGTACTGGGGGATATATACATGATGTGTGACATGTGTGTAGCTTGCTCGTGCGTACGAGTCAAGCATGATTGTGTTTGTGGATGGTTGTGGACGCAACCATCACCGTCATGGACTTGACGGGCGTTTGAGACGCGATTAGTCGTGTGCGACACGACGGCCAACGTCATGGACTTGACGGGCGTGTGACGCACTCCTAGTCATGGACTTGACTAGGGTATATGGCTGGACCCTATGGTGGACTCCATACGGGGGTGTTTTTATTTTCGGTCATGCTGACTTGACACGGCCAACGTCATGGACTTGACGGGCGTGGAGGCGCCCCTAGTCATGGACTTGACTAGGGTATATGGCTGGACCCTATGGTGGACTCCATACGGGTGTGTTTATATTTCCGTTGTGTCATGGACTTGACATCGGTAGTCACGTGATGTGACAAGCGCTTGAGGCGATATTGTCGTGTGATGCGACGGTGATTGTTATTATATGTGTGATGCACGTTATATGATAATGCATGTTACTATTGCTGCATGTGATTGTGAATCATCGTTCTAACACCGTTCTCGTTGAGAACGGGTTTACCGAGTTCAACCCAGACTACTCACTAAACAGTTGTGCTTAGCCCTCGTGGTTTTACATTTTTCAGATCACGAGGATTACGCCTAGCACACGGACGACGACGACCTGAGAGAAGCAGCATCATGTACGGGATTTTATTTTAAACTCCGGGACTTGTATTCCCGCATTTTGTACGGTTATGTTATGACTTTTCGGACATGTGTTGTTTTGCGATACTGATCGCTTGTATTTTCCGCTGCTTACTCTGGTTTGATTAAAAATATTTTTGGATTTCGTGATTTTGCTTCCGCGACTTATTATTTTATTTTATATTGTCCATGTGGCACAGCCCGTATACTGTACACGGGTTACGGGTGTCACAAGCTGTGACAATCCAGAGTACCGTAGGAGGGCGGGGAGTGATCGCCGGTGCAGAGGCACAGACAAGGAGCGGCTCCCGGACAGCTTCTGGGGCTCCTGACGAGCTTCTGGGTAGGGGGTACAGGGATGAATCGAACATACCGGAATGAGAGAGATCCGAGAGCTGTATAGGTATGGAACTAAACGGTCTAAGATAACATAAAAGAATTAGTTGAGCTACTCATAGCAACAAGGTGCACCTACCTTTTTGGTTGACTATCCCGAGAGAACTCCAAAGTTAAGCGTGCTGAATCTGGAGCATCTCATGATGAGTGACCTACTGGGAAGTGTCTCGGTATGCATGCGAGTGAGGACAAAACGCGCTGAAAGGTCTCGGGTTGCTGTGTGAGGGCAGTTTCGACAATTCGTAGCGGCATCGGGTCGTTACAGTCAAGGCCTCGATCGTCATGGTTACGGGTCATGCCCTAGCTGAGCGTGCCTGATTATCTTGGTGAGGCAGTATGGAGAAATCGTGATTCTCATAGCTCGAATATGGTTGAGCTTGAATTGGGTTATCAAGTCGGACTTGGACCTGATGGTAAGGATGGGATGAGGAACATGCAGTGATAGCGTATCACTATCCCATACTCATCTAGGAATCACATAGGATGTGATTGACAATGTGCTGTCTACCTAAATAGCATGTTTTTGAGCGTCATGCCCTAGCTGACTCAAAAGCATGTGAAATATGGATCCTACCTCACTTAGAAACTCATTGAGGGTGTTTTTCTTAGTGGGAGCCTGTCATATTGCATCTATTGTCTGTGATAGTATGTGTACTAAGCGACTTGCATATTTTCTGTCTGTTTGTCTGTCCTTTTCTATAGAACATATCTGTTGTAGGAATCTGAATAATCTCACCATGCGATCTATCCTTATGAAGGATACGCCTCTGACCACGGCTTATAGATCGATCATTGATGCTTATGGGAAGCATGAGGATGATGATCTGGACGTGTCCAGCTTGATGCTTGGAAAGATGTCTCCGGAATTGCGTAAGCAATTAGAGGACATGGACAATTCTTTTATAGTTGATCAGTTGAATGTGTCATTCCAAGAGAAAGTAGGGAGCCGAGGGAAGAATGATATGGTAGTTGTTGGATTGATGTAGCGTGTGGAGGTGACATATATGACATCCCTTTCAAAGAATTGGAAGCAACAATAGCAAAACTGGCCAAAGGACGTAGCCACACGTCCAATGAGTTCAGCACGAGAAGCTCAGTGAAAGGAGATGTGGGTGACAACGCAGCTCTTAAGGCAGTGCTAGCCGACCTTGCGGAGATAAAGGTCCAACTTGCGAATGCCAAACAAGTAGCTACGTGGAGGATCACAATGTAGCGCAAGTTCAACCGGGTATGTATATGATTGATCAAGAAGTGGAAGAGGCCAACTATGTCGGCCAAAACCAATACACTCATCCATCCAACCTATACAACCCGGGATTGAGGAATCATCCCAATTTCTCCTACAAGAACGCGTCAAATGCGCTAAATCCTCAACCCGCTTTTCAACGGAGCAATCAAGGACCTTTTGGCTTTCAATCAAAGTACCAGCCACAAGGTCAAGGGAGTCAAGGTTACCAAGGAAATTCCAACTATAGACCACAGGAAGTGCAACCCAAGGATCAAGATCCGGACATCAAGGATATGCTATTTCAAATCCTCCAAGGTCAAAAATCACAAGGAGTATCCATTGGCTTTCAATCAAAGTACCAGCCACAAGGTCAAGGGAGTCAAGGTTACCAAGGAAATTCCAACTATAGACCACAGGAAGTGCAACCCAAGGATCAAGATCCGGACATCAAGGATATGCTATTTCAAATCCTCCAAGGTCAAAAATCACAAGGAGTATCCATTGGGAGCATTGAAAATGAGCAAGTTGCATTCAAGAAGCAATTGGAGGGAGTACAAGCTCACTTGAAGATTTTGGACAATCAAGTGGCCCAAATTGCATCCTCCTCCTCATCGAGATAGCAAGGAATGCTTCCCGGAAAGAACGAAGTGAACCCTCGTGAGCATATCAATGCAGTCGAACTAAGGAGTGGAAAACAACTTCCAGAGATTACACCCCCGATGGTTGAGAAAGTAATACCTCCGGGGTTGACGAGGCAGGAAAAGGGCAAGGCGGTAGAGGAAGACATCCCTAAAGCGAAAAACAGGAGAAAGAACCAGCCTACATCCCGCCTCCACCTAAGGTACCCCGATACCTTTCCCCTCTCGTCTAAAGAAATTTAATGAGGACAGCCAGTTCGGGAAGTTTGCGGAGATGTTAAAGAAGATGGATTACAATGCCCTTCCACGAGACAATTCTCCAAATGCCCTCTTACGCAAAGTTTTTGAAAGATATTCTGACGAAGAAAAGGGTTGTGGAGAAAGAAACAGTAGCTCTTAGTACCGAGGTTAGTGCCGCAATCACGAAGCACGAACTTCCCTCGAAGATGTCCGATCCGGGGAGTTTCTCTATACCTTGCAAATTGGGAAATATTGAGATAGATCGAGCCCTATGTGATCTTGGAGCAAGCGTAAGTTTAATGCCCTTGTCAATCTACAAGAAGCTGAATATTGGTGAGCTAAAACCTACAAGAATGGCACTGCAATTAGCGGATCGATCAGTCAAGTATCCAACAGGAATACTAGAGGATGTACCTTTGAAGATTGGTGGGTTCTATGTGCCGGTAGATTTCGTGGTTTTAGACATGAATGAAGATTCCAAGGTACCGATCATA
>NW_010965717.1:86818-89730 GCF_000463585.1 Tarenaya hassleriana
GAAGTGATTGGAGAATTTCGTGAAGTGGATCCGCTAGAAATCTCACTAATGGCCGCAGAAGCAAGTTTGTATAGCAACTGGGAAGAAATCGAGGAGATTAGCCGGGCATTAGACGATCGGGAAGAAGAAAAAGAAGCTTCTGCAGTATTTCGAGCGGCCTGCCCAGATTTTCGAGCGGCCCGCCCGAAAGTAGAAGAAGAAGAGATCCAGAGAAAAATGGGCGACCGCCCAGGAAATCAGGTGGCCCGCCCAAAATTTCTGAGCAAATTCGAAGAAAATATTGAAGAAACGGGCGATCATCCAGGAAAGCAGGCGGCCCGCCCAAAATTTCTGAGCAAATTCGAAGTGGATCCTGAGGAAACGAGGGACCGCTCGAATGCCCAGGGGGCTCGCCCGAAAAGTCTGAGCAAAATCGACTCAGTTTCAGACAGAACGAGCGACCGCTCGACATATTGAGCGACCCGCCCACTTCTACCTGAGGGAGAATTACAGTTCGAAGCCCTCCTCGCGACCACTCGAGCCATACCTGACACGCCTCAAGTCCCGAAAGGAGACACACACATCGGTTGGGATCCCAAACATGCCCCACAAGTGGAATTGAAACCCCTACCTCAAGGGTTAAGGTATGTTTTCCTCGGATCAAATTCTACTTATCTCATTATCGTTAACGATGCATTAGATGAGGGTCAAGTAGAAAAACTCACCAGGCTACTTAAGCAATACAGGAAAGTCCTAGGGTACACTCTAGGAGACATCAAAGGTATTAGCCCCTCTCTTTGCATGCACCGCATATATTTAGAGGATGATACCAAATCGTCAATCGAGCATCAACGTAGGCTAAACCCGAACATGAAAGAAGTAGTCAAGAAAGAGATTTTGAAATTGTTAGATGCGAGTATTATTTACCCGATTTCAGATAGCTCTTGGGTTAGCCCGGTACAAGTTGTACCCAAAAAAGGAGGTATCACGGTCGTTTCTAATGAGAACAATGAACTCATACCAACAAGTAAATCACGGGATGGAGAATGTGCATTGACTATCGCAAGCTAAACACAAACACTCGTAAAGACCACTTCTCTTTACCATTCATCGATCAAATGTTAGAAAGACTCGCATTGCATTCATATTTTTGCTTTCTCGATGGCTATTCCGAATTTTTCCAAATTTCAATTCATCCTAGCGATCAAGAAAAGACAACATTCACATGCCCTTATGGTACATTTGCATATAGACGCATGCCATTCGGATTACGCAATGCACCGGCCACGTTTCAAAGATGTATGATGGCTATTTTTTCTGATGTGATTGAAGATATAATGGAGGTGTTCATGGACGATTTTTCGGTTCATGGACCCTCCTTTGATGTGTGTCTAACCAATCTTCATCGAGTATTAGACAGGTGCAACAAGGCGAACTTGGTTTTAAATTGGGAAAAATGTCACTTTATGGTGCGAAAGGGCATCGTGCTTGGTCATAGGATTTCAGATAAAGGGATTGAGGTTGATAGAGCAAAGGTCGAAGTTATTGAGAAGCTTCCTCCCCCGACGAACGTGAAAGGAATCCGAAGCTTCCTGGGATATGCGGGGTTCTATAGGCGTTTCATAAAAGATTTCTCGAAGATCTCAAGACCCCTAACCACTCTTTTGGGAAAAGACGTGTCATTTGAGTTTGACAAGGAGTGTCATCAAGCCTTCGAAACACTCAAAAAGGCGTTAGTGACACCTCCAATCATCCAACCCCCGGATTGGGACCTTCCCTTTGAACTCATATGTGACGCTAGTGACTACGCCGTGGGCGCGGTCTTGGGACAGAAAAAGGATGGCAACCATCATGCGATTTACTACGCTAGTAGGACACTAGACGACGCCCAAATGAATTACTCAACTACGGAGAAAGAACTCCTGGCGGTAGTATTTGCGTTTGAGAAATTCCGAACCTATTTGGTTGGATCAAAAGTTATTGTCTATACGGATCACACGGCCTTGCGATATCTACTCACAAAGAAAGATGCCAAGCCACGGTTGATTAGATGGATATTGCTTCTACAAGAATTTGATTTGGAAATTCGAGATCGAAAGGGGACAGAGAATACAGTGGCCGATCATTTATCAAGACTAGAAGTACCCCATGAGATGCCGATCAATGATTCACTACGAGAGGAACAAATTTTAGCATTAGAGGTTAGTTCCGATGTACCTTGGTATGCAGATTTTGTCAATTATTTGGTTGCCAAGGTGATTCCACCGGAGTTGAGCTATAATGGAAAGAAAAAGTTCCTCCACGATGTTCGGGACTACTTTTGGGACGAACCATTTCTCTTCAAACGGGGAAAAGACGGGGTTATTTAGAAGATGCATCCCCGAAGAGGAAGTGCAGAAAGTGATCCATCATTGTCATGCATCGGATTATGCGGGTCATTTTGCTTCGGCCAAGACATCCGCGAAGGTTTTGCAAGCGGGTTTTTATTAGCCGACTCTCTTTAAGGATGTCCACCGTTTTGTGAGCTCTTGCGATGCTTGTCAAAGAACAGGGAATATTTTTTAAGGATGTCCACAGTTTCGTGAGCTCTTGCGATGCTTGTCAAAGAACAGGGAATATTTTGCGTCGGAATGAGATGCCACAAAACTACATCTTAGAAGTGGAACTGTTCGATGTGTGGGGAATCGACTTCATGGGACCATTTCCATCATCCTGCGGTAACCTATACATCCTTGTGGCTGTAGATTATGTGACGAAATGGGTGGAAGTACTTGCTAGCACGAAGAATGATTCAAGCATTGTTTCACGGATGTTCAAACGAGTCATATTTTCTCGGTTTGGAGTCCCGAGAGTGGTGATAAGTGATGGGGGAGCACACTTCGTTAATAGAGTGATTCAGGGCATATTGACTAAATATGGTGTTCACCATAGAG
>NW_010965717.1:90370-94982 GCF_000463585.1 Tarenaya hassleriana
GACGGTCAACGCCCAAAGGATCAAACCATACAACCCGGGGAAAACTAAGCCGGGAGAGGTACCTCTATACTCTCCTTTTCTTCGATCGACTGAATGCCACATCGATCGGTCTAGCTACGACCTTAACTAGCAACCCCGGTTAACCCCGGGATGTAAATTCTTCGAACCTCGTTCTTTTCTTCTTTTCTTCTTTTATTCACCATGAAAGGCCCCAAATTCTCCCAAATCGCTCCAATCAAACAAGTCCTTTCGTCGGGGGAGAGAACGGGGAACCAAAAATTTTAGCATGCGCCGGACGACAGAGAAAATGAGCGGCCCGCTCGGTAAACCAGGCGACCGCCCATTCATCGAGCGACCGATCGAACAATCGAGCGATCGCTCGAAACTTTTCGAAAAAATATATATATATATACATGAGCGATCGCCCGAGAAACCGAGCGACCACTCGGTCTCGAAATCGAGTTTTTAACTCGATTTCGGGGGAGAGAGACACCACTTAACGAAAAATCACCTACACTCTCTCCCCTTCTCTCTTGCCGGCGACCGATTTCCCCAGCCACCGTGACCGAATCCGTCGTTTCGAAGCCCCACCGCGCCGCCGTCGTTCCAGAACCACCACGCTCAAACCGCACGCAGATCTACCCTCTCCGAAACCCTAACCGGTAATTTCTCCTTTCAAAATCGTGATATTAGGGTAGTTTAGTTAGAGATGGGTCGAAAGTTTTGATGGGTATAGCTGCTAGGGTTAGTTTCGATCGATTTCAACCGGAAAATCCCGATTTCCGGTCGAAATCTCGATCTTCCGAACCAGTGAGTGATCGCTCGTCTTTCTCGAGCGACCGCCTGATTTGTCAGCGGTCGCTCAAGCGACCGCCCAAAAGACGAGCGACCGCCTGTGAGAGCAGGCGGCCCGCTCGTTTTCTCTGAAATCCGAAAAATCACTCTATTTTTCTCGCCCTAACCCCAATGTCCCAATCCATATCGACTATACCCTTGCAGATGGCACCAAAAAGAGCCCGCACAAGCGACGTCGCTTCGTCGTCACAGGAAGCCGAGTTCTCTCAAAAGAGAGAGATGAGACCGGACACAATCACCGAGATATTGGAGACGAAACAGAATCTCCTCGTCGAAGGACCACCCAAGCTGGTCAAGATCGGCCGACACGATGAAGCATACGAGCGGGCGAAGCACCTATCGAAGTTGAAACAACGCCCAAGCAAAGCTATGTGCGAACGCACGATTCGAGGGTTGGGTATTCAAGCGAACGTCGAATACATATTCGACAAGCTCGGCTGGGGAGCACTGAGCAGGAGCGTCGAGCCCTCATTCAAGAGCGTAACCCGCGAATTCTTGGCCACCTACTCATGCTACTTCCCATCCGATGGCACGATCGACGAAGCGTACATGGAATTCTGCTTGAACAAGAAATGGGTGAGACTAAGCATGGCGCAATATGCAGACCTGGAGGTCCAAAGGGGAACGCACTCCTTACTACCGACGATTTCCGCATATGTCCTCCAAGATTTTTGGAAGAAGATAGCAGTCCGCCGGTACTCAAGCTCAGCGGGGAAGATTTCATGGGTGCAGCATCCAGCGATCCGATACGCGCATCAAGTCATGTCCAACTTCATTTTCGCGCGAGACGAACCCGGTAAGATTCACAAAATCGACCTGGGTTACCTCTATCAAGCATTACGGGAGTTTCATGATGGTCAAACTCTCGACATGTACGTCTGTGCCCAATGGAGCAACATGGACTTAGCTTCACGGGTAGCCATGCATCTCCACACGTTGGCCTCCACCAAGGCCAACGAGACGTGCATTTGCGTGGGTGGTATGATCACAAAGATAGCACAGCGTGTCGACACGGGAATAGTATTCTACGAAGCCGATATGGTCGATGATCATATCCTCCTGGACATGGACGCCCTCTGATTCCGAAGATCACAGTCACCATAGCCCGAAACTTCTGGATGGAAATCGCAGCGGGCACTTTTCGCCCATGGGAACTCGAAGCCCTCATGATCCGACACCCCGCAATTCGCTATCTCCAGCAGTTCATGGCATGCGCGTTACTCGCACGAGAAGATCCACAAATCGTCTCAATCACTGAACTCAACCTCCTCATGAGACCCCTCCACTTCATGATGCATAACCGGCCTGAAGTCGCCGACATAGCCTCGAGGGTCATCCTCCACATACACTCGGTACTCTCTTACGATCTTGATTCAATTTGTTTTGGAGGTATAGTCACTTTGATTGCAGAAAGCGTAGGAATGAACCTCAGACCATACGTACACGATACCATTCATGGAGACACAATCAACTTCATTCATCTCATGGAAAATGGCCTAGTCAAAGAACAGAATGGAGACATCTTATGGAGGTTCGTAGACGTCGAGAGTAGGTGTCGATCATTCACCATGGCTTACTTTATACTACCTCCTCTCACCCAAGAAGGCATCAAATTCGAAGTCCAGACGGATATTGGCACAGAATCCGACCAAGGATACTCATCTCACGGGTCCTGCTAAAGGCCCGCTCGGTCCTCCCTCTTCACCCTCACCCCTTTGCAATCATTTCAACTAACATCGCATTGCACTGTAGTTCCCTAACATTGCATAGGCTTCATGGGCTTACGACAACCGCAAAAGAGATATTGGAATGCGATTTAGCCTCATCGAAAAAGGTAACACAATCATCCCCTCACTCCATCCATTCCTTATTTCTCTTTGAAAACTCTCCACTAGACGAGAGTCAACACCGTGGACGGTGTTTGATTCAAGTCTGGGGGGGAGGAGTGACACTAACATATATCGTACCCATGAACCCTACACATCATGCATCAATTGCACTTAGAATCATGCATTCCATATCCATCGAAAAAAAAAAACAAGTCTTGCATTTTGTACATACTTGCATGGATCACCCCTAATAGGTTGCATATGTGCATATAGATCCAGGACCACACATACACACTTGCATAAGGTTTTCCTCTCGAAAATTTGTCCGGATAACAATGTGGGGGTATAGAGTAAGGATTGGTTTGGTAAGGTTCTAGGAGCTAAGTTTAGATTTATCTAAAGAGTTGAATGGATTGTCGGGTGAGGTAGAAATAGCTGATCTAACCCTAGAGCGAATGGATGTTACGTGGGATAATTTTGTCTCCTAAAGTCTAGATGGAGTAGAAGTTACGAACCAAGCACGAAACATCTCCCTAAGAACCACCCTTTGATCTCTAAATTATGAAGCCTATAGAAAGCAACAAGCCCTAGAATACATCCCGACACTCCTCTGACATCATCTCGTTAATGAAAATTATTCGGGGACATGAGTGCGTCAAAAATGAAAGCTCGGATCTAAGTTGTGGGACAAAGAAAAAAAAAAGGAAGTGACACTTGTCAAATTCCAACATCCTAGAAGCCCGGGATTGCACGAAAAGGAAAAAGAACGAAAAAGAAAAAAGAAAGAAAAAACAAGAATAAAAAGGAAAGAGGTAGGGCGGAGAAAAATAGTGAGCGAGTTTAGGAAATCCCTATGATCACACGGGATTTTCACCGGTTTTTCTAACGTCTTACATCACACTTTGCACATACCTTAGGCATAATAGGACGTTAGATGGTCATGGGTAGGATTCTTTTCTCCATTTTTCATGCAGGATGATCAAACGAGGACATTCACGAACAAGGCACGGAAAAGGAGCAGAATCGAGAACACCCGGAAAGCTCAGAAAAAATGGGCGGCCCGCTCATTTTGCCGAGCAGTCGCCCATTAGCAAAATTCATCCCGACAATTTGATCAGAAAAAATGGGCGGCCCGCCCATTTAAACGAGTGGTCGCTCGACGCCGAAATCAAGAAACTCGGCGGTCGCTCAAGAAACCACGCGGTCGACCGTGCACTATGAAGAACGAGCGGTCGCCCGGAACCAGAAAAACGGGCGACCCTGAAGACGAAAACGGGCGACCCTGAGGAAAAAGTGAGCGACCGCCCATTATTAAATCCGGCCCAAAAAGGAAAAGCCCGATTTTTGAGAAAAATCCTAGCTGCTACACTTGCATAAAAAAGGGAGTTTGAGGAGAGAGAAGGGGGACTCGACCAACTTGAAGAAAAACACCTTGGAGAAGTGAAAGAAGGGATTTGGGAGATCTAGGAAACTTGGAGAAGAAGAAGGCTACCATTGAAGACCATCTTGAGCTTCTCTTTTCTCTTTTCTATGTTTCCTCATTTCGTTTTCTGTTTTGAAACCCTAGGTATAGAGTAGTAACTTTTGTTATGGATGAGGGATCCCCACTTTTGTATGGATACCTATGCTTAACCTATGATATTTATGAGTTTTCTTCCATGGGTTTGATGTTTTGTACTTAATGCTATCAACTTTGGCGAAATCTTAGTTGGTGTGATGTTAGAACACATTGATCATAGGGATATGGGGATGATGTTTGGAACCAAACATCAAATGAGTGAGTTATTCACATTGGAAGATGGCTTAACTTGCTTAGGGTTCATGATAGGGTACATTAATGCATCTAGAGATCATTTAAATCATTGGAAAATGGGTAAATCGATTCTCTAGGTAGTGAGTTTAAGCTCGGGAGAGACAAACTCTAGATG
>NW_010965717.1:96122-96627 GCF_000463585.1 Tarenaya hassleriana
CACCCCCTAGAACGCTTCGAACATACACACAACCGAAGCACACTCAGTTACTGTCATGCATCAGCCGGAGACCTCTAGAGGATTTTGAACTCCTACCGCAATGTATTCAAATGCTCAACAATATGAGTTTTCGGGGGAGACCAAATGAGGATCCGAATGCTCACCTTACAAACTTCAAGATGAACTGTAAGGCAATCAAGAAGGGACCGGGGATTACTCTTGAAGACGTATTCCTCGAAACTTTCCCCTACTCGCTTACGGAGAGAGCTAGAGATTGGCTCTACACTCTTGAGCCAAACTCTATCTCAACATGGGATGAGATGGAAGAGCAATTCCTTATGCAGTACTATTCTCCAACCAAGACTCAACAGGCGAGGAATCGGATTAATGCTTTTGTTCAAGAGGATGGGGAGAATCTCCATGATGCATGGGAACGCTTTAAGAAATATCAAAGAATGTGCCCTCACCATGGAATGGAAAGAGATTACCTTCTATCCATCTTTAT
>NW_010965717.1:97036-101943 GCF_000463585.1 Tarenaya hassleriana
CAAGGGAGTCAAGGTTATCAAGGAAATTCCAACTATAGACCACAGCAAGTGCAACCCAAGGATCAAGACCCGGACATCAAGGATATGCTATTTCAAATCCTCCAAGGTCAAAAATCACAAGGAGTATCCATTGGGAGCATTGAAAATGAGCAAGTTGCATTCAAGAAGCAATTGGAGGGAGTACAAGCTCACTTGAAGATTTTGGACAATCAAGTGGCCCAAATTGCATCCTCCTCCTCATCGAGACAGCAAGGAATGCTTCCCGGAAAGAACGAAGTGAACCCTCGTGAGCATATCAATGCAGTCGAACTAAGGAGTGGAAAACAACTTCCAGAGATTACACCCCCGATGGTTGAGAAAGTAGTACCTCCGGGGTTGACGAGGGAGGAAAAGGGCAAGGCGGTAGAGGAAGACATCCCTAAAGCGCAAAAACAGGAGAAAGAACCAGCCTACATCCCGCCTCCACCTAAGGTACCCCTGATACCTTTCCCCTCTCGTCTAAAGAAATTTAATGAGGACAACCAGTTCGGGAAGTTTGCGGAGATGTTAAAGAAGATGGAGATTACAATGCCCTTCCACGAGACAATTCTCCAAATGCCCTCTTACGCAAAGTTTTTGAAAGATATTCTGACGAAGAAAAGGGTTGTGGAGAAAGAAACAGTAGCTCTTAGTACCGAGGTTAGTGCCGCAATCACGAAGCACGAACTTCCCCCGAAGATGTCCGATCCGGGGAGTTTCTCTATACCTTGCAAATTGGGAAATATTGAGATAGATTTTTGCTAGATCACTATTGCTTGGATTTTTGTTTGGATTACTTTGCGACATAACCGTTTCACAGCACTTTCGGTTTGTTTTGTCTCTTTGGTGCGCAGCTCTTCCGGTGCATGACAAGAAGTACCACTGGTAGAGATCAACTCGTCTTCGACCCCGAAATAGAAAGAACACTGTGCTTCGCTCGGAGACAACAAAGACAGTGGGGAATGGCCGAAGAAATGTTGAGAGAGGCCAATGCCCAAAGAGGTCTAGCCCAAGCACCCCCTAGAACGCTTCGAACATACACACAACCGAAGCACACTCAGTTACTCTCATGAATCAGCCGGAGACCTCTAGAAGATTTTGAACTCCTACCGCAATGTATTCAAATGCTCAACAATATGAGTTTTCGTGGGAGACCAAACGAGGATCCGAATGCTCACCTTACGAACTTCAAGATGAACTGTAAGGCAATCAAGAAGGGACCGGGGATTACTCTTGAAGACGTATTCCTTGAAACTTTCCCCTACTCGCTTACGGAGAGAGCTAGAGATTGGCTCTACACTCTTGAGCCAAACTCTATCTCAACATGGGATGAGATGGAAGAGCAGTTCCTTATGCAATTACCAAGACTCAACATGCGAGGAATCGGATTAATGCTTTTGTTCAAGAGGATGGGGAGAATCTCCATGATGCATGGGAACGCTTCAAGAAATATCAAAGAATGTGCCCTCACCATGGAATGGAAAGAGATTACCTTCTATCCATTTTTATCCATGGGTTGAAGGATGATACTCGGTCTTGGATTAATGCAGCGTGTGGAGGTGACATATATGACATCCCTTTCAAAGAATTGGAAGCAACAATAGCAAAACTGGCCAAAGGACGTAGCCACACGTCCAATGAGTTCAGCACGAGAAGCTCAGTGAAAGGAGATGTGGGTGACAACGCAGCTCTTAAGGCAGTGCTAGCCGACCTTGCGGAGATAAAGGTCCAACTTGCGAATGCCAAACAAGTAGCTGTTGTGGAGGATCACAATGTAGCGCAAGTTCAACCGGGTATGTATATGATTGATCAAGAAGTGGAAGAGGCCAACTATGTCGGCCAAAACCAATACACTCATCCATCCCACCTATACAACCCGGGATTGAGGAATCATCCCAATTTCTCCTACAAGAACGCGTCAAACGCGCTAAATCCTCAACCCACTTTTCAACAGAGCAATCAAGGACCTCCGGGCTTTCAATCAAAGTACCAGCAACAAGGTCAAGGGAGTCAAGGTTACCAAGGAAATTCCAACTATAGACCACAGCAAGTGCAACCCAAGGATCAAGACCCGGACATCAAGGATATGCTATTTCAAATCCTCCAAGGTAAAAAATCACAAGGAGTATCCATTGGGAGCATTGAAAATGAGCAAGTTGCATTCAAGAAGCAATTGGAGGGAGTACAAGCTCACTTGAAGATTTTGGACAATCAAGTGGCCCAAATTGCATCCTCCTCCTCATCGAGACAGCAAGGAATGCTTCCCGGAAAGAACGAAGTGAACCCTCGTGAGCATATCAATGCAGTCGAACTAAGGAGTGGAAAACAACTTCCAGAGATTACACCCCCGATGGTTGAGAAAGTAGTACCTCCGGGGTTGACGAGGGAGGAAAAGGGCAAGGCGGTAGAGGAAGACATCCCTAAAGCGCAAAAACAGGAGAAAGAACCAGCCTACATCCCGCCTCCACCTAAGGTACCCCCGATACCTTTCCCCTCTCGTCTAAAGAAATTTAATGAGGACAGCCAGTTCGGGAAGTTTGCGGAGATGTTAAAGAAGATGGAGATTACAATGCCCTTCCACGAGGCAATTCTCCAAATGCCCTCTTACGCAAAGTTTTTGAAAGATATTCTGACGAAGAAATGGGTTGTGGAGAAAGAAACAGTAGCTCTTATTTCTGTTACACAAGTCGTAGGCGGTCTCTAGCAAGACACTATGACTACCTATCTCGAATAGAGTTTGTTCGTGATCCTACGAACGCCGATGATGATTCCGTTTGATGATCCTTTTGTATCAAGATATCATATGTCGAATATAAGGCATGGACAAGCCACCTTATCTGATTCGGCTGCTTTCTCGTTCACTGAGTTCGACTGTCTGAAATAGACGACGTTCGTCTATAGTGCGGCCACACATTTCTACAGTCTCGCTCACGCGAGGGGCCCAGCGATATCTCTCTCTTTTACGAGAGGTACAAATCCCATCTTGACTATCTACAATCCAGCACATGATTCGTTTCGTACCTGATATACGCCTTTATATCCTGTTACACAGGACGTTTGACGTATTCAAAGCACGCAACTCCTCATGTTGGATTCCGTAGATATCTCACGTCTTAGGATCCAATCATGGAACCTCCATATGAGATTCAAGTCATGACTTTAGTCCATGTCATAGGTATTCGTTGAAGAATGGAATACTAGATTGACCCGCATGAGATTGTCACATGGACTACCGTCATGACTTGAATCTCATATGGTGGTTCTATGATTGGATCCTAAGACCTGAGATATCTACGGAATCCAACATGAGGAGTTGCGTGCTTTGAATACGTCAAACGTTCTGCGTAACAGGAGAACTATAAAGGCGTGTATCAGGTACGAAACGAATCATGTACTGGATTGTAGATAGTCAAGATGGGATTTGTACCTCTCATAAAAGAGAGAGATATCGCTGGGCCCCTCGTGTGAGCGAGACTATAGAAATGTGTTGCCGCACTATAGACGAACGTCGTCTATTTCAGACAGTCGAACTCAGTGAACGAGAAAGCAGTCGAATCAGATAAGGTGGCTTGTTCATGCCTTATGTTCGACATATGATATCAATACAAAAGGATCATCAACCGGAATCATCTCTGGCATTCGTAAAGATCACGAACAAACTCTATTCGAGATAGGTAGTCATAGTGTCTTGCTAGAGACCGCCTATGACTTGTATATCCGAAATAGAGATTTCGGATTATACTGCTATATCGAATGAGCCTACAGGGTCACACACGCAGGGAAGGACAAAACGCACGAGAAAACGACGGAAAAACCAAGACGGAAGAGTTGGAAGCAGAACGGACGGTCCACGACAACACGCAGACCGTTCGTTCTATGATTATAGAACGGACGGTCCGCACTAAACGTAGACCGTCCGTTCTGCCTTACTGGAACGGACGGTCCACATGCAATTCCAGACCGTCCGTTCCAGGTTCCGGTTTTCCAAAAATTAAACCGAAATTAGGGTTAAATCACTTTATAAGAAAGAGATTAGAACCCTAATTCGGAAGAGACTTTTTGGGGCCGACTTTCAGAGGTTTGAGAGAGCTTTTGGGTGAGATCCAAAGAGTTCGAAAACCGAAGAGTCTCGTTTTCTCGAAGCACAAAATCGAATAGAGATTCGAGTCCTAGCAGACAAGTTCCAACCGTTGGAATCCATCCCGTGGTGTGGATACGTGTAGAGGGCGAGGTATTCTTCCTGCCTTTCGTGATCAGACGTGTTCTTCGATTGATACAGGCCCCAGATCGATTGAGGTAAACGTTCTAACGTTTCTACGATTCAATAGCAGCATGGTTCTAGGGTTCTATAAAATTTTTGTTTTACTTCCGCTGCGCAAACCCTAGAATCGATCTCTTAGGAATAGGATTCGCTCTAGAGATCCCAGGAAACCCAACACTTTCGCCACAAGTCGTGCCTTATACGTGTGCACGTTGCCATCCATGTCGGTCTTCTTCTTGAAGATCCACTTGCATCCGATGGGTTTAGACCCTTCAGATGCATCAACCATAGTCCATACTTGGTTGTCTGACATGGATTACATCTTGGACTTCATAGCATCGCACCATTTCTCGGAATCGAGACTCGCCATAGCCTCTGGGTATGTGGTAGGCTCGTCATGTTCTAATAACATGAGTTCCTCATTCCCAGTCACGAGAAATCCGTATCTCACAGGCTCTTGGCGAATCCTGCCCGATCTCCGAGGTTCACTCGTCGAAGGTTGAGTCACAACTGTTGGGTTTCGCTACGGATTCCTAGCATGCGATCATATCGATCTAGGGTTTGGTTTACTAGGTTTCATGCAGCGGAAGGATAATCTAAACCTAGTCAAACGTCACACGCAACCAAA
>NW_010965717.1:107433-108889 GCF_000463585.1 Tarenaya hassleriana
ACGACTTAAATCCGACCTATCTCTGGCATTGTCGACTTGGCCACATCAACGAGAAACGCATAGCGAAGCTTCATTCTGATGGACTTCTTGATTCTTTTGATTATGAATCAATCGAATCATGCGATTCCTCATTCCTAGCATTGCAGATCCCATTGAGTTGTATTGTGACAACAATGGTGCGATTGCGCAAGCTAAGGAACCCCGGTCACACCAGAGATCCAAGCACATACTCAGGCGATTTCACTTGATTAGAGAAATCATCGACAGAGGAGACGTGAAGATAAGCAGAGTGTCGACGGATGATAATATTGCCGACCCATTGACGAAGCCTCTCCCTTCGTCAAAACATGATGGTCATGTTAAGGGTATAAGTATTAGATGCTTGTAGGATAGATCATAGAGCATAGTGGGAGATTGTTGGTTTTAATGCTCTAGGATGATCCGTGATATGACATTTTGACTTTGTATTGATTCATTGATTTATGAATGCGTTACATTCCCGTTATATGATTGACATGTTTGTTATATTTCGGTATTCTTGAATCATTATAGAATGATTCTAAACTCCCTGGTCAGTTATCATTGTGGGAACAATGATGAATTAAGATTAGCATGAGGTGTGATCGATGCATTGGATGCATGTCACAATCATGGGTACTCGTTGTGAACGAGTGACTGGATGACCCGCATGAGATTGTCACATGGACAGAGTCATGACTTGAATCTCATACAGCGATTCGTTCTTTGATCCTCAGACCTGAGATGTCTAGAGTATCTGATATGAGGAGTGGCGTGTCTTGACTGCGTCCAACGGCGTCTTTAACCGGGTGATTATAACAGTGTTGCTCAGATATGTTCACGAATCATATGGAGATAGTAGACATGCAATATGGGACTTGTCACCTCCTTAACAGGAGAGATATCGCTGGGCCCTCTCGTGGAAATCGGACTATGAAAAACGCGTGGCCACGCTATAGATGAAGTTGCATCTATTTTATTAGTTGATTTGCCAAGACGAGAAAGCAGTTGAACTTGAAGGGTGGCTCAAACCATGCCCTTGTTCAACGTATGATATCGTGAGACAAAGGATCAGAACTCGAGCTGTTATTGCCTCGGTTAGATCACCTCTAACTCAATTCAACGTGGGTGGTCATGACGTCTTGCTAGAGGCTAACCATGACTTGTAGATCGGGAATGGTTCTCGAGGCTACTGCCACTACGAATGGGCCTACAGGGTCACACACCATTAGGGATGGACTTATATGTGAAGTATCGGAAAGCCAATTTAGTATTGACTCGGTCCGAGTCAAAACTTTGACTCGACCGAGTCAAAACATCAGCCAAGCCCAAAACACTTTCTGGGCTTCGACTCTTATGGAACTGACTCGGTTCGAGTCAAGTACTGACTCGGTCCGAGTCAGAAGGCTGAAACCATCCCGACACTCTGATTTGATCC
>NW_010965717.1:108943-119742 GCF_000463585.1 Tarenaya hassleriana
GGACTGACCAAACTTGGTCCGGGGCTGACCAAACTTGGTCAGCTCCGGACCAACACACTGAAAACTCCTTTTCATGCTCGTTTCGGTCAAATCTCGTTTCCATTCTTCGTATTCTTCACGTATAAGTCTATCCCTATTGGTGTGTGACCCTGTAGGCCCATTCGCAGTGGCAGTAGCCTCGAGAACCATTCCCGATCTACAAGTCATGGTTAGCCTCTAGCAAGACGTCATGACCACCCACGTTGAATTGAGTTAGAGGTGATCTAACCAAGGCAATAACAGCTCGAATTCTGATCCTTTGTCTCACGATATCATACGTTGAACAAGGGCATGGTTTGAGCCACCCTTCAAGTTCAACTGCTTTCTCGTCTTGGCAAATCAACTAATAAAATAGATGCAACTTCATCTATAGCGTGGCCACGCGTTTTTCATAGTCCGATTTCCACGAGAGGGCCAAGCGATATCTCTCCTGTTAAGGAGGTGACAAGTCCCATATTGCATGTCTACTATCTCCATATGATTCGTGAACGTATCTGATCAACGCCGTTATAATCATCCGGTTAAAGACGACGTTTGACGCAGTCAAGACACGCCACTCCTCATATCAGATACTCTAGACATCTCAGGTCTGAGGATCAAAGAACGAATCGCTGTATGAGATTCAAGTCATGACTCTGTCCATGTGACAATCTCATGCGGGTCATCCAGTCACTCGTTCACAACGAGTACCCATGATTGTGATATGCATCCAATCATCAATCACACCTCATGCTAGTCTTAATTCATCATTGTTCCCACAATGATAACTGACCAGGGAGTTTAGAATCATTCTATAATGATTCAAGGATGCCGAAATATAACAAACATGCCAATCATATAACGGGAATGTAACGCATTCATAAATCAATGAATCAATACAAAGTCAAAATGTCATATCACGGATCATCCTAGAGCATTACAACCAACAACAACCGGCAGTGAAACAGGTTGAACTTCTTCAACTTGTTCACTCGGCTCAGCGTCTACTTGTTGCTCTCGAACTTTCTCAATTTCGATCCTACTCCCACTGACTCTTTTGGAGACGAACTCTCGCTCCATAAAAGTCGCATTCCTAGCAATGAACACCTTGTTTTCTGCCGGAATGTAGAAGTAGTAACCCTTAGTTTCCTTATTGTAGCCTACAAATAAATACTTATCTGATTTGGAGGATAATTTATCAGTCATCTGATGCTTCAAGTAAGCGTCGCAACCCCAAATTCTGACGAACGACAACGCGGGACACTTCCCCGTCCATGTCTCATATGGCGTCGTTTCAGCCGACTTCGTTGGACTCCTGTTCAGCAGGTACGCAGCGGTCTCTAAGGCATAGTCCCCAAAAGGACTTCGGAAGATCTGTCTGACTCATCATTGACCGAACCATGTCTAACAGTGTTTGGTTCCTCCGTTCAGATACGCCGTTCCACTGTGGCGTTCCAGGAGGAGTTAATTGTGATACAATACCACAATCAACCAGATAGTCAGTGACTCTTGGCTCATATACTCGCCACCACGATCGGATCGAAGTGTCTTGATCGTCTTGCCAAGCTAGTTTTGTACTTCGTTTCTGGATCGATCGGTCTGGAGCAATTTTCGGACCGAGTGACTGTCACACGTTACGCCCGGACCGACCGGTCCACGTGTCTGGACCGATCGGTCTGGGTTGGCTGGACTGATCGGTCTAGACCTTCTAGACCAGTCGGTCTGGCCTCCGCTCCACCGGGATTTTCTCGTCCCTTCTCGTGCATTCGTCCTTTCCTGTGTGTGTGACCCTGTAGGCTCATCCGATATAGCAGTATAACCCGAAATCTTTTATTTCGGTTACACAAGTCATAGGCGGTCTCTAGCAAGACACTATGACTACCTGGACCGGTCGGTCCGGGTTGGCTGGACTGATCGGTCTAGACCTTCTAGACCAGTCGGTCTAGCCTCCGCTCCACCGGGATTTTCTCGTCCCTTCTCGTGCATTCGTCCTTTCCTGTGTGTGTGACCCTGTAGGCTCATCCGATATAGCAGTATAACCCGAAATCTTTTATTTCGGTTACACAAGTCATAGGCGGTCTCTAGCAAGACACTATGACTACCTATCTCGAATAGAGTTTGTTCGTGATCCTATGAACGCCGGTGATGATTCCGTTTGATGATCCTTTTGTATCACGATATCATATGTCGAATATAAGGCATGGACAAGCCACCTTATCTGATTCGACTGCTTTCTCGTTCACTGAGTTCGACTGTCTTAAATAGACGACGTTCGTCTATAGTGCGACCACACATTTCTACAGTCTCGCTCACACGAGGGGCCCAACGATATCTCTCTCTTTTACGAGAGGTACAAATCCCGTCTTGACTATCTACAATCCAGCACATGATTCGTTTCGTACCTGATACACGCCTTTATAGTCCTCCTGCTACGTAGGACGTTTGACGTATTCAAAGCACACAACTCCTCATGTTGGATTCCGTAGATATCTCAGGTCTTAGGATCCAATCATGGAACCGCCATATGAGATTCAAGTTTTGACTCTAGTCCATGTGACAATCTCATGCGGGTCATTCCAGTATTCCGTTTTCCAACGAATTCCTATGATTGTGATCGTATCCAATACCTATGATCATCTATATGATCATCAATCACACATCATACTAGTCTTGTTATATCATTATTCCCACAATAATACATGACTAGGGAGTTTAGTATTGTTCATAATAATACCTGGATTTCATAACATATCAAGTATGCACAATACGTAATGAATCAAACACTCAACCATAAGCTCATAGAAAGTGTCAATACATCAAATGTATCATAAGAAAGCTCATACAACAGTTCATCATAGAACACTAAACCAACATCATCTACATAAAGCACAAGGAAAACCACTGCGCTCCCACTGACCTTCTTGTAAACGCATGGCTCATCTTCGTTTTGTAGGAAGCCAAACGTTTTGACTGCCTCGTCAAATCGAAGATTCCAGCTCCTCGAAGCATGCTTCAGTCCAAAATGGATCTCTGAAGCTTGCACACCTTCCTCGGACTCTTAGGATCGACAAAACCCTCTGGTTGTGTCATGTACACATCCTCGAGCAGATTCCCATTAAGGAATGCGGTCTTGACGTCCATCTGCCATATCTCGTAGTCATAATACGCAGCTATGGCCAGCAGAATCCGTATGGATTTAAGCATCACGACTGGTGAAAAGGTTTCATCATAGTCTATACCATGAATCTGTGGAAACCCTTTCACGACGAGTCGTGCCTTATAGGTATGCACGATGCCATCCATGTCGGTTTTCTTCTTGAAAACCCACTTCCATCCAATGGTCTTAAAACCATCAAACGAATCGACCAAAGTCCACACTTTGTTGTCGTACATGGATTGCATCTCAGACTCCATGGCCTGGTGCCATTTCTCGGAATCGGAACTCACCACAGCCTCTGAATACGACGTAGGCTCGTCATGTTCTAACAACATGAGTTCGTCGTTTCCAGTCACAAGAAAACCGTATCTTGTAGGCTCTTGGCGAATTCTACCAGATCTCAGAGGTCCATTAGGAGGTGCTGTCTCAACAACTTGTGATACAGGTTGAACTGTTTCGATCTGTTCACTCGGTTCTTCGACTATTTTTGGTTCTCGAACTTCTTCGAGATCTATTCTACTCCCACTAACTCTCTTGGAGACGAACTCTCTCTCCAAGAAAGATCCATTCCGAGCAACAAACACTTTGTTCTCGGGCGGGTTGTAGAACCAGTACCCTTTAGTTTCCTTAGGGTAACCCACAAATATGCATTTATCAGATTTGACAGATAGCTTGTTAGAAGCCAGACGTTTAACATAAACGTCGCATCCCCAAATCTTCATAAACGCCAACCTGGGACGCTTCCCAGTTCATATCTCATATGGAGTCTTCTGAACCGACTTTGTTGGATAGTTGTTCAGTATAAACGCAGCCGTTTCCAGAGCGTAGCCCCAGAAGGATTTAGGAAGATCGACTTGACTCATCATAGACCGTACCATATCTAATAAGATCCGGTTCCTCCTCTCGGACACGCCATTCCACTGTGGCGTTCCAGATGGAGTCAGCTATGAGACAATCACACAATCTGCCAGATAGTCAGTGAACTCTTGACTCATATACTCGCCACCTCGATCAGATCGAAGAAACTTGATTGTCTTGCCAAGTTGGTTCTGTACTTTGTTTATGAAAATCTTGAACAATTCAAGTGTTTCAGATTTATGTCTCATCAAGTAGACATAACCGTACCTACTGAAATCATCAGTAAACGTAACAAAGTACAGATAACCTCCTCTAGCGGGTGAGCGCATAGACCGCATACATCACTATGTATGAGTTCTAGCAACTCTGTAGCCCTTTCTCCTTTTCTAGTAAAAGGAGATTTTGTCATCTTGCCCATCAAACAAGAATCGCGCGATTCGATTGATTCATAATCAAAAGAATCAAGAAGTCCATCAGAATAAAGCTTCGCTATGCGTTTCTCATTGATGTGGCCAAGTCGACAATGCCAGAGATAGGTCGGGTTTAAGTCGTTCGGCTTAAACCGTTTGGCATTAACGTTATAGATTGACCTGTGTCTAGATGGTTCGTCATCCAAAATATAAAGGCCATTAAACTGGTAACCATTACCATAGAATAAATCACCTCTATAAATGGACAGACCTTTGTTCTCAATAACAAATCTGAAACCATCTGAGTCTAAGCATGAAATCGATATAATGTTCTTGCTAATAGCAGGAACAAAATAACAATCATGCCGCTCCAATACAAGGCCAAACGGTAAAGTTAGATCATAAGTCTCGACGGCTAATGCAGTAACTCTTGCTCCATTCTCGACACAGAGATCTACTTCTCCCATCGCCAATTGTCTACTTCCTCGCAGTTCTTGCACATTTGCACAAATATGCGAGGCACATCCGGTATCCAATACTCACGACGTAGAAGTAAACAAGTTAGCCTCTATAACAAAGATACCAGAAATTGAAGCTTCTGCAAGCTTCTTCTTCCTCTGATCTTCCACGTAGAGTCTGCAATATCTATACCAATGCCCAACAGCATGACAGAAATAACACTCTTCCTTCTTGGGTTTAGGCTTAGGCTTAGTGACAACACTTGTCACTTTCCTCTTGCCCTTACCTTTGGAACGCTTCCTTTTGCTGGAACTCTTTCCAACAACTACCATATCATTCTTCCCTTGGCTCTCAGCTTTCTCTTGGAATGACACATTCAACTGATCAACCATCAATGAATTGTCCATGTCATCTAATTGCTCACGCAATTCCGAAGATATCTTTCCAAGCATCACTGGACACGTCTAGACCATCATCCATATGCTTCCCATAAGCATCCATGAACGATCTAGAAGCCTTGGTCAGAGGCTTATCCTTCAATAGATATATTCTACAGAAAAGGACAAACAGACAGAAAATAAACATATCGCTTAGTACTCCTACTAACACAGACAATAGATGCAATATGACAGGCTCCCACTAAGAAAAACACCCTCAATGAGTTTCTAAGTGAGCTAGGATCCATATTTCACATGCTTTTGAGTCAGCTAGGGCATGACGCTCAAAACAATGCTATTTAGGTAGACAACACATTGTCAATCACATCCTATGTGATTCCTAGATGAGTACGAGATAGTGATACGCTATCACTGCATGTTCCTCCTCCCATCCGTACCATCAGGTTCAAGTCCGACTTGATAACCCAATTCAAGCTCAACCATATTTGAGCTATGAGAATCATGATTTCTCCATACTTTCTCACCAAGATAGTCAGGCACGCTCAGCTAGGGCATGACCCGTGACCATGACGATCGAGGCCTTGACAGTTGCTCTACTAATGGGCGGTAATAGCTTGAGATTAATCATGAGGAAAAGGACAAAATTTCAGAATTGAGAAGTGTCTGAGGTCCAGTCCGGAGCTGACCAGAATCTGGTCCGCTGGACTGACCTTGGTCAACTTTTCTGGTCTGCCGATCTGTCTGTTTTGAGAAAAAAACAATTATGAGCTTGGTCCGAAGCTGACCAACTCTTGATCAGCTCCAGACCAACTCAGTCTTCTTCTCCTCCTCCGAGCTGACCTGGAATCGGACTTAGGTCAAAAATGAGCTTGGTCCGGGGCTGACCAAACTTGGTCAGCTCCGGACCAATTCAATCTGTTTCCTGTCTACTCCGAGCTGACCAAAGAGACGGAGCGCAGTCCAACTGGGCTTGGTCTGTGGCTGACCAAACTTGGTCAGCTCCGGACAACTCAGTCCGCTTCTTTCGGTCAGTCCGCCAGTCCTCGTCTCGGACCAGTGTTGTTCACGTTTGCTCTTTTGGTCTGGGGCTGACCAGGTGAACTTTGGTTATCCTGACCAAACACTCGATCCGGAATCTGATCTGCTTGCTGGTCCGGCTGATCAACACCTTGGTCCGGCTGACCGCGGACATATCACATTCGGGACAGAATTTTCGGGTTTTGAAAATTAGGGTTTCACCCCGGTTTCGTCGCACCGTTAACCCGTCTAGTAAACCAAACCCTAGATCGATATGATCGCATGCTAGGAACTCGTAGCGAAACCCAAAAGTGGTATCAGAGCCTGGTTCTCTATATATCGCCGTGCTTATTATATGATTGCATGATTTTAATCGTTAAATTGCATGTAATCATTGAATCTATGCATGTTTAATGATATTTGTGATTGTTGAATGATGCATGGATGGTACGGAGTCTGGGAGGGGTTAACGGTGCGACAAAATCGAGGCGAAACCCTAATTTCGAAGCCCGAAAATTCTATCCCGAATCTGATCTGTCTGCGGTCAGCCGGACCAAGTGTTGGTCAGCCGGACCAGCAGATAGATCAGACTCCGGACCACGTTTTGGTCAGCTCGGAGGACAGGAAACGGACTGACTTGGTCCGGAACTGACCAAGTTTGGTCAGCCCCAGACCAACTCAGTTTTGAACTGAGTCCGGTTCCAGGTCAGCTCGGAGCAGGAGGAGACTGAGTTGGTCCGGGGCTGACCAACCTTTGGTCAGCCCCGGACCAAGCTCAGATTTTTCTCAAAACGGACAATTCGGTGGACTAGAGAAGCTGACTAAGGTCAGTCCGGCGGACCAAATCCTGGTCAGCTCCGGACTGGACCTCAGACACTTCTCAAGTCCAAAATTTTATCTCCTTCCTCATGATTAATCTCAAGCTATTACCGCCCATTAGTAGAGCAACTGTCAAGGCCTCGATCGTCATGGTTACGGGTCATGTGTTGGGATTTCCTGGGATCTCAAGAGCGAATCTAATTCCTAAGAGATCAGTTCTAGGGTTTGCTCAGCGGATGTAAAACAAAATTTTTGATGAAACCCTAAAACCTATCATGCATGATCTTGTAGAAACGTTAGAACGCTTACCTCAATCGATCCGGGGCCTGTATCAATTGATGTGTTCGTCCTATCACTGTAGGCAGGAAGAGTACCTTGCCCTCTACACGTATCCAAACGGCGGAAAGGATTCCAACGGTTGGAACTCATCTGCTAGGACTGAAGAACACGTTCTTCTTTGCGCAAGGGTTTCAGGGATCTTTCTCTTAGGTTTTTCACTCTCAAAACCTCTCAATAGGGTCTGAAAGTCGTACCCCGAGAATTAGGAAGCGTTCCCCAAAGTTAATCCTACTTAAAACCCTAATTAGAGCGAGTTTAGGAAATCCCGACGCCTGGACCGATCAGTCTGGAGCTTTATTACGTCTGGACCGATCGGTCCAGACATGGACCGATCGGTCTGGAACAATTTCCGGACCGAGTGACTTTCACACGTTACCTCTGGACCGACCGGTCCACGTGTCTGGACCGATCAGTCTGGGTTGGCTGGACCGATTGGCCTAGACCTTCTAGACCGATCGGTCTGGCCTCCGCTCCACCAGAATTTTCTTGTCTCTTCTCGCGTATTTGTCCTTTCTTTGTGTGTAACCCTGTAGGCTCATCTGATATAGCAGTATAACCCGAAATCTCTATTCCGGATATACAAGTCATAGGCGGTCTCTAGCAAGACACTATGACTACCTATCTCAAATGGAGATTGTTCGTAATCTTACGAACGCCAGTGATGATTCCAGTTGATGATCCTTTTGTATCACGATATCATATGTCGAATATAAGGCATGGACAAGCCACCTTATCTGATTCGACTGCTTTCTCGTTCACTAAGTTCGACTGTCTGAAATAGACGACGTTCGTCTATAGTGCGGCCACACATTTCTACAGTCTCGCTCACACGAGGGGCCCAGCGATATCTCTCTCTTTTACGAGAGGTACAAATCCCGTCTTGACTATCTACAATCCAACACATGATTCGTTTCGTACCTGATACACGCCTTTATAGTCCTCCTGTTATGCAGGACGTTTAACGTATTCAAAGTACGCAACTCCTCATGTTGGATTCCGTAGATATCTCAGGTCTTAGGATCCAATAATGGAACTGCCATATGAGATTCAAGTCATGACGCTAGTCCATTGTGACAATCTCATGCGGGTCATCCAGTATTCCGTTCTCCAACGAATACCTATGACTGTGATCGTATCCAATACCTATGATCATCTATATGATCATCAATCACACATCATACTAGTCTTGTTATATCATTATTCCCACACTGATACATGACTAGGGAGTTTAGTATTGTTCATAACAATACATGGATTTCATAACATATTAAAGCATGCACAATACGTAATGAATCAAACACTCATCCATAAACTATAGAAAGTGTCAATACATCAAATATATCTAATAAAACTCGCATAACAGTACATCATAGAGCACTAAACCAACATCATGCCCTAGCTGAGCGTGCCTGACTATCTTGGTGAGGCAGTATGGAGAAATCGTGATTCTCATAGCTTGAATATGGTTGAGCTTGAATTGGGTTATCAAGTCGGACTTGGACCTAATGGTAAGGATGAGATGAGGAACATGCAGTGATAGCGTATCACTATCCCATACTCATCTAGGAATCATATATGATATGATTGACAATGCGTTGTCTACCTAAATAGCATGTTTTTTAGCGTCATGCCCTAGCTGACTCAAAAACATGTGAAATATGGATCCTAGCTCACTTAGAAACTGATTGAGGATGTTTTTCTTAGTGGGAGCCTGTCATATTGCATCTATTGTCTGTGTTAGTAGGAGTACTAAGCGACGTGTTTATTTTCTGTATGTTTGTCCTTTTCTGTAGAATATATCTGTTGCAGGAATCTGGTTAATCTTACCATGCAATCTATCCTTATGAAGGATAAGCCTCTGACCAAGGCTTCTAGATCGATCATTGATGCTTATGGGAAGCATATGGATGATGGTCTAGATGTGTCCAGCTTGATGCTTGGAAAGATGTCTTCGGAATTGCGTGAGCAATTAGATGACATGGACAATTCATTGATGGTTGATCAGTTGAATGTGTCATTCCAAGAGAAAGTTGGGAGCCAAGGGAAGAATGATATGGTAGTTGTTGGAAAGAGTTCCAGCAAAAGGAAGCGTTCCAAAGGTAAGGGCAAGAGGAAAGTGACAAGTGTTTTCACTAAGCCTAAGCCTAAACCCAAGAAGGAATAGTGTTATTTCTGTCATGCTGTTGGGCATTGGTATAGAAATTGCAGACTCTATGTGGAAGATCAGAGGAAGAAGAAGCTTGCAGAAGCTTCAACTTCTGGTATCTTTGTTATAGAGGCTAACTTGTTTACTTCTACGTCGTGGGTATTGGATACCGGATGTGCCTCGCATATTTGTGCAATTGTGCAAGAACTGCGAGGAAGTAGACAATTGGCGAAGGGAGAAGTAGACCTCTGCGTCGAGAATGGAGCAAGAGTTGCTGCATTAGCCGTCGAGACTTATGATCTAACTTTACCTTCTGGCCTTGTATTGGAGTTGCATGATTCTTATTTTGTACCTGCCATCAGCAGGAACATCAATCGATTTCATGCTTAGACTCAGATGGTTTCAGATTTGTTACTGAGAACAAATGTCTATCCATTTATAGAGGCGATTTATTCTATAGTAAGGGTTACCATTTTATTGGCCTTTATGTTTTGGAAGATGAACCATCTAGATACAGGTTGATCTATAACGTTAGTACCAAGCGGTTTGAGCCGAACGACTTAAACCCGACCTATCTCTAGCATTGTCGACTTGGCCACCTCAACGAGAAACGCATTGCGAAGCTTCATTCTGATGGACTTCTTGATTCTTTTGATTATGAGTGAATTGAATCATGCGATTCTTGTTTGATGGGAAAGATGATAAAATCTCCTTTTTTCTTGAAAAGGAGAACGGGCTACAGAGTTGCTAGAACTCATACATAGTGATGTATGCGGTCCTATGAGCTCACCCACTAGAGGAGGTTATGTTGGTTTAGTGCTCTATGATGTACTGTTTATGAGCTTTATTCAGATACATTTGATGTATTGATACTGTCTACGGTTTTATGAGAGTATTTGATTCATTACATGTTCTTGTATACTAGATGTGTTATGAAATCCATGTATCATTATGAATGATATTAAACTCTCTAGTCTTGTGTCATTATGGGAATGATGACATAATAAGACTAGTATGATGTGTGATTGATGATCATATAGATGATCATAGGTATTGGATACGATCACAGTCATAGGTATTCGTTGGAGAACGGAATACTGGATTGACCCGCATGAGATTGTCACATGGACTAGCGTCATGACTGGAATTTCATATGGCGGTTCCATGATTAGATCCTA
>NW_010965717.1:120001-122740 GCF_000463585.1 Tarenaya hassleriana
AGTGAACGAGAAAGTAGTCGAATCAGATAAGGTGGCTTGTCCATGCCTTATATTCGACATATGTTATCGTGATATAAAAGGATCATCAACCGGAATCATCATTGGCGTTGTAAGATCACGAACAAACTCTATTCGAGATAGGTAGTCATAGTGTCTTGCTAGAGACCGCCTATGACTTGTATATCCGGAATAGAGATTTCGGGTTATACTGCTATATCGAATGAGCCTACAGGGTCACACACGCAGGGAATGACAAATGCACGAGAAAACGTCGAGAAATCAGGACAGAGGTCCGGACCGTCCGGTCTAGGAGTGGACCGAACGGACCGGAGCATCTAGTCCGAACGGACCAAATTGTTGGACCGAACGGACTAGAGAGTCCAGTCCGAACGGACCAAATGTTGGACCGAACGGACTGACCCATCAGACCGAACAGACTTAGTTATGTGACTGGTTCGAACGGACCAAGTGTCCAGACCGAACGGACTGCTAAGCAGTCCGTTCGGTCTGGGTTTTGGATTTAATTTTTAAATCCGGAATTAGGGTTAATCACTTGAAGAAGAGGAGATTAATAACCCTAACACTAAGGAGCCGAAATAGAAAACTTCTTCAGACCTTTTTGGAGAGTCTAGAGGGTTATGAAGTGATCTAAGTCTCGTTTTCTCAAAGCACATCATCGAATAGAATATTCGAGTCCTAGCAGACAAGTTCCAAAGGTTGGAATCCATTCCGAGGTGTGGATACGTGTAGAGGGCAAGGTATTCTTCCTGCCTACAGTGATCGGACGAACACATCAATTGATACAGGCCCCGGATCGATTGAGGTAAGCGTTTTATCGTTTCTACAAGATCATGCATGATATGTTTTAGGGTTTTTATCAAAATTTTTGTTTTACATCCGCTGCGCAAACCCTAGAACTGATCTCTTAGGAATAGGATTCGCTTATGAGATCCCAGGAAAACCCAACAGTGGTATCAGAGCCTGGTTGCTCTGCATGATTTTGTTAGAACCCGATCATGCACGTTATAGGATTTGAATTGTTTGAATTCGTATTTGATTTGATGCTATGCATGATTTGATTATGGATCTAGAGTAGATTTTCTGTTCAGTGTTGCATGTGCAAGAGGCTTCTGTTCTGAGTTCACAGGCGAAAACCGGTAGGAAATCAGATCTGAATCGGGACTGAAACGATGAAGAATGTGATCTGATCGCGTTTTTCCGCCTAGACCAAACGGTCTGGTCTCCTGGACCGGACGGTCTAGGGTTTGTCGTTTCCCTGGACTAAATGACCCAGTCCGTTCGGACCAAGATGTTGGACCGAACAGACTAAGGTGTGTAGACCGAACGGACTGCTTAGCCAGTCCGTTCGATCTAGGTCACTAGTCCGAGAGAGAAGGACCGAAGGGGCAAGAGTCCAGACCATTGGTCTGGACCGAACGGTCTGGAGAGTCAGACCGAACGGACTGAAGAGTCAGACCGAACGGACCGAACTTGACCCGAAGACCGAACCACGTAGACCGATCGGTCTAGGCCTAGACCGATCGGTCTAGGTCCCGACGCTTCACCAAAATTTGATTTTTTGTTTCGGGATCTAGTTTGAGCAATTGTTGCTTAAAACCGATCAACTGTGATTCAGAATAATATGATTCTTTCTTATGGATGGTCCATAGTGAATGAATTTATGTAACTTAATCAAGATATTATATATGTTTGATTGAGTGGGAGCTTCGGGATTGGGATTGCATAATCGATTGGATTTGGATTATGAACAATCGTTGCACAGAAACCGATTAGATCTAGAAGCTCTACGAGTAAAGCACTTGTCAAGGCCTCGATCGTACGTGTCATGGGCCATGCCAAAGCTGGGTGTGTCGTGCTATCTTGGTGAGGCAAGATGGAGAAATGGTGGTTCTCATAGCTTGAAAGTAGATGCTTGATCTGAATGTGGTTTCAAAAACCTCTTATTTATGTAATGCTAAACGTGTACCTCCCATTATTAGAGCGTCTGTCGAGCTCGGATCGTGTTTGGACGCACCAAAGACGAGAAAGAGATAAGCTTAAGAGCAAAATTCATTCAACAACAAGTCTAAAAATTACAAGAGTGATTTCGAAAATATATAGAAAGAGAATGGAGTCTTAATTGTGCTTAACATGCACAAGAGGAGCCTAACATGCATTTAATGTGGTGGTTGGAAGAATATAGTTGTTGGGACTTTGCTTGCAGCTCAAGAAGCTTCCTTTTGCATGTAGGGTTCGGCCATGATGGTGAAGACGTGATGCAGGCCATGTCGGGGTGCGTCAGCCTCGTCTTTGTCCCGTATCCCGCTCAAGACTTGATCAACGGTGCCATATAGTAGTTGGCGAAGTGCCCGAGTTTTGGCGCGAGTGATTGGCGGCTCGGCCCTAACGTATGCTCGTGGGGCGTCCTTCGCGTGATGGTCGTTGTCGAGCTTTGCGGGATCAAGTGATCGTGTAACGTCTTGATCACTTGACATGTCCAAAGGCTGGTCTTCGGCTGATTGCTCCGAGGGGTCCATGTTCGCTCCTAGCTCCGTGTGCTCCGCATCCAAGTGCTCCTGCTCCGGTTCCAGCTCCGGCTCCATGTCCTCATCATTCCCTCCCCCTTGAGAGGTTTTCGCCCATGAAAAGTGGGATCCTGCAAGATAAGGACGCAAATCAGTAACATTAAAGGAATTAGAAACGGTATACTCACCAGGAAGTTCGAGCCGATATGCGTTA
>NW_010965717.1:122890-132222 GCF_000463585.1 Tarenaya hassleriana
GTGATCGTAGATCGCGTGTGGAGTCAGTTTGAGTTCGGGATTGCGAGGTTTCTGGGGCTTTCCCCTTTTCCTTGTAACTCGGAAAGCTACGACCTTCGGTCGTTTCCTTTCGGGGTGTGGAGGTAGTCCTAGGGAGGGTAATGGGGTTGCTAGGCGAGGGTTTGGGCTTACTTAGTCGGGCTTGCTTACGTTGGTTTTGCTTTTCGATCTGCACGGCCAAGTGTAAGAGCTCGTGGAGGTTTTGGTATGAGGTGACGCTCGACCTTCGAGCAATACGTTCATTGAGGCCATCGAGGAATTGTGCCAACACGGTTTCCTCGTCCTCGTCCATCACTAATCTACTCCTAAGGTGCTCAAATTCCTCGAAATACTCTTCTACGGTCCTAGCACCTTGCGAAATCCTTCGATATTTTCGCTGGAGTTCGCGATGGAAATGAGGTGGAATATAGCGTTTCCGCATTAACGCTTTCATTTCGCGCGAAGTGTCGATTGGCTCTATTTGAGCGCGGCGTCTTTCGGTCAGTTCTCGGTCCCACCAAGCTAAGGCGCTTTCAGATAATTGAGCTGCCGCGTATTGGACTTGCCTACGGTCCGAATACGAATAACATTCGAATATGTTATCCATGCGACGTTCGCAATCGAGATACGCTTCCCGATCTATACGACCTATGAACAATGGTGGTTTAAGCTTAAGGTCTCCCCCTTGACCCCGGTTTGGTCTATAGTTATCATCCTCTACTTGGTTGGCCCATCGTTCGGGTCTAGCTCTACGAGGTGGGTTCCTCCTAGGGATGTAATCGGGATCCGAATCCTCGTCGGACATTATCTCTCGGGGTCTGTGGTGTTGGTGCCTATGGGGCTCTCCTCTATCGGGAAGGTTATCTACCACTCTCTCTCTCGGCCTATGTCTTGGTCGGATATCGCTTTCTACATCGCTTGGTAGATCGATAGGGTGGGGTTGGTTTTGCCTAGGATGACCTATTGGTTCTTGCATATGCGGTTCGGGGGCCCGCTCGGCCTCTAGCCTAGACAAGCGGTCCGTAATCATCTGTAAGGATCTAAAAATATCGTCGTTGCTTGGTTCTCGGTTAGAATCTTCTCTAGAGGGCTCGGGGTTACTCATTGTTCACTCCAGTCTCGCACAATGCAAATACTTCACGCAACGAACAAAAGACCCTATACTAACGTGCGAATCATTCAACAAATGTCGTGCTTGCCACTCAAATAAATCAAACAGCGAGTTATGTCAACCGAAAACAAGATGATGCACGAGATGATGTTTTAAGAGAATGGTCGGATTTCACTCAACGCAAGAAACATTCAACGTGCAATGTGGACAGATTCAATAGGTTCGTGCTTACTATGGAAGCTATGTTCTCAAACTACCTAGATGTCGGGATGGATCAAACTTAAATAAAATGACGGGATAATGAGCATACAATAGAACTCCTACTTCGCACGGTAATAGTTCAACGAACTAATGAAATTGAATCGCAAGCAAATGCACAAGGATGGTTGAGCAGATTCGTGCGTGCAATCGAGTAGGTGATGTTCGGATTTTAATGGATGTTCAACCTAGTTGGAACCAAGGATAATCACGGCACACACAACACAGCAAAGGTAACACACAACAACAATATCAAATTTCAGAAACTTCGAATCGGAAGGATCTAACCGAGTGGAGTGTTGGCGACGATGTGGTGTGCTATTCCGTTTGCTTGAGATCGATGTTAGGAATCTGGTCGTAGTTGCAAAGTCTGCGAAATGGATGGTGGAATGGATCAGCACTTACGAAGGAACAAGACTTGACAGATTTTGTATTTTGTTTTCGGATTTTGAAACAAAGAAACGAAAAGAAGTAAAATGTAAACAAGGATAGATCTCACCCGATTTGTGTGATGTCCGATGGTAGGAGCTAAGCTCTGATACCAAAATGATATACGCCCAGATTGGAAGAGGATGGAAGGTTGCCAATCTCGATCACCGGCACTCGTGAGAGGCACTCGAATTCGGGATTGGGTATGAGGATCGAAGTGGAGATGGATGGGATCCGAGTTCAATCACCGGCACTCGAATGAGGCACTCGAATTCGAACTCGAATCGAAGAGGGGAATGGCGAAGTGGATAAGTGAAGGAGAGGTGGCAAGGTCGGACACACCAAACCTAGGACAGCCGCAGACACACCGTCGAGCTCGGATCATGTTTGGACACACCAAAGACGAGAAAGAGATAAGCTTACGAGCAAAATTCATTCAACAACAAGTCTGAAAATTACAAGAGTGATTTCGAAAATATATAGAAAGAGAGTAGAGTCTTAATTGTGCTTAACCTGCACAAGAGGAGCCTAACATGCATTTAATGTGGTGGTTGGAAGAATATAGTTGTTGGGACTTTGCTTGCAGCTCAAGAAGCTTCCTTTTGCATGTAGGGTTCGGCCATGATGGTGAAGACGTGATGCAGGCCATGTCGGGGTGCGTCGGCCTCGTCTTTGTCCCGTATCCCGCTCAAGACTTGATCAACGGTGCCATATAGTAGTTGGCGAAGTGCCCGAGTTTTGGCGCGAGTGATTGGCGGCTCGGCCCTAACGTATGCTCGTGGGGCACCCTTCGCGTGATGGTCGTTGTCGAGCTTTGCGGGATCAAGTGATCGTGTAACGTCTTGATCACTTGACACGTCCAAGGGCTGGTCTTCGGCTGATTGCTCCGAGGGGTCCATGTTCGCTCCTAGCTCCGTGTGCTCCGCATCCAAGTGCTCCTGCTCCGGTTCCAGCTCCGGCTCCATGTCCTCATCATTCCCTCCCCCTTGAGAGGTTTTCGCCCATGAAAAGTCGGATCCTGCAAGATAAGGACGCAAATCAGTAACATTACAGGAATTAGAAACGGTATACTCACCAGGAAGTTCGAGCCGATATGCGTTATCGTTGATGCGTTCGATGACTCTGAAGGGCCCGTCTCCGCGTGGGGCCACACTCGATGTCGGGAAAGCGTTCCGGGCGGAAATGCAACCAAACCCAATCGCCTTCGTTAAATGTTACGGCTTTTCTACCCTTATTGGCTTGGCGGGCGTATTGTTCGGTCTTCCGAGCAATGTTGTCACGCACTCGCTGATGGAGTTCCTTAATGAACTCGGCCCTTTGTTCCCCTTCAACGTTCACCCATTCGTCGCTAGGTAATGCTACAAGGTCCAAGGGCGTAATCGGATTGAATCCGTAAACGGTTTCAAACGGGGAGTGGCGAGTTGCCGAATGCGTAGCTCGGTTGTATGCGAACTCGATATGGGGAATACATTCAACCTAATTGTTGAGGTTTTTCACGATGGTTGCTCGTAAGAGAGTCGATAGTGTGCGGTTCACGACCTCGGTTTGGCCATCCGTTTGAGGGTGACACGTCGTCGAAAAGACGAGCTTAGTACCGATCTTCTTCCATAGAGTCCGCCAAAAATGGCTAAGGAATTTTGAATCTCGATCGTATACTATTGTTTTGGGGATACCGTGCAGCCTCACAACCTCACGAAAGAAGAGGTTGGCTATGTTTTTGGCATCATCCGTCTTTGCGCACGGTATGAAGTGAGCCATCTTCGAAAACCGATCGACCACTACAAATATGGAGTCCTTGTGTTGTAGCTTCGGAAGACCGAGGACAAAATCCATCGAAATGTCTGCCCAAGGCTGGGTCGGGATCGGTAACGGCATGTAGAGACCATGAGGATGTGCTTTCGATTTACTCGATGGCATTCGATGCATTTAGCACAAAATTTCCTCACATCTCGCTTAAGGTGCGGCCAAAAGAAATGTTCTTGGATGATGGTCAGCGTTTTATCTACTCCGAAATGTCCCGCAAGGGCACCTCCATGGGCCTCGTGGATGATCACATCACGCATCGACCCAGCGGGGATGCAAAGTCGCCGATCGCGGAATAGACATCCGTCATGTAGGTAAAATGGGCCAGAAGCACCATGCCTACAATCCTCAATGAAAGTTTTAAAATCTGGGTCGGTCACATAGTTTTCCTTGATGATTGCGAAGCCTAGCATGCGGGCTTCCATGACCGAGAGCAACGTATGTCTACGAGACAAAGCATCCGCGACGACGTTTTTTTTTCCTTCTTATACTTGATTACGTAGGGAAACGTCTCAATAAACTCAAGCCATTTGGCGTGGCGTCGCTTAAGCATGGTTTGTCCTTTAAGATGCTTTAGTGTCTCGTGATCGGAATGCACGACAAACTCTTTGGCGGCAAATAATGCTGCCGTGTCTCGAGTGCACGTACAAGAGCATAGAGCTCTTTGTCGTAAGTCGGATAGTTTAGCGTAGCTCTGCTGATCTTTTCGCTAAAATAGGCCACGGGCCTCTTCTCCTGCATTAGGACGGCTCCAATGCCAATCCCGGAGGCATCGCACTCGATCTCAAAGGTTTTGTCGAATTTTGGGAGGACTAAAACCGGCGCGGTAGTGAGACTATCCTTTAGAGCGGAAAAGGCGCGCTCTTGAGTCTCGCCCCATTCGAAGACCACGTCTTTCTTTGTGACCGCGGTGAGGGGAGCAGCGATGCTGCTAAAGTCTCGGACGAATCAACGGTAAAAACTAGCTAGACCAAGAAAGCTCTGCACATGTCCGATAGTAGACGGCGTCGGCCACTCCTGTATGGCTTTGATCTTTTCGCCGTCAACTCGCAGCCCTTGAGAACTGACCACAAAGCCTAGAAATACTAACTCGTTTGTGCAGAACGAACATTTCTTAAGGTTGGCATATAGACCTTCTTGTCGAAGAGTGGTCATTACTTGCTCCAGGTGCGTAAGATGGTCGTATTCGCTTCGACTATAGATAAGAATGTCGTCGAAGTAGACCACTACAAACTTCCCAATGAAGGCTCTTAGTACATGGTTCATGAGTCGCATGAACGTACTTGGGGCATTCGTAAGCCCGAAGGGCATCATGAGCCACTCGTAGAGGCCTTGCTTCGTTTTGAAGGCGGTTTTCCATTCATCGCCTTCTCTCATTCATACTTGATGGTAGCTGCTCTTAAGATCGATCTTGGAGAAGATCGTGGCTCCACTGAGCTCGTCGAGCATGTCATCAAGCCGAGGTATGGGATGGCAATCCACACACATCCTCCAAGTCCCGTCCTTTTTCGGCACAAGTAGTACGGGTACAGCGCAAGGACTGAGACTTTCTCGGATATAACCCTTACTCATTAGCTCTTGGACTTATTTCTCGAGCTCTCGAGTCTCTTCAGGGTTCATCCGGTACGCGGGCCAGTTAGGCAATGGTGCTCTAGGCACTAGATCGATTTGGTGTTCGATCCCGCGTATAGGAGGTAATCCTGCGGGAATTTCATCCGGAAATACGTCGCTATAGTGCTCTAAGAGTCGGCTAACAGCAGGACTATGAGTCGGTGTTTCCAAAGATAAGCTCAATTGGTCCTTGAATACCAAGAGCAATACCGATTGTTCTTGACGAATAGCGCGCACGACATGACTAGCCTTTATATAGAAATTCTTTTTCTTTGGCTCAGAATCCTTGGCTAGTTTCAATTGCATCTTATGCACTTGACATGGGCTCAGTGGCGCAAGCACAACCTTTCGTTTGTCATACATGAAGGAGTATTGGTTGGCTCGGCCGTCGTGGGTTACTTCCCGATCCAATTGCCATGGTCTGCCTAAAAGGATATGACCGACTTGCATAGGAACGACGTCGCAAAGGACCTCGTCGCGATATTTTCCTATACTGAACGGGATTTTGACCCTTTCGGTCACCTTGAGTTCTCCGCTGTTATTAAGCCACTGCAGCGGAGAACTGGGCTCAGTAGTCCTAGGGAGGGTAATGGGGTTGCTAGGCGAGGGTTTGGGCTTACTTAGCCGGGCTTGCTTACGTTGGTTTTGCTTTTCGATCTGCACGACCAAGTGTAAGAGCTCGTGGAGGTTTTGGTATGGGTGACGCTCGACCTTTCGAGCAATACATTCATTGAGGCCATCGAGGAACTGTGCCATCACGGTTTCCTCGTCCTCGTCCATCACTAATCTACCTATCGATAATCATTCCACATACCTTCCCATTTACCGTGCAACGGGTGTGGAAGATCGTCTCTCGTTGGGCGGTCTCTTCCGGAGTTACTAGCGTACTAAGTACTCATCGAGTGACTAGTAATTCACCGCTATCCGGGTAAGCGATCTCTTCCTCAAGATCGCCCGCCTCCTCATCGTCTAATGACTCTTATTCTCCGCTGTCCGTAATAATCATTACCCTAGCATTTGGACAGTCACGAGCCATATCTTCCCTTCCCCGACATTTAAAACATATGATCTCCCGTGATCGTGGATCGCGTGTGGAGTCAGTTTGAGTTCGGGATTGCGAGGTTTCTGGAGCTTTCCCTTTATCCTTGTAACTTGGAAAGCTACGACCTTCGGTCGTTTCCTTTCGGGGTGTGGAGGTAGTCCTAGGGAGGGTAATGGGGTTGCTAGGAGAGGGTTTGGGCTTACTTAGCCGGGCTTGCTTACGTTGGTTTTGCTTTTCGATCTGCACGGCCAAGTGTAAGAGCTCGTGGAGGTGTTGGTATGGGTGACGCTCGACCTTTCGAGCAATACGTTCATTGAGGCCATCGAGGAACTGTGCCATCAGGGTTTCCTCGTCCTCGTCCATCACTAATCTACTCCTAAGGTGATCAAATTCCTCGAAATACTCTTCTACGGTCCTAGCACCTTGCGAAATCCTTCGATATTTTCGCCGGAGTTCGCGATGGAAATGAGGTGGAATATAGCGTTTCCGCATTAACGCTTTCATTTCGCGCCAAGTGCCGATTGGCTCTATTTGAGCGCAGCGTCTTTCGGTCAGTTCTCGGTCCCACCAAGCTAAGACGCTTTCAGCTAATTGAGCTGCCGCACATTGGACTTGCCTACGGTCCGAATACGAATAACATTCGAATATGTTATCCATGCGACGTTCCCAATCGAGATACGCTTCCGGATCTATACGACCTATGAACAATGGTGGTTTAAGCTTAAGGTCTCCCCCTTGACCCCGGTTTGGTCTATAGTTATCATCCTCTACTTGGTTGGCCCATCGTTCGGGTCTAGCTCTATGAGGTGGGTTCCTCCTAGGGATGTAATCGGGATCCGAATCCTCGTCGGACATTATCTCTCGGGGTCTGTGGTGTTGGTGCCTACGGGGCTCTCCTCTATCGGGAAGGTTATCTACCACTCTCTCTCTCGGCCTATGTCTTGGTCGGATATCGCTTTCTACATCGCTTGGTAGATCGATAGGGTGGGGTTGGTTTTGCCTAGGATGACCTATTGGTTCTTGCATATGCGGTTCGGGGGCCCGCTCGGCCTCTAGACTAGACAAGCGGTCCGTAATCATCTGTAAGGATCTAAAAATATCGCCGTTGCTTGGTTCTCGGTTAGAATCTTCTCTAGAGGGCTCGAGGTTACTCATTGTTCACTCAAGTCTCGCACAATGCAAATACTTCACGCAACGAACAAAAGACCCTATACTAACGTGCGAATAAGTCAAAAATGTCGTGCTTGCCACTCAAATAAATCAAACAGCGAGTTATGTCAACCGAAAAACAAGATGATGCACGAGATGATGTTTTAAGAGAATGGTCAGATTTCACTCAACGCAAGAAACATTCAACGTGCAATGTGGATAGATTCAATAGGTTCGTGCTTACTATGGCAACTATGTTCTCAAACTACCTAGATGTCGGGATGGATCAAACTTAAATAGAATGACGGGATAATGAGCATACAATAGAACTCCTACTTCGCACGGTAATAGTTCAAGGAACTAATCAAATTGAATCGCAAGCAAATGCACAAGGATGGTTGAACAGATTCGTGCGTGCAATCGAGTAGGTGATGTTCGGATTTTAATGGATGTTCAACCTAGTTGGAACCAAGGATAATCACGGCACACACAACACAGCAAAGGTAACACACAACAACAATATCAAATTTCAGAAACTTCGAATCGGAAGGATCTCACCGAGTGGAGTGTTGGCGACGATGTGGTGTGCTATTCCGTTTGCTTGAGATCGATGTTAGGAATCTGGTCGTAGTTGCAAAGTCTGCGAAATGGATGGTGGAATGGATCAGCCCTTACCAAGGAACAAGACTTGACAGATTTTGTATTTTGTTTTCAGATTTTGAAACAAAGAAACGAAAAGAAGTAAAATGTAAACAAGGATAGATCTCACCCGATTTGTGTGATGTCCGATGGTAGGAGCTAAGCTCTGATACCAAAATGATATACGCCCAGATCGGCACATGGACTAGCGTCATGACTTGAATCTCATATGGCGGTTCCATGATTGGATCCTAAGACCTGAGATATCTACAGAATCCAACATGAGGAGTTGGTGCTTTGAATACGTCAAACGTCCTGCGTAACAGGAGGACTATAAAGGCGTGTATCAGGTACGAAACGAATCATGTGCTGGATTGCAGATAGTCAATAAGGGATTTGTACCTCTCGTAAAAGAGAGAGATATCGCTGGGCCCCTCGTGTGAGCGAGACTGTAGAAATGTGTGGCCGCACTATAGACGAATCGTCTATTTCACACAGTCGAACTCAGTGAACGAGAAAGCAGTCGAATCAGATAAGGTGGCTTGTTCATGCCTTATATTCGACATATGATATCCTCGGCCCTAACGTATGCTCGTGGGGCGTCCTTCGCGTGATGGTCGTTGTCGAGCTTTGCGGGATCAAGTGATCGTGTAACGTCTTGATCACTTGACATGTCCAAAGGCTGGTCTTCGGCTGATTGCTCCGAGGGGTCCATGTTCGCTCCTAGCTCCATGTGCTTTGCATCCAAGTGCTCCTGCTCCGGTTCCAGCTCCGGCTCCATGTCCTCATCAAGTACCATATGCACGGGATGACTAAGAGCTTAGCCGAACTGCATGGGATGCTGAAATCGGCTGAGCAGGATATCGTGGTGCCCAAGACTGTGCTTGCTGTTGAGAAAAGCTCCAGCAAGAAGCGGCGGGGTAAAGCCAAAAAGAAGGTGGCGAAAAAGGCAAAAGTTGCCTCTATGCCCAAGCCTAAGCCCGATAAGGGTGACTGTCATTACTGCGGAGTGTCTGGACACTGGAAGCGTAATTGTCACCTTTACTTGGAGGATCTGAAGGACAAGAAGCTTGGTGAAGCTTCTGCCTCAGGTATCCACGTTATAGAGGCTAACATCTGTACTATATCTTCATGGGTATTAGATACCGGAAGTGCCTCACGCATTTGTGGAAATGTGCAGGGACTAAGAAGAAGTAGGATGCTAGCTAAGGGAGAAGCGGATCTACGCGTCGGAAATGGAGCAAGAGTTGCTGCATTGTGTGTTGGCGTTTA
>NW_010965717.1:132576-133387 GCF_000463585.1 Tarenaya hassleriana
TCCTTTCTCGCGTCGTTCTCTTCACCTGTGATCCATCCCTAATGGTGTGTGACCCTGTAGGCCATATAAACGAGAAGCGCATTCAGAAACTTCATTCTGAAGGTTTTCTGGATTCATTTGACTTTGAGTCTCTTGAATCATGCGAGTCTTGTTTGATGGGCAAGATGACAAAGCATCCTTTCAAGGGGAAATGACAGAGAGCGACAGAGTTATTGGATCTGTTACATAGTGATGTATGCGGACCAATGAGCTGTCCAGCTAGAGGAGGTTATGTGGGGTTTTCCTAGGATCTCATGAGCGAATCTAATTCCTAAGAGATCGATTCTAGGGTTTGCGCAGCGGATGTAAAACAAAAATTTTAATGAAACCCTAGAACCTATCACGCATGATCTTGTAGAAACGTTAGAACGCTTACCTCAATCGATCCGGGACCTGTATCAATCGAAGAACGCGTCTGATCACTGTAGGCAGGAAGAATACATTGCCCTCTACACGTATCCATACGGCGGAAAGGATTCCAACAGTTGGAACTTGTCTGCTAGGACTGAAGAACGCTTTCTTCTTTGCGCAAAGGTTTCAGGGATCTTTCTCTTAGCTTCTCACTCTCCAAACCTCTCTCTAGGGTCTGAAATTCATGCCAAAAGAGTTGGGTGACGTTATCCTAAGTTTTCCCACATTAAAACCATAATTAGAGGGAGTTTAGTAATTCCCGATGTCTGGACCGATCGGTCTGGAGCTTTTTAACGTCTGGACCGATCGGTCCATGTCTGGACCGATCGGTCTGGAACAATTTCCGGACCTCACACATTAC
>NW_010965717.1:135669-139950 GCF_000463585.1 Tarenaya hassleriana
TAAGAAAGCAATGAAAACGAGTAACCTATCAAACAAGGATGACTACGGGTGTCGGGATTGTATTCGCGTGTATGGGTATATGCTAAGCATGCATGAATAACGATTATGACTTGTATTCGGGAATCATCAAGCAACAAAGATAGAGTATTCACCTCTCGATCTACTAACTCCCTACCTACAAAATAACTCGTCAATCTCTCGATCTATTCAAGTTAACCCTAGGTGCATAAAGAACGCTATCATCAACCCTAGATCGATTAAACCATATCTCTATGTGAATAATATGATCTATCCTATTGATTTTGATCCGAAACCAACTCATATCTCTATGTAGTTTAGAATCTAAGATAATTGACCAAGGGGTTAGCAAACATCAATCCAATAAAAGCGCAAATCAATAGAACCGAAACAAATCAAAATCGAAATCTAAGTTAGGGTTCAAACATACCCAAAACACATACGAATCCCTAATCCGTAGTTGTGGATCTACTCACAGTTCATAGAAAACAACAAAAAGTTCTGAGAAAAAGAGATAAAAGAGAGGAAAGAAAGGCTCATGCAGATGTCTTGTCTCCACGATCGAATCTTCCTTATTCTTCCCGAAATCCCGTGAACTTCTATTCTTCTCTCACCAAAAGCTCTCCAAAAGTCTGTATCTAAGTGTTCTCTAAGGCTCTCCCTGTAGGACGTGGCGAGGTGTTTTTTATAACCCTAGGGCGGCTCCCAAGAGTCCTATTCCCATTATGATGCTGAAAATCGCGAAACAGGGTTTTTGACTGGATCCGGGCCGATTCCAGGTGGATCTGGACCGGATCCAGATTCCTGGAGTCGAATTCTGCGTTCTTGATCCGGACCGGATCCAGTTGGATCCGGCCCTGCGCTGGCAGTTTTCTGGTCTTCACGAATTCGCTCATAACTTTCTACTCCGGTGTCGGATTTACGTGATTTTTTGTCTACGTAAAGCTCTTGAAGTGCTCTTTCCAATGGTACAAGTCTCGTACGATTTGGACCTCTGCAGAGAAAGTTATGGATGTCGCAACATGAGTACCTCATCCGGACTTCTCCTTTAAGGCTCCAAATAGCTCCTTTTCGAGTCCAATCGTCTTCGAAACCTGTAACTCTGCAAAACTAAAGCACAACCGGGTTTTGTGTCCTAACACGCCTAGAATATCTATGAATGCATGTGATTATCCCGTGAAACCTAGACAAACTCTCATCAAAATATAGAGAAGAATAGGAGTTATCAAATCCCCCCAGACTTAAACCTTTGCTCGTCCTCGAGTAAAGAACGAGGGAATAAATTCTGCAAAACAGGGAATGACGAACATCAAATAGCATCATCGTGAGACTTAAAAGCAAAACATCCATCCAATACTAGTTTCCCGAGAATCGTACTCAAACCGGTCTACTATGATCTTCCTACCAAAGACTAATCTACCTAGCCATGGAATTTTTATTGCCACCTAGAACCCGTTAGAATCTCTACAACTCACCAAGCCTATTTCCGAACCTATCCTTATCTCAACTTAGCCTTTTCGATCTTAGTTCTACTTTGTACCTTGATTTTTACCTTTCTGTAGAATTTCTCTATTGAACGCTAGCACCTCGGGTTTCTAGGACGTTGAAGTTGAAAGACATCGTTTTTCTCTTCTCTTTTTTTTTCTTTTCTCTTTTTTTTTCTTCTGTATTTTTTTTCTTTTTATACGATGTCCGACCCACAACTTAGACCCGAACCATCGATCGATGCACTCATGTCCTCGAACGATTTTCATTGACGAGATTCTGACAGCGGAGTGTCGAGATACTTTATTTTCCCAAGGCATTTGTTGAACTAGATTTCATCGACCTGCAAGACTCGAAAAAGGTTCTACAAGAAACATATAACCTGACTATAGTCGTTTCAACTCCGTAGGTTCCAAACAACAATTGTTGGGTTTCCTGGGATCTCTAGAGCGAATCCTATTCCTAAGAGATCGATTCTAGGGTTTGCGCAGCGGATGTAAAACAAAAGTTTAATAAACCCTAGAACCATGCTTCTAATGAATCGTAGAAACGTTAGAACGCTTGCCTCAATCGATCCGGGGCCTGTATCAATCGAAGAACACGTCTGATCACGAAAGGCAGGAAATTACCTCGCCCTCTACACGTATCCACACGTCGGGATGGATTCCAACACCTTGGAACTTGTCTGCTAGGACTAGAGATCTCGATCTCTCTTGTGTGCAAGGTTTTTGGAGGCTTAGGGTTTTATTTTTCTTCTCCTTTTTTTTCTTTTTCTTTTTTCCTTCACTTAAAACCCTAGAAGACATTCTTCTTATATAGACTTTCCAAAAATCCTAATTTGACAAGGAATAGATTACTAGGAATCCTAATCTAATTAGATTTCCTAAACCTATTAGAATTCTAATCTCATTAGGTTTCCTAGATGTAATAGAATTCTAATCTCATTAGGATTCCTATACATAATAGGATTCCTAATCCCATTAGGATTCCTATTCCAATTAGAAATCTCAATCCAATTAGGATTCCTAATCGGGATAATTTCGCACACGTACTTGTCCATCCCTATTGTGTGTGACCCTGTAGGCTCATCCGGAATAGCAGTAAAACGCAGAATCTCCATTCCGATAATACAAGTCATAGGCGGTCTCTAGCAAGACACTATAACTACCTATCTCGAATAGAGTTTGTTTGTGATCATACGAAAGCCAGTGATGATTCCGACTGATGATCCTTTTGTATCGCGATATCATATGTCGAACATAAGGCATGGACAAGCCACCTTATCTGATTCGACTGCTTTCTCGTTCACTGAGTTCGACTGTCTGAAATAGACGACGTTCGTCTATAGTGCGGCCACACATTTCTACAGTCTTGCTCACACGAGGGGCCCAGCGATATCTCTCTCTTTTACGAGAGGTACAAATCCCGTCTTGACTATCTACAATCCAGTACATGATTCGTTTCGTACCTGATACACGCCTTTATAGTCCTCCTGTTACGCAGGACGTTTGACGTAATCAAAGCACGCAACTCCTCATGTTGGATTCTGTAGATATCTCAGGTCTTAGGATCCAATCATAGAATCGTCGTATGAGATTCAAGTCATGACGCTAGTCCATGTGACAATCTCATGCGGGTCAGTCCAGTATTCCGTTCTGCAACGAATACCTATGATTGTGATCGTATCCAATACCTATGATCATCTATGTGATCATCAATCACACATCATACTAGTCTTATTATGTCGTTATTCCCATAATGACACAAGACTAGGGAGTTTAGTATCATTCATAATGATACATGGATTTCATAACAGATCTAGCATGCGGGAACATGTAATGAACAAAATACTCTCATAAAAAAAAAACATATAGAATGTATCAATACATCGAATGTATCTGAACAAAGCTCATAATCAGTACATCATAGAGCACTAAACCAACAACAATCTCATCCCACAAACTATATATAGAAAGTCTGGAGAACTATCAATTCGACACGGTTCAACCACGTTCTATAAAGTCACTAGATCATCAAGATATTCCTACTCTATCATCCCATAAATCTTCCAAACGATGTTCAAAACGGGTTTTCGAGGTATGCACGTGAACCTATATGATCCTAAATCTATATGTCAAATGCAATCATGCAAACCTAAACTAAATGCAATCCTAAGTAGATAGGCCTGAATGTGTGAAGGATCTATCCACCCCCCTAGACTTGAACCATACACCGTCCACGGTGTAGACTCTCACCCGGAAAAGTAGAATCGAAAACAACATGTGAAAAGAACCAATAAGAGGGATAGAAAGTTATTGATGTCGCAACATGAGTACCTCATCCGGACTTCTCCTTTAAGGCTCCAAATAGCTCCTTTTCGAGTCCAATCGTCTTCGAAACCTGTAACTCTGCAAAACTAAAGCACAACTGGGTTTTGTATCCTAACACGCCTAGAATATCTATGAATGCATGTGATTATCCCGTGAAACCTAGACAAACTCTCATCAAAAGATAGAGAAGAATAGGAGTTATCAGCGGTCTTGACATCCATCTGCCATATCTCATAGTCATAATATGCGGCTATGGCAAGTAGGATCCTGATGGACTTCAGCATGACTACGGGCGAAAACGTCTCATCATAGTCAATATTATGAATCTGACGGAATCCCTTCGCCACAAGTCGTGCCTTATACATGTGCACGTTGCCATCCATGTCTGTCTTCTTCTTGAAGATCCATTTGCATCCGATGGGTTTTATCCCTTCAGATGCATCAACCA
>NW_010965717.1:140767-141700 GCF_000463585.1 Tarenaya hassleriana
AGGTACGCAGCGGTCTCTAAAGCATAGCCCCAAAAAGACTTTGGAAGATCTGTCTGACTCATCATTGACCGAACCGTGTTTAACAGTGTTCGGTTCCTCCGTTCAGACACGCCCTTCCACTGCGGCGTTCCGGGAGGAGTTAATTGTGATACAATACCACAATCAACCAGATAGTCAGTGAACTCTTGGCTCATATACTCGCCACCACGATCTGATCGAAGTGTCTTGATCGTCTTGCCAAGCTGGTTCTGCACTTCGTTTCTGAAAGCCTTGAACATTTCAAGTGTTTCAGACTTATGTCTCATCAAATAGACATAACCGTATCGACTGAAATCATCTGTGAACGCAACGAAATACAAATAACCTCCTCTAGCTGGACAGCTCATTGGTCCGCATACATCACTATATATCAGATCCAATAACTCTGTCGCTCTCTGTCTTTTCCCTTTGAAAGGATGCTTTGTCATCTTTCCCATCAAACAAGACTCGCAAGATTCAAGAGACTCAAAGTCAAATGAATCCAGAAGACCTTCAGAATGAAGCTTCTGAATGCGCTTCTCGTTTATATGGCCTAGACGACAATGCCAGAGGAAGGTCGGGTTTAAGTCGTTCGGCTTAAACCGTTTGGTACAAACGTTATAGATTGACCTGTATCTAGACGGTTCATCATCCAAAACATAAAGGCCATTAATATGGTAACCTTTACCATAAAATAAGTCACCTTTATAAATGGACAGACATTTGTTCTCAATAACAAATCTAAAACCATCCGAGTCTAAGCATAAAATCGATATAATGTTCTTACTGATAGCAGGAACAAAACAACAATCATGCAACTCCAATACAAGTCCAGAAGGTAAAGTCAGATCATAAGTCCCGACGGCTAATGCAGCAACTTTTGCTCCATTCCCAACGCGAAGATCTACTTCTCCT
>NW_010965717.1:142508-146016 GCF_000463585.1 Tarenaya hassleriana
ATTGGCCGCAGGCTCTGGTGGTAGAGCCCCTTCCAGGACGTATGACTTCTTATCGTGCTTGAGAACTATTCTCAAGTTACGATACCAGTCTAAGAAATTTGTCCCGGTCAATTTATCCTTCTCAAGGATAGATCGCATTGTCAAACTCGGTACGCTACCGGTTGATGCCATGTCCTACAAAAAAAGACAAACAGAACATACAAAACAAATGCAGATTCTATTAATGATCAACTACCAGCTAGCCTATCATCAATCAGTGTCTACATATCTATGATTTACTGCCAGCTAGTCCATCATCAAACAATGACAACATAGATGCAAAAACGAGCTATATTCCCATACAGAAAAATAACCCTATCATAATTTTCTATATGGGACTAAGATCCTTATTTCACACAAGAATAAATTGTTACACTTATCCTTATGTTATTTAGGTAGACATCTAATGTCAAACACATCCAATGTGACTCTGAGATCCTTTTTATGAGACTATGATATCAAATATCATTGCATACTCGTCTCATCTGTACCTTAAGTCTCAAGTAAAAAATTAACAACTTAACCTAAGGTAAACCATATTCAAGCTGTGGGAACCACGATTTCCCACCCTGCCTCACAAAGATAATCTGACACGCTCAGCTTTGGCATGACCCATGTTAGGACGATCGATGCCTTGACAGACGCTCTAATAATGGGAGGTACACGCTTAGCATTACATAAATAAGGGATTTTCGAAACCACACTTAGATCAAGCATCTACTTTCAAGCTATGAGAACCACCATTTCTCCATCTTGCCTCACCAAGATAATACGGCACACCCAGCTTTGGCATGGCCCATGACACGTACGATCGAGGCCTTGACAAGTGCTTTACTCGTAGAGCTCCTAGATCTAACCGGTTTCTGTGCAACGATTGTTCATAATCCGAATGGACCATCCAGTCGATTATGCAATCCCAATCCCGAAACTCCCACTTAATCAAACATATCTAATATCTTGATTAAGTTACATGCATTCATTCACTATGGACCATCCATAAGAAAGAATCATGTTATTCTGAATCACAGTTGATCGGTTTTAAGCAACGATTGCTCAAACTAGATCTCGAAACGCAAAATCTAATTTTGGTGAAGCGTCAGGTCCTAGACCGATCGGTCTAGGCCTAGACCGATCGGTCTAGGCGGTTCGGTCTTCGGGTGATGTTCGGTCTAGACCGTTCGCTCCGGATTGGTCCAGACCGATCGGTCTTGGTCCAGATCGATCGGTCTACGCACGCAGACCGTTCAGTCCGGACCTGTCGGTCCTCGAAACGCAAAATCTAATTTTGGTGAAGCGTCAGGTCCTAGACCGATCGGTCTAGGCCTAGACCGATCGGTCTAGGCGGTTCGGTCTTCGGGTGATGTTCGGTCTAGACCGTTCGCTCCGGATTGGTCCAGACCGATCGGTCTTGGTCCAGATCGATCGGTCTACGCACGCAGACCGTTCAGTCCGGACCTGTCGGTCCAACCGACTTGCGAAACCCTAGACCGATCGGTCCGGAGGACCAGACCGATCGGTCCAGGCGAAAATGTGATCAGATCTCGTTTTCGTCGTTTCAGCCCCGTTTCAGACCCGAATTCGACCCCGTTTTCGCCTGCGAACTCAGAATTCGAAGCTCTTGTACACTATGCAACAATGAACAGAAAATCTACTCTAGATCCATAATCAAATCATGCATAGCATCAAAGCAAACACGGATTCAAACAATTCAAATCCTATAACGTGCGTGATCGGGTTCTAACAAAAATCATGCAGAGCAACCAGGCTCTGATACCACTGTTGGGTTTTCCTGGAATCTCATGAGCGAATCTAATTCCTAAGAGATCGATTCTAGGGTTTGCGCAGCGGATGTAAACAAAAATTTTAATGAAACCCTAGAACCTATCATGCATGATCTTGTAGAAACGTTAGAACACTTACCTCAATCGATCCAGGGCCTGTATAAATCATCGAAGAACACGTCTGATCAGTTTAGGCAGGAAGAATACCTTGCCCTCTACACGTATCCACACGGCGGAAAGGATTCCAACGGTTGGAACTTGTCTACTAAGACGGAATAACGCTTTCTTCTTTGCGCAAAGGTTTCAGGGATCTTTCTCTTAGCTTTCTCACTCTCCAAACCTCTCTCTAGGGTCTGAAATTCGTGCCAAAAGAGTTGGGTGGCGTTCTCCTAAGTTTTCCCACATTAAAACCCTAATTAGAGCGAGTTTAGTAATTCCCGACGTCTGGACCGATCGGTCTGGAACAATTTCTGGACCTCACACGTTACCTCTGGACTGACCGGTCTACTCTAGACCGATCGGTCTGGGTTAGCTGGACCGATCGGTCCAGACCTTCTGGACCGGTCGGTCTGGCCTCCGCTCCACCGGAATTTTCTCGTCTCTTTTCGCGCATTCGTCCTTTTGTGTGTGTGTGACCCTGTAGGCTCATCCGATATAGCAGTATAACACGAAATCTCTTATTTCGGTTACACAAGTCATAGGCGGTCTCTAGCAAGACACTATAACTACCTATCTCGAATAGAGTTTGTTCGTGATCCTACGACAGCCAGCGATGATTCCGTTTGATGATCCTTTTGTATCACGATATCATATGTCGAATATAAGGCATGGACAAGCCACCTTATCTGATTCGACTGCTTTCTCGTTCACTGAGTTCGACTATCTGAAATAGACGACGTTCGTCTATAGTGCGGCCACACATTTCTACAGTCTCGCTCACACGAGGGGCCCAGCGATATCTCTCTCTTTTACGAGAGGTACAAATCCCGTCTTGACTATCTACAATCCAACACATGATTCGTTTCGTACCTGATACACGCCTTTATAGTCCTCCTGTTACGCAGGACGTTTGACGTAATCAAAGTACGCAACTCCTCATGTTGGATTCCGTAGATATCTCAGATCTTAGGATCCAATCATGGAACCGTCATATGAGATTCAAGTCATGACGTAGTCCATGTGACAATCTCATGCGGGTCAATCCAGTATTGCGTTCTCCAACGAACACCTATGATTGTGATCGTATCCAAATACCTATGATCATCCATATGATCATCAATCACACATCATACTAGTCTTATTATATCATCATTCCCATAATGACACAAGACTAGGGAGTTTAGTATCAATACATCAAATGTATCTAAATAAAGCTCATAAACAGTACATCATAGAGCACTAAACCAACAATCTCCCACTTGCTCTAATCATGAACTGCTAAACATCTAATGCCCATATCCCTAACATGACCCTCATGCTTCGACGAAGGGAGAGGCTTCGTCAACGGATCGGCAATGTTGTCGTCTGTCGACACTCTGCAACTGTGCACGTCTCCTTCTGTCTATGATCTCTCTGATAAGGTGAAATCGTCTGAGTATGTGTTTGGATCGTTGATGGGATCTGGGTTCTTTCGCTTGTGCGATCGCTCCATTGTTGTCACAATACAGAGCAATGGGGCTATCAGCACT
>NW_010965717.1:146747-147600 GCF_000463585.1 Tarenaya hassleriana
CATGCAATATGGGACTTGTCACCTCCTTAACAGCAGAGATATCGCTGGGCCCTCTCGTGGAAGTCGGAGTATGAAAACGCGTGGCCACGCTATAGATGAAGTTGCATCTATGTTATTAGTCGATTTGCCAAGACGAGAAAGCAGTTGAACTTGAAGGGTGGCTCAAACCATGCCCTTGTTCAACTTATGATATCGTGAGACAAATGATCAGAATTCGAGCTGTTAATGCCTTGGTTAGATCACCTCTAACTCAATTCTAAATGGGTGGTCATGGCGTCTTGCTAGAGTCTTCTCTATATTTTGATGAGAGTTTGTCTAGGTTTTATAGGATAATCACATGCATTCATAGGCATTCTAGGCGTGTTAGGATACAAAACCCGGTTGTGCTCTAGTTTTGCAGAGTTACAGGTTTCGAAGATGATTGGACTCGAAAAGGAGCCATTTGGAGCGTTAAAGGAGAAGTTCGGATGAGATACTCATATTGCGACATTAATAACTTTCTCTACAGAGGTCCAAATCGTGTGAGACTTATACCATTGGAAAGATCACTTCAAGAGCTTCGCGTAGACACCAAAATCGCGTAAATCCGACACCGGAGCAGAGAGTTATGAGCGAATTCGTGAAGACCAGAAAACTGCCAGCGCAGGGCCGGATCCAACTGGATCCGGTCCGGATCAAGGACGCAGAATTCGACCCCAGGAATCTGGATCCGGTCCGGATCCACCTGGAATCGGTCCGGATCCAGTCTAAAACCCTATTTCGCGATTTTCAGCATCTGAATGGGAATAGGACTCTTGGGAGCCGCCCTAGGGTTATAAAAAAGCCCTAGCCACGTCCTAGAACAGAGGAGAAC
>NW_010965717.1:152566-154537 GCF_000463585.1 Tarenaya hassleriana
TAGGTAAAGGAGTCTAGAGTATACAAAATCCGAGTCCCAGTAATACAACGGAGAGGCCTACTACATCACTACTAAAATGGAAAAGGGGAACACCTACCTGATCTGCGCGCTAAGTGATAACTCCTATTCTTCTCTATATTTTGATGAGAGTTTGTCTAGGTTTTATAGGATAATCACATGCATTCATAGGCATTCTAGGCGTGTTAGGATACAAAACCCGGTTGTGCTCTAGTTTTGCAGAGTTACAGGTTTCGGAGATGATTGGACTCGAAAAGGAGCAAATTGGAACGTTAAAGGAGATGTCCGGATGAGGTAATCATGTTGCAATGTCGATAACTTTCTCCACAGAAGTCCAATCACACGAAACTTGTACCATTGGAAAAAGGACTTCAAGAGCTTCGCGTAGACACCAAAATCGTATAAATCCGACACTGGAGCAGAACGTTATGAGTGAAATTGTGAAGACCAGAATTCTACCGGTACAGGGCCGATTCCGGTTGGAATCGGTCCGTATCAAGAACGCAGAATTCGACCCCAGGGATCTGGATCCGGTCCGGATCCACCTGGAATCGGTCCGGATCCAGCCAGAAACCCTAATTCGCGATTTTCAGCATTGGAATGGGATTAGAACTCTTGGGAGCCACCGTAGGGTTATAAAAAAGCCCTAGCCACGTTCTAGTAGAGGGGGGACCCTTAGAGAACACCTAGATACACACTTTTGGAGAGCTTTTGGGGAGCGAAGAATAGAAGTTCACGGGATTTCGGGAAGAAGAAGGAAGATTCGATCGTGAAGACTACACATCGACATGAGCTTTTCTTTCCTCTCTTTTATCTCTTTTCTTATGAGCTTTTTGTTATTTTCTATGAACCATGAGTAGATCCACGACCTGGGTTAGGGATTCGTTTGTGTTTTGGGTATGTTTGAACCCTAACTTGGATTTCGGTTTTGATTTGATTCGGTTCTATTGATTTGCACTTTTATTGGATTGATGTTTGCTAACCCCTTGATCAATTATCTTGGATTCTGAACCACATAGAGATATGGGTTTGTTTCGGATCAAAATCAATAGGATAGATCGTATTATTCACATAGAGATATGGTTTAATCGATTTAGGGTTGATGATAGCGTTCTTCATGCACCTAGGGTTAACTTGAATAGATCGAGAGATGGACGAGTTACTCTGTAGGTAGGGAGTTAGTAGACCGAGAGGTGAATTCTCTATCTTTGTTGCTTGATGATTCCCGAATACAAGTCATAATCGTTATTCTCGCATGCTTAGCATATACCCATACACGCGAATACGATCCCGACGCCCGTAGTCATCCTTGTTTGATAGGTCACTTGTTTTTATTTACTTTCTTATATTGCTTACCATTGATTCTACATATTTCCACCATCACTTGCTTGCTTGCTTTGATCTATTTTCGATCTAGATTTGGATTTAGCAACCGGTCCTCGTGTTCGACCCCGTGTTACGACGATCCGTATCCTTGCGGTGAGTTGTGAATCGGGTTATAAATTCTAGACTCGGTACACACGTATCAGTCTTGCTAGAGGCTAACCATGACTTGTGGTTCGGGAAAGGTTCCTAAAGTCACTACCACTTAGAATGGGCCTACAGGGTCACATACCAATAGGGATGGACTTATACGTGAAGAATACCAAGAATGGGAACGAGATTTGACCGAAACGAGCATGAAAAGGAGTTTTCAGTGTGTTGGTCCGGAGCTGACCAAGTTTGGTCAGCCCCGGGCCAAGTCTGGTCAGATCAGGTAGTCCGGAAGAGCAGTCCGAGGTCACCTGTCCAGGTCTGGTCCGGCTGACCAAGAGTTGGTCAGCCCCGGACCAGACGCAGGAAACAGGCGGACCGAGGATGCTGGAACGGCGGACCGGAAAGGAACCAAGAGGTTTGGTCAGGAGCTAACCAAAAGTTGTTCAGCCGGACCAAACCTCCAGGTCAGACGGCGCG
>NW_010965718.1:0-1133 GCF_000463585.1 Tarenaya hassleriana
TCTGAAGCCACAGAGAAATCCAAAGGGTTACGTGATTAATGGAATCAGGAACACAATTTTTGTAGGGTTTGGATTTCAAATTTTTTTTTGGTCAGTGTGGAAAAATTCTTTGTTGTACATAAAAAACAGTTTCTTCGGTTAGATTGGTGTTTTGGGCATAATTCAATTAAATATTCATCATCTCGTTTTTAGATTAAATTCCAACTTCTGTTTAAAAATAGCCAAATTCAATCTACGGTCCAACGCGCTGTCAATAATACACGTAAGACCTACTTCTGTTACAAAAAAAAAAAAAAAATTGCAATCCGTGGACCGTTGTGAAGATTGTTGTTTAGATTTTTGGGTTAGGACAAACGGGGGAAAGATTGAGATGAGGATGAGGTCATATTAGGTTCGAGGCAGGCTGCTTTACAGTCGCTATTTACAAACGACACGTGTCATTTCGCAGTTTGTGTAATAAATGACGTTAATTCCATTACAATTGCGGCTAAAAAAATGTAAAATTCCGCTTTCTGTATTTTATACAGGGCGGGGCGGTCATTTGGTTATTAATCGAATAATCGAGTCGAACTAAACCGAATAAGACATAACCATATCTGAACTGAATCCGATATTAAAACCGAATGGTTATGATTTCTTTAAATCCGAAAAAACCAAAACCGAACCGAATTAAAAAAAATAACCGAAAAAACCGATAATTTCTTTGAAAAAATAAACTTTTTACCGAAACTAAACCGAACCCGAACCAAAAATAACCGAAACGGACCGAACCGAAATTTGTTATAGTTTTTCTATAACCGAAATAACCGAATCCGAATATAACCGAAACAAATCCGAACCGAAACCTGAATTGGTCACCCCAAATTTTACCCCTTTTTGGGAAACTATCACGACTAGTAGTCTTCATTCCAGATTTCGATTCGGATTTGATTTAATTATATTTGGATTTGATTATTTCGATTACAAAAAAAAATATACTCATTTAGTTTTTATATAATTTTGGTTTGTTTCTTATTTTGATTCGAACTTATTTTTAAAAAATATATGTATTTCAGTTATTTTTTTATTCAAATCGATTCAATTCAAATTCAATTTTTTCGAAACTAGAAAAATCACAAACCATTCAATTTTTA
>NW_010965719.1:0-1131 GCF_000463585.1 Tarenaya hassleriana
AAATCTATATATATTAATAAAGGAGTTTAAAGAGTTGTGGTGAAACCACCTCATCCTCCACCTCATCATCTAGGTGTCATTTATTTTTATTTATTATTTATTATTTAAAATTTTATTTACATAAATATGATTAATGAGTGTGGAAAAAACGTCTACTATACAAATAAGCAATAATAGCTGTAATAAAATATGAGATAAATAATAACAGGAGTGGATGTTTATATTTTTTTTGGTGAAAAATATTTAATGCCCACTAATAATATGAAAAAACGCATATTATTGATTAACCCACTACACCATATTTATTATTAGAGTAAATGTATTTGCCCACTATATCGAATGATATAAGTTCGAACGCATTGAAAAATTTCGGTGAGATTGGTTTCTGTGCCTCGTCTCTTTCTTCATTGTTGTTGCTCCACAAAGATATTAGTTCGTGGACTTTGGAAGCGAGTGGGCGTGTGAAGTTTTATCTTCAATATTTCTGCACATGTATGTATATGCTTATGTAATGGTTTTTTTTTTATTATGAAATTTGGGTGTGTAATGGTTACATTTATATATGTTTAAACATGAACGTTGTAATTTTTCAAAATGGTTTGTTGCCTAAGGTTTTTGAAATGTGAACAGCATATAGTCAAATCTATATACTATATATTTTAGTTATTTAATATCTTTAAATATTTTTATATACAAAATAATATTTTTGTGTTGAAAACATCCGTCAATTGAAACATCCGCAGAAGTGACCAAGTTTTTTTAGCCATCGGACCCCATATTGATACATATACACATGTATGTATGTATATATGTATGTGTGTATTTTTTATATAATTTATATTTTATATTCGATTGTTAATTTGTGTGTACGTATGGATATATGTGTATATATGTATGTATGTATGTATACATATGTGTATGTGTTTTTATCATTTATATTTTATATTTGATTTTTAATTTGTGCATGTATGTATCTATATATTATTAAACTATCACTAATTTTTTCTCATGAAAAAAAATAGGTTTTAAAAAAATATATGACACGTTTAATAAAAAATATGCAAACATATGTATACAAGTGTTTATATTTGTGTATGTACGTATGTATGTATATATATGTTTGTATTTTTT
>NW_010965720.1:0-238 GCF_000463585.1 Tarenaya hassleriana
AGAGATGGGCGGCGGCGAGGGGGAGCGTGGTGGCGGCGAGGGGGAGCGAGGCTGCAGCGGGAGTGAGAGGCGGCGAGGGGGAGCGAGGCGGTGGGCGACGCGGGTGATGGGAGAAGCGGCTCGGTTGGTGGTCGTATGGCGGCGGAAACGGCGGTGGTGGGGCGCGGTGGCAGCTGGGAGGAGATGACACGGCCGAGTCCTGCGAAAACGGAATAAAAAGGCCGAAAAAATGACAACA
>NW_010965721.1:0-1131 GCF_000463585.1 Tarenaya hassleriana
GATGGGTTCAACATCTCAGATATGAATACCTGTGAGTTCTGTATTTTTGGAAAATCTCACATACTATCATTTGGAGTAGGAAAACATTCAACAAAGGAGGTCCTTGAATATGTGCACTCAGACCTTTGGGGGTCACAGAACATGACTCCATCAATGTCAGGATATAGGTACTTTATGTCATTTGTTGATGACCATTCAAGGAAAGTATGGATCTATTTTCTAAGAAAAAAGGATGAAGCATATGATCGGTTCCTTGAATGGAAGAATTTGGTTGAGCGACAGACTGGAAAAAGGCTGAAGACCCTAAGGACAGACAATGGATTAGAGTTCTGTAATAAGAAGTTCGATGATCATTGTTCTCAACAAGAAATCCTCAGACACAAAACCTGTGCATATACTCCACAGCAAAACGGAGTAGCCGAGAGAATGAACCGAACAATAATGGAAAAGGTGAGATGCATTCTGTCAGATTCTGGACTACCTCAGGTGTTTTGGGCCGAAATAGCATATGCCAGTGTACATCTCATTAATAGATCTCCATCCACTGCAATAGAATTTGAGGTTCCAAATGAGGTATGGTCGGGAAAAGAGACAGGATATGGACATCTGAGGAGAATAGGATGTGTGGCATATGTGCATGGAGACCAGGGAAAGCTCATGTCGAGGGCAAAGAGAGGTTTTTTTATAGGATATCTAGCAGGGACAAAAGGATACAAAGTTTGGTATCCAGAAGAGGACAAAATTGTGATCAGCCGCAATGTTCGATTTGTTGAAGAAAGAGTCTACAGAGAGGTTCAAGATCAGAATGAAGGGCAGAAGCAAAGTTCAGAAGAAGAAAGAAAAGAGGTAACACAACTGCCACTTCTTCAGGAACGGACTAGCAAAGAGAATTGTGATCAACCGCAAGGTGGAGCTGAAGCCAAATCTGAATCCCAAATAGAACAAGAGGAGACAGGATTAACACCATCAGAAAAAGAACATATGTCATTCCATAGGAATGATGGAAGTGTCCCTCCAGAACTCCAGAATCAACTCATCGACTATGTCCTGGCCAGAGATAGAGAGAAGAGACTGAGAAAAGCACCAGCAAGATTCAGAGATATGGATATGGATACTTCAGCATTTGCGTAC
>NW_010965722.1:0-1130 GCF_000463585.1 Tarenaya hassleriana
CTTGCGTGACGAGTCTTAAATTTGTAACCCAAAACACAACTAATCCGCAAGTATACGGATGCCGTAGTACCGGGGTCGAACACAAGGACTTAAGCGGTTAAGCTAGGAATCGACTAAAACTAGGAAAATGGAGAAAATAAAATCGGAGAATTGTTTTTGTTGGTTTTCGTAAGTTGCAGAAAATTAAAAGAAAGAAAGTAAAATCAAAGACAATCACAATTCAAGAGGAGATAATCGATGGGAAAGGTTATGGGAATCGGGTTTCACCGATCATGCAAGGATGCCGTAAAGGATTATGGACCTAGATCATGCTCGTTCTAAGGTGAGGGATTCGAAGACTAAGGTCGGGTTCGGTTCTCTCAAACCGAAAACCTGCTATCCAAGAGAGCACTCTAGCCATTTTCATGGTCTAGAGTAAAATCTTGAATGCATTACACACTCTTGTCATAATCCTAGATTAAACCGAATCAAATTTCTTCGGATTCAATTTCAACCCAATTGAGTGAATGCATCAAAAGACCAAGAACTCATGTCTCCATGAAATTCCCAATCCTGAAATCTACCCACAAGATTCTCATCCAATGGGTAACATTAAACACCATTCAATCAACCTCTAGCAATCAAAACCCAAGCAATTGCATCACTCAATTTAACAAATCCTAGGTTTCCTTAAACATTCATTCAAGAGAGATAAACTTGAAGAACACAAATTCCATTCAATGCAAAGATTTGAAAGCATAAACAAAGCATAATCTTGGGTCCCAAGTGAATACAAGCATCCTTACATGAGGGCTAATCCCTCATCCCACAACAAGAAACTACTCACACATCATGTTCAAAAACACAAAATCAACAAGATGAAGCATAGAGAGAGAAAGGGAAAGAGATGCTCAATGTGATCTTTAATCTTCAAACCACCCTCAAGAATTCGGTCTAGGTCTTTTGGAGGAGGGAAAATCGCCTCCTTTGCTTTCCCAAATCGAGCTCTCTCTCAAAAGTCTGAAAAATCAGACCTAAATCAATTCCAGGTCACGCGGTCAGCCGGACCAGGTGTTGGTCCGGCGGACCAGGAGTAAATGAAGCACGGAAACGCGGCAAAGTGGTCCTGGTCCGGCTGACCAAATCTGGTC
>NW_010965723.1:0-661 GCF_000463585.1 Tarenaya hassleriana
TGTTCCGGGGAAAAACACGAAGCCTAAAAAGTCAAATCTTGCAAGTCCAATAACTTCCACTTTACAAGTCCAAATTGCATGTTCTCTACCTCATTGGAAAGCTCTCTTCAATATCTACGCATAGACACCAAGATCGCACAAATCCGACATTGGAGCAGAAAGTTATGAGCAAATCTGTCAAGCATGTTCGAGTTGAAGAATCGACACGGACCGTGTTGCATTCGACACGGCCGTGTTGTGTCCGTGCTGAAAAAAGTGAAGTTTTGCTCAGAGAATTGATACGGACCGTGTTGTCATTCGACACGGCCGTGTTTATTCAAACTCGCCCGTGTTCAACCCATGTCTAAAGTGCAATTTTTGCACAGAGAATTGACACGGACCGTGTTGCATTTGACACGGCCGTGTTGCATTACGGGAAACCTTCCTATTTTGCATCCAGACTTCCGTTTTCAGCAAAGGAAAAAGCCCAGCTGCCAAGCAAATAAATAGGAGACGTCTTGAGCTTCAGAAATCATCGAGAGATCACAGCAGAAGCCAGAGAACTCGAGAGAGAATCAAGACGGAGTTTCCCGGGAGCAGAGATTGAAGAATCGTCGTCGAGAGATCGCTGCGAGTCTTCTTTATCTGTTTCTATGTTTCTTCTTATTGATTTGAACTCGTT
>NW_010965724.1:0-1129 GCF_000463585.1 Tarenaya hassleriana
GGGAAACAGGACGTCTGGACCGACCGGTCTAAGAGGCAGACCGACCGGTCCAGCCCGACAGACATAAGAAAATCCAGCTCGAGTTGCCGACTTCAGACAGGCTTTTCTCAGCGCGTAGGACACCAAATGACGCGTCGTGGCCACCCCCGGACCCTCCACGATGCAGGCTTTACAGTGGGAATGAGCTAATGCCCATGTGACTCCTCCTTGTCTATGAAAAACCTCCGCAAAGATGGCACCTCAACCATTTTCCTCTGCAGAAGAAGAACCCAGCAGAAAGAGAAGAAAGAGAGAGAGAGGAAGAGAAAAAGAGGGAGAGAAGAGGAAAGGAGCTCGGGGAAGTGACAACAGGAAACCCTAGGACGTCTGAGAGGATCGCCATCGTCGGAATTGCCAGAAAACTCCATCAACTCCGGGCAAAACCAGAAACAGTCCTGGTTTGAGGTGAGTGGCTCGAGTTGCCTCTGTGTGAGTTCATTTTCATCGTTGTTATGGTATTAATTCGATGAAACCTGGGCATGATTAGAAAGTGTAAGTTCAATGAACACATAGAAACAAACAACACTCGATTTGGTGTAGAAACGAGTAAGATATGAAAGTTTGAAAATCGAAGAAAAACTGTAAATTTCAGAGAAAAATGCAAACTCGTTCTAAATCCGAGACTTTCGGGTTATTACCTAGAATAGGTGTGATAATTGAATAAATTGATAGTTAGAATCATAAGAGGACATTTCGATGAACATTTAGAAACAAACGGCGCCCAATTTGGACAAGAAATGAGTATGTTATGAGCCAACGAAGTCGAACCGAAATCTGGGATGAAATCACGAAATCGCGATCTGTCTCTAGACTCTGGACCGATCGGTCCAGACCCTGAAAATGCCGGAAACGCCCGAAATTGTCTGGACCGACCGGTCCTGATCCAGGGAATGCTTGGACCGACCGATCCAGACTACAAAAGTGATGAAATTGAGCCAAAAAGGCCTTGGGATGAAATATAAACCTTGGGATGACCAAACTATGTGAAAAACGAGCCGGAACACGACAAAACGAAAAAGGGAAGAATCGGAATAAATCAATAATTTGAATGCGTGGTGAGATGTGCGACATACACCGAGTGAATCGTTGT
>NW_010965725.1:0-815 GCF_000463585.1 Tarenaya hassleriana
GCTCTAAATATGTTTGGACGCACTCTAAACGTGTTTGGACGTACTCTAAATATGTTTTGTTAGACTGAAAACATGTCTCAACGCACTCTAAACACGTTTTGACACACTATAAAAATGTTTCAATAGGCTCTAGACATGTATGTTTTGATGCACTCTAAGTATGTTTTGATGCACTCTAAACATGTTTCGACGCCCTCTAAAAATGTTTCGATTCTCTCTAAACATGTTTGGATGCACTCTAAGTATGTCTTGACGCACTCTAAACATGTTTGGATGCACTCTAAATGTTTTTGGTTGAACTCTAAACGTGTTTTGGTGTATTCAAAACATGTTTAGACGAACTCTAACATGTTTTGATGCACTCTAAATATGTTTCGGCGCACTCTAAAAATATTTTTATTCACTCTAAACATGTTCGGATGCACTCTAAACACATTCAACGCACTCTAAACATGTTTTGACGAACTCTAAATATCTTTTGTTGCACTCTAAACATGATTGCATGCACTCTAAGCAAGTTTTGACGCACTCTAAAAATGTTTGGACGCACTCTAAACATGATTGCATGCACTCTACGTATGTTTTGACGCACTCTAAAAATGTTTGGATGCACTCTAAACATGTTTGGATACACTCTAAGTATGTTTTGATGCACTCTAAACATGTTTGGATGCACTCTAAGTATGTTTTGACGCACTCTAAACATGATTGGATGCACTCTAAATATTTTTGGACGCACTCTAAACGTGTTTTTGTGCACTCAAAACATATTTACACAAACTCTAACATGTTTCGACGCACTCTAAATATGTTTC
>NW_010965725.1:3860-4483 GCF_000463585.1 Tarenaya hassleriana
CTCTAAACATGTTTGGATGCACTCTAAGTATGTTTTGACGCACTCTAAACATGATTGGATGCACTCTAAATGTTTTTGGACGCACTCTAAACGTGTTTTTGTGCACTCAAACCATGTTTACACAAACTCTAACATGTTTCGACGCACTCTAAATATGTTTCGGCAAGCTCTAAAAATGTTTTAATGCACTCTAAACATGTTCGGATGCATTCTAAACATGTTTAGTCGAACTCTAAACATGTTTAGACAAACTCTAAACATGTTTCGAAGTACTCTAAATATCTTTTGACGCACTCGAAAAATGTTTTGATGCACTCTAAACATATTTCGATTCACTCTGAGTATGTTTCGACGTATTTTAAACATCTTTGGATGCGCTCTAAATATATTTGGACGCACTCTAAACGTGTTTGGACGTACTCTAAATATATTTTGTTGGACTCAAAACATGTATCAACGCACTCTAAACACGTTTTGACACACTATAAAATGTTTCAATAGGCTCTAAACATGTATGTTTTGATGCACTCTAAGTATGTTTTGATGCACTCTAAACATGTTTCGACGCCCTCTAAAAATGTTTCGATTCTCTCTAAACATGTTTGGATGCACTCTAAGTATGT
>NW_010965725.1:17727-19370 GCF_000463585.1 Tarenaya hassleriana
TATATCTTGATGCACTCTAAACATGTTTGGATGCACTCTAAATATTTTTGGTTGCACTCGAAACGTGTTTTAGTGTACTCAAAACATGTTTAGACGAACTCCAACATGTTTCGATGCACTCTAAATATGTTTTGGCGCACTCTAAAAATGTTTTTATGCACTCTAAACATGTTCGGATGAACTCTAAACACGTTTTGACGCACTCTAAACATGTTTTGACTAACTCTAAATATCTTTTGTTGCACTCTAAAAATGTTTCGACGCACTCTAAGCATGTTTTGACGCACTCTAAAAATGTTTGGACGCAGTCTAAACATGATTGCATGCACTCTACGTATGTTTTGATGCACTCTAAAAATGTTTGAATGCACTCTAAACATGTTTGGATGCACTCTAAGTATGTTTTGACGCACTCTAAACATGATTGGATGCACTCTAAATGTTTTTGGACGCACTCTAAACGTGTTTTTGTGCACTCAAAACATGTTTACACAAACTCTAACATGTTTCGACGCACTCTAAATATGTTTCGGCGCGCTCTAAAAATGTTTTAATGCACTCTAAACATGTTCGGATGCATTCTAAACATGTTTGGATGCACTCTAAATGTTTTTGGTTACACTCTAAACGTGTTTTGGTGTACTCAAAACATGTTTAGACGAACTCTAACATGTTTCGATGCACTCTAAATATGTTTCGGCGCACTCTAAAAATGTTTTTATGCACTCTAAACATGTTCGAATGCACTCTAAACACGTTTCGACGCACTCTAAACATGTTTTGACGAACTCTAAATATCTTTTGTTGCACTCTAAACATGTTTCGACGCACTCTAAGCATGTTTTGACGTACTCTAAAAATGTTTGGATGCACTCTAAACATGATATCATGCACTCTACGTATCTTTTGACGCACTCTAAAAATGTTTGGATGCACTCTAAACATGTTTGGATGCACTCTAAATGTTTTTGGACGCACTCTAAAAGTGTTTTTGTGCACTCAAAACATGTACAAACTCTAACATGTTTCGACGCACTCTAAATATGTTTCGGCGCGCTCTAAAAATGTTTGAATGCACTCTAAACATGTTCGGATGCATTCTAAACATGTTTAGTCGAACTCTAAACATGTTTAGATGAACTCTAAAAATGTTTCGAAGTACTCTAAATATCTTTTGACACACTCTAAAAATGTTTTGATTCACTCTACACATGTTTGGATGCACTCTAAGTATGTTTCGACGTATTTTAAACATCTTTGGATGCGCTCTAAATATGTTTGGACGCACTCTAAACGTGTTTGGACGTACTCTAAATATCTTTTGTTGGACTCAAAACATGTATCAACGCACTCTAAACACGTTTTGACATACTATAAAAATGTTTCAATAGACTATAAACATGTATGTTTTGATGCACTCCAAGTATGTTTTGATGCACTCTAAACATGTTTTGACACCCTCTAAAAATGTTTCGATTCTTTCTAAACATGTTTGGATGCACTCTAAGTATGTCTTGTTGCACTCTAAACGTGTTTTGGTGTACTCAAAACATGTTTAGACGAACTCTAACATGTTTCGACGCACTCTAAATATGTTTCGGCGCGCTCTAAAAATGTTTGAATGCACTCTAAACATGTTCGGA
>NW_010965725.1:20145-21179 GCF_000463585.1 Tarenaya hassleriana
TGTTTGGACGTACTCTAAATATCTTTTGTTGGACTCAAAACATGTATCAACGCACTCTAAACACGTTTTGACATACTATAAAAATGTTTCAATAGACTCTAAACATGTATGTTTTGATGCACTCTAAACATGTTTCGACGCCCTCTAAAAATGTTTCGATGTACTCTAAAAATGTTTTGATGCACTCTAAACATGTTTCGACGCCCTCTAAAAATGTTTCGATTCTCTCTAAACATGTTTGGATGCACTCTAAATGTTTTTGGTTGCACTCTAAACGTGTTTTGGTGTACTCAAAACATGTTTAGACAAACTCTAATATGTTTCGATGCACTCTAAATATGTTTCGGCGCACTCTAAAAATGTTTTTATGCACTCTAAACATGTTCGGATGCACTCTAAACACGTTTTGACGCACTCTAAACATGTTTTGACGAACTCTAAATATCTTTTGTTGCACTCTAAAAAAGTTTCGACGCACTCTAAGCATGTTTTGACGCACTCTAAAAATGTCTGGACGCACTCTAAACATGATTGCATGCACTCTACGTATGTTTTGACGCACTCTAAAAATGTTTGGATGCACTCTAAACATGTTTGGATGCACTCTAAGTATGTTTTGACGCACTCTAAACATGATTGGATGCAATCTAAATGTTTTTGGACGCACTCTTAACGTGTTTTTGTGCACTCAAAACATGTTTACACAAACTCTAACATGTTTCGACGCACTCTAAATATGTTTCTGCGCGCTTTAAAAATGTTTGAATGCACTCTAAACATGTTCGGATGCATTCTAAACATGTTTAGTCGAACTCTAAACATGTTTAGACGAACTCTAAAAATGTTTCGAAGTACTCTAAATATCTTTTGACCCACTCTAAAAATGTTTTGATGCACTCTAAACATGTTTGGATGCACTCTAAGTATGTTTCGACGTATTTTAAACATCTTTGGATGCGCTCTAAATATGTTTGGACGCACTCTAAACGTGTTTGGACGTACTCTAAATATCTTTTGTTGGACTCAAAACACGT
>NW_010965725.1:22241-23346 GCF_000463585.1 Tarenaya hassleriana
TTTGGATGCACTCTAAACATGTTTGGATGCACTCTAAGTATGTCTTGACGCACTCTAAACATGTTTGGGTGTACTCAAAACATGTTTGGATGCACTCTAAACATGTTTGGATGCACTCTAAGTATGTTTCGACGTATTTTAAACATCTTTGGATGCGCTCTAAATATGTTTTGACGCACTCTAAACGTGTTTGGACGTACTCTAAATATCTTTTTTTGGACTCAAAACATGTATCAACGCGCTCTAAACACGTTTTGACACACTATAAAAATGTTTCAATAGACTCTAAACATGTATGTTTTGATGCACTCTAAACATGTTTCAACGCCCTCTAAAAATGTTTTGATGCACTCTAAACATGTTTGGATGCACTCTAAGTATGTTTTGACGCACTCTAAACATGATTGGATGCACTCTAAATGTTTTTGGACGCACTCTAAACGTGTTTTTGTGCACTCAAAACATGTTTACACAAACTCTAACATGTTTCGACACACTGTAAATATGTTTCGGCGCGCTCTAAAAATGTTTGAATGCACTCTAAACATGTTCGGATGCATTCTATACATGTTTAGTCGAACTCTAAACATGTTTAGACAAATTCTAAAAATGTTTCGAAGTACTCTAAATATCTTTTGACGCACTCTAAAAATGTTTGGATGGATGCACTCTAAGTATGTTTTGATGCACTCTAAACATGTTTTGACGCCCTCTAAAAATATTTCGATGCTCTCTAAACATGTTTGGATTTACTCTAAGTATATTTTGACGCACTCTAAACATGATTGGATGCCCTCTAAATGTTTTTGGACACACTCTAAACGTGTTTTTGTGCACTCAAAACATGTTTACACAAACTCTAACATGTTTCTACGCACTCTAAATGTGTTTCGGCGCGCTCTAAAAATGTTTGAATGCACTCTAAACATGTTCGGATGCATTCTAAACATGTTTAGTCGAACTCTAAACATGTTTACACGAACTCTAAAAATGTTTCGAAGTACTCTAAATATCTTTTGACGCACTCTAAAAATGTTTGGATGCACTCTAAACATGTTTGGATGCACTCTAAATGTTTTTGGTTGCACTCTAAACGTGTTTGGGT
>NW_010965725.1:23497-24565 GCF_000463585.1 Tarenaya hassleriana
GCACTCTAAACATGTTTGGATGCACTCTAAGTATATTTCGACGTATTTTAAACATCTTTGGATGCGCTCTAAATATGTTTGGACGCACTCTAAACGTGTTTGGACGTACTCTAAATATCTTTTTTTGGACTCAAAACATGTATCAACGCGCTCTAAACACGTTTTGACACACTATAAAAATGTTTCAATAGACTCTAAACATGTATGTTTTGATGCACTCTAAGTATGTCTTGACGCACTCTAAACATGTTTGGATGCACTCTAAATGTTTTTGGACGCACTCTAAACGTGTTTTTGTGCACTCAAAACATGTTTACACAAACTCTAACATGTTTCGACGCACTCTAAATATGTTTCGACACGCTCTAAAAATGTTTTAATGCACTCTAAACATGTTCGGACGCATTCTAAACATGTTTAGTCGAACTCTAAACATGTTTAGTCGAATTCTAAAAATGTTTCGAAGTACTCTAAATATCTTTTGACGCACTCTAAAAATGTTTTGATGCACTCTAAACATGTTTGGATGCACTCTAAGTATGTTTCGACGTATTTTAAACATCTTTGGATGCGCTCTAAATATGTTTGGACGCACTCTAAACGTGTTTGGACGTACTCTAAATATCTTTTGTTGGACTCAAAACATGTATCAACGCACTCTAAACACGTTTTGACATACTATAAAAATGTTTCAATAGACTCTAAAAATGTATGTTTTGATGCACTCCAAGTATGTTTTGATGCACTCTAAACATGTTTCGACGCCCTCTAAAAATGTTTCGATTCTTTCTAAACATGTTTGGATGCACTCTAAGTATGTCTTGATGCACTCTAAACATGTTTGGATGCACTCTAAATCTTTTTTGTTGCACTCTAAACGTGTTTTGGTGTACTCAAAACATGTTTAGACAAACTCTAATATGTTTCGATGCACTCTAAATATGTTTCGGCGCACTCTAAAAATGTTTTTATGCACTCTAAACATGTTCGGATGCACTCTAAACACGTTTTGACGCACTCTAAACATGTTTTGACGAACTCTAAATATCTTTTGTTGCACTCTAAAAA
>NW_010965725.1:25414-36857 GCF_000463585.1 Tarenaya hassleriana
TTTAGAGTGCGTCGAAACATGTTTAGTGATACGAACCCGGATCGACGAATCTTAGAATTAGGTAAGCAGGATAGTAGATGGATGTTCAAAAACCCACTAACGACACGTGAACCGAACCTAGGACTTGTTCCAGTCACAAGAACGCCCTAAACCCAATCCAGACCCGGTTAGAGAACCTTTGAAACTAGCGAAGATGCCACAAACACCTGGTGGTAAAAGTGTTTGATAAGTCAAAAGAACACTACCTCAAACCTTACGAAGTTTAGAGTTAGTACTCAAGACATAAGAAGAAACCTCTCAATTCAATAATCTGAGTTTTACATGATAGATGCTCCCTTTTTATAAGGAAAGGAAACATTGAAAAACTAAGAAAAATAAAAGAGTTTGCTGAAAATAAAGAAGACTAAAAATAAGGCAATTATAGTTCCAATGTAGTAAAAAAAAATGACCACATTTATTGCATAAAGACCAGAATTCGTAGCTCCTCTTCTTCCATGTTTTCCAAGCACTCTTTTGGGCTCATTTTGCTTCATTTGGGCTGATTTGGGCCTCAAGTATGTTAACCAAGGGATGGGCTTGAGTTTGATCTGATTCCACTTGATTTTGAAGCCCAAACTCTTCTTGAAGTAGCATTGTAAATGTTTCCTTCAACCTCTTTGCCTTGGCGCGAGTTATGGGACCGTCACTCTTCAATTTCTGTTCCAAGAGCTCCTTTCGATCCGCTTGAGAATCTCCAGCTCCCGTTCTCTTGTCGTCTCTCCCGTGCTTCCCGATGTCCTCATCACTAAGTATGTTTTGACGCACTCTAAACATGATTGGATGCACTCTAAATGTTTTTGGACGCACTCTAAACGTGTTTTTGTGCTCTCAAAACATGTTTACACAAACTCTAACATGTTTCGACGCACTCTAAATATGTTTCGGCGCGCTCTAAAAATGTTTGAATGCACTCTAAACATGTTCGGATGCATTCTCTGAAGAAAATGAAGAACGAAGATTGAGTTTAACAGATTTGGACGAAGAAATATGACAGAAGATGATTGATCTTGGTTTTGTGATAATCTGCCTTAGGGTTCAAGAGAGGAGAAGGAATAATCAATAGGGGGTGAATATGCACGAAAATTCACTTAATTTCCTTCCATTGAACTTTACATCAGACCTAATGTTATATACACATTGTGTGATACATCAGGAAATGGTAAGTAGCTACATTTACATATCACAAAAAGGCAATGCTGGATTGCCATAAACAAAAAAGGAAATATGCTGGAATTGATCAGATTTTGTCTCCTCCTTTGTTCCCAATGGTCTGAAAGTAATCTTGGATGGGCCTAGATTGCTTCTTGATTTTTGGCCCATTTGCTATGATCTGGTCTTGGTCCGTTAGCTCCTTGACATGAAATGGTCTTGGTCCAAGAACATAGCTTGGTCTTCAACATGACTTGGGCTGCTTCCTTTCATCCGAATTCCTAAAGTTGTGTCTTCATCTTCAACATTCTCTTGTTCTCCAACATTCTAAACATGTTTAGTCGAACTCTAAACATGTTTAGACGAACTCTAAAAATGTTTCGAAGTACTCTAAAACGTTTCGGTGTAGCTTAGCGACTGGTGCAAATGTTTCGGTGTAGTCTTCGCCATGCGTTTGAGTGTAGCCTTTGGCAACAAGGCGAGCTTTGTGTCTTTCAATGTCTCCATTGCTGAGATATTTGATCTTGTACACCCATTTGCATCCAACTGGACGTTTGTTTGGAGGAAGGTCAACTATCTCCCAAGTTTCATTCTTTTCAAGTGCAACAATCTCTTCATCCATAGCTTGTTGCCAGACTTCTATATCCTTAGCTTGGTTGTAAGAGCTAGGTTCAAGACCCTGTTCGACTGTACTCAGAAAACTACGTTCAGTAGTATCAAATTGAGAGAGGGAGGAATACTTCTCTATTGGATGAGCAACACTTAGTTGAGCTTGTGGTGTTGAGGATGATTTCCACCATTCGGATGGAGGTTTTCTGTCCCTTGTACCACGGCGGAGAGTAGGTGCTGCTGATATTGGGGCAGGTGCAGCGACGTGATCAACGTCCAAAACAACAGGAGAAGGTACCTGCACCTGTAAGTCTGGCAGTAATTCTCCTTCATCTGATGACGAGGTGTGATGTTCCCCCTCATCCGATGGTCGGGTGTAAAGTTCCCCCTCAGTCAAAACTACAACGGGGTTGTTCTCCTCAAGATGATCACCACCTGCATTGTTAGTGGGAATAACATTGTTCAAAGGATTAAGAGTAGGAGTTGGGATACCATCTGCATGTAGAGGTAAAGTGGAAGATGTAGATTTGTGGTGATCAGGTTGAACGCCTAAGTGTTGAATTGTTGTGAGCAATTGCATAAGAGGAGCATTGTAGTCTTTCCCACGTTCGGTGAGACTTTCCAAGGGCTTCCAAGGGGAGTTTTGTGCTTTATGGGCGGAACTTGAGGAAATCAGACCAACATCTACAGATCCTCACATCGTCATGGAACGTGCTCAGGAAGACAAGGTTTTTTCGATACTTACTACTCTTAATGGATCTTTTAACGATCTGATTTATCATGTCCTTAGACAACCAAAACTCCCCACATTTGAAGAGACGTGCATGATGATCAAGCGAGAGGAGGGAGGTCGAAATTTGTTCACCGGCCCCCTTGATCTTGCCCATTATGCAACCAAATCTACTGCCTCACAATTTGCTCAACGGGATCGTAAATCATTTTACTGCGAACACTGCAAACGTCTCTTCGATGTAAAACAGATTGCCCGTCCTTGTGCCCTTTCCAAACACAGAGTGGGAGTTAATATCCTGAAATGAAACGTCATTAGCATCAAAAATAATATGACATGGGTGTTCTTCAACAAACTTAGCAATGGACACTAAGTTAGCATGGAAATCAGGAATATATAGGGCAGTAAGAGTGCGATTGAAAATGTGTATTTTACCAACACCCTTGACAGGAACCTGTTTACCATTTGCAACAGTTACCATTCCAACACTCGGTGTAATACTTTCAAACCACGTAGCATCATGGAACATATGCGTTGTGGCACCTGAGTCAATAATAATAGAGGAAAAACGAGAGAGATTACCGCTGTCCTTGTTGAGAGACTGAAGAAGTTGTTTAAGACCCTTCATTTCATCTGTTGTGAGGCTTATTGTACCCTCGGTGGTAGAAGCATCATGACCTGCCGTCAATGCAGAGCCTCGACGAGGAACATCTTTGAACTTTGTAGGTTTCATGTGAGGATTGAGGACCCAGCAACGGTCCTTGGTGTGTCCTTGACGTTTGCAGTGTTCGCAGTAAAATGATTTACGATCCCGTTGAGCAAATTGTGAGGCAGTAGATTTGGTTGCATAATGGGCAAGATAGTCCATACATCCGAATGAACCAAATCAAAAGGGTGCTCATAAATAGTGGAAGAAATCGGAAAAACCGTTCGACAATGTTTCCCCAAGGTACAGGCTTCACAAATGTTCTCAAAAGGCTTGACTTGAGGAACAAGTAAACGCAAAACCTTAGAGTGTGGATGACCTAACCGAGCATGCCACACACTAGGAGAAATAGACAGAAAACTAGAATGAGAATCTTCGATGTAAAACAGATTGCCCGTCCTTGTGCCCTTTCCAAACACAGAGTGGGAGTTAATATCCTGAAATGAAACGCCATTAGCATCAAAAATAATATGACATGGGTGTTCTTCAACAAACTTAGCAATGGACACTAAGTTAGCATGGAAATCCCAAAACTCCCCACATTTGAAGAGACGTGCATGATGATCAAGCGAGAGGAGGGAGGTCGAAATTTGTTCACCGGCCCCCTTGATCTTGCCCATTATGCAACCAAATCTACTCCTCATGAGGGGATTTATCATTGAGCACTTGGGTTGGTAAACGGTTGATCAAATAGCAAGCAACTTTCACAGCATCACTCCAATAGGCTTTAGGGACATGCCGATGAAAAAGAAGTGTTCTCGCCACTTCCATAAGATGTCTGTTCTTCCTTTCCGCAACACCATTTTGCTGTGGAGTGTGTGAGCAATTTGCTGTATCATGAGAGATAAAGGACTGCAGGAGATGAGGTTCCAACGAGCCTTGGAGAATAACCAAAGCTTGGCTGTCCTCTTGCTTCCATTTGGTAAAATCTAGCAGCCGTTGTTGATTTCTCTCTAGACGTTGGTGGGCTTGATCCGGAGTTTCTCCTTCAATGGCCACCTCTTGTGGGGGAGGAACTCTTTTTTTAACAGAGATATGCTCCCATAGAGCCTTGCTATTGAGGGCTGCAGTTGCAGCCTTTGTCCAATAAAAATAATTGTCACCATTGAGAGTGATTGGTATAAGTTTCGATTGAGAATCCATGAGAGGCAGAATCGCAGCGGAAACAAAGGGACAAAGAGAGAGATGACACAAGGGTATTCAAAGATCTTAGTGCTCTGATACCATGAAGAAAATGAAGAACGAAGATTGAGTTTAACAGATTTGGACGAAGAAATATGACAGAAGATGATTGATCTTGGTTTTGTGATAATCTGCCTTAGGGTTCAAGAGAGGAGAAGGAATAATCAATAGGGGGTGAATATGCACGAAAATTCACTTAATTCCCTTCCATTGAACTTTACATCAGACCTAATGTTATATACACATTGCGTGATACATCAGGAAATGATAAGTAGCTACATTTACATATCACAAAAAGGCAATGCTGGATTGCCATAAACAAAAAAGGAAATATGCTGGAATTGATCAGATTTTGTCTCCTCCTTTGTTCCCAACGGTCTGAAAGTAATCTTGGATGGGCCTAGATTGCTTCTTGATTTTTGGCCCATTTGCTATGATCTGGTCTTGGTCCGTTAGCTCCTTGACATGAAATGGTCTTGGTCCAAGAACATAGCTTGGTCTTCAACATGACTTGGGCTGCTTCCTTTCATCCGAATTCCTAAAGTTGTGTCTTCATCTTCAACATTCTCTTGTTCTCCAACATTCTAAACATGTTTAGTCGAACTCTAAAGATGTTTAGACGAACTCTAAAAATGTTTCGAAGTACTCTAAATATCTTTTGACGCACTCTAAAAATGTTTTGATGCACTCTAAACATGTTTGGATGCACTCTAAGTATGTTTCGACGTATTTTAAAAATCTTTGGATGCGCTCTAAATATGTTTCGATGCACTCTAAACGTGTTTGGACGTACTCTAAATATCTTTTGTTCGACTCAAAACATGTATCAACGCACTCTAAACACGTTTGACACACTATAAAAATGTTTCAATAGACTCTAAACATGTATGTTTTGATGCACTCTAAGTATGTTTTGATGCACTCTAAACATGTTTCGACGCCCTCTAAAAATGTTTCGATTCTCTCTAAACATGTTTGGATGCACTCTAAGTATGTTTTGACGCACTCTAAAAATGATTGGATGCACTCTAAATGTTTTTGGACGCACTCTAAACGTGTTTTTGTGCACTCAAAACATGTTTACACAAACTCTAACATGTTTCGACGCACTCTAAATATGTTTCGGCGCGCTCTAAAAATGTTTTAATGCACTCTAAACATGTTCGGACGCATTCTAAACATGTTTAGTCGAACTCTAAACATGTTTCGAAGTACTCTAAATATCATTTGACACACTCTAAAAGTGTTTTGATGCACTCTAAACATGTTTGGATGCACTCTAAGTATGTTTCAACGTATTTTAAGCATCTTTGGATGTGCTCTAAATATGTTTGGACGCACTCTAAACGTGTTTGGACGAACTCTAAATATCTTTTGTTGGACTCAAAACACGTTTCGACGCACTCTAAACACGTTTTGACACACTTTAAAAATGTTGCAATAGACTCTAAACATGTATGTTTTGATGCACTCTAAGTATGTCTTGATGCACTCTAAACATGTTTGGATGCACTCTAAATGTTTTTGGTTGCACTCTAAACGTGTTTTGGTGTACTCAAAACATGTTTAGACGAACTCTAACATGTTTCGATGCACTCTAAATATGTTTCGGCGCACTGTAAAAATGTTTTTATGCACTCTAAACATGTTCGGATGCACTCTAAACACGTTTTGACGCACTCTAAACATGTTTTGACGAACTCTAAATATCTTTGGTTGCACTCTAAACATGTTTCGACGCACTCTAAGTATGTTTTGACGCACTCTAAAAATGTTTGGATGCACTCTAAACTTGTTTGGATGCACTCTAAGTATATTTTGACGCACTCTAAACATGATTGGATGCACTCTAAATGTTTTTGGACGCACTCTAAACGTGTTTTTGTGCACTCAAAACATGTTTACACAAACTCTAACATGTTTCGACGCACTCTAAATATGTTTCGGCGCGCTCTAAAAATGTTTGAATGCACTCTAAACATGTTCGGATGCATTCTAAACATGTTTAGTCTAACTCTAAACATGTTTAGACGAACTCTAAAAATGTTTCGAAGTACTCTAGATATCTTTTGACGCACTCTAAAAATGTTTGGATACACTCTAAACATGTTTGGATGCACTCTAAGTGATATGATCCCAAGATCGATAGATTTCCCGATAGGCGGTGGATGGGTTCCCTAAACCCCTAAACAACTCGCAAACGAAACCTAAGCAAGCGTTCGAGACGAACTGTCTTAAACCCCGAGTGAACCTGGTTTAGAAACGTAGGGTGATCGAAGACGCCACAAGTGCTGTGCGGAATCAACACTTGATAAGTCAAGTTTGAACGCCACGGATGAAGATCCGATAAGTTCAGAAATTAGTTCTAGAAGAACTCTAAGAGAAACCTCTCAAAATATATTTCAAAGTTGTTCTACAAATCTGAGTTTTGATCTCTATTTATAGAGAACACTACATAAAACTTAGCAAAAATAAACATAAATGAACACAAACAAAGAGGTTTGAATGTGTAGTCTTCAAGAAGGTCATTATGACTTTGTGGTCTCCAAGAATGAAGTTGGAAAGTCATCTTGACCAGATTTAATGCCAATTTTCGTCCTCCTTATTGGGCTTGAATTTTGGACTTGATTTATGGGCCTTCCAAGAATGAAATCAAGTGGATAATGGGCTGAACTTGTGGTTGATCCAAGCCCATCTTCATGTATTCTTGACCCAAACATTCAAGAATAAGGCAATTTGGCACATCTTATAGCTTCTTGGCTCGTGCTCTCGTCATCGGTCCAATTGGCTCGGTGAATTCTATCGCTTTGTCCATTCCGTAGCAAGCTTCCAATCCAGTTGAATGGGGTTGCCTTCGATATCACATCATTCTCCTCTTCTTGAGAAAGATTTGTCCTCAAATCTGAATTATCTACAACAAAAGGAGATAGATGAACACATTGAATGTTGAACTAATATCAAACTCACTCAAAAGCTCAAGTTGGTAAGCATTGTGGTTGATCTTTTTAAGAGCATTAAAAGGGCCAACTCCCCTGGGCATCAACTTTGATTTCCTTTGATTCGGAAATCTCTCTTTGCGCATGTGTACCCAAACCATGTCTCCCGATTCGAATACAACCTCTTTTCGCCCTTTGTTGGCTTGCTTGGCGTACTGTTTCATCCTCCGTGTGATCCCAGGATCAAATATAACATTTTGCTGTGAGGCAAAGTATAGAGATACAATACCGATCCCCCTAAGAGTTGAAGAATCTTTGATATGCCTAGATGTGATGAGTAAAAACTCATCAATTGCATCTCCACTTTCAGCATCTGCTGTTAGCTTTTGAATTTCTTCCTTCGGTTTTCTGCCTACAGAGCTTTCACCGAATATAAAATCAATTGGATATTTCATTCGTTGAATTGAATTCAATCCAGATTGAGCCTCAAAACCCAAACTAGACAAAGAAGATGTGAGTTCGTTAGTTCTCAAAAGAGCCTCTTTGCACATGAGTACAATCATCGGCTGATGAGAAAGCAAAGCTTTCTTAATTTCACTCACTCTCATGAAGAAATTTGTGTTTGATCTCACGGGTATACTCTCAAAGGTCCTTTTCTGAGTTTCTCTCGAAACCTCACAAATTTTTGAGTGAACTACCTCATGGTCACACATTTGGAATTGTTTCTTCTCCAATGGTAACTTGCTCGTCGTGTTTGTGAAAATTTTGCCAACAATCAAGTGTTCTTGTTGCACAAACACTTCTTCGTTTGTTTGCAAATTAGGTGTTCTCTCATCAACCTCATCTCGAGATGCAACTGACCGAGGGGCAACTGTATCATCAGCTTTGATCAATCCATCTTCAGATACATCCGACTTGGTGTTAGCCGCAAGAACAACTTCTCCATCGTTCAAACATGGTAACTCACAAGGCTTAGGATGCGTAAATGTTGGCTCTTCTAATTTGTCTTTCATCAAAACAATACCAGCATTTGAAGCATTTTGTTCACCAAGCATATGTGCAATTGCACCTGACTCCGATTGAACTGCAACGTTAGCCTTGATCTCAATTCCTCCAGCATCACGAAGACCCTTTGATTGCCAATTGGTACATTCACTCCCAGAATGTCCTCTGCCCAAACACATATAACATATAATATCTTGGGTTTGTGATTGAGAAGTTCCGGATGTACCTTTGCATCTTGGCTTGCAAACTCTAGATTTGATCGTAACTTTTGGATTGGAATCAAACCGTCCTTCCTGTGAAAAGTTTGGTTGTGTGCTAGATGAACCAAAATCAAATCTCTGATGTGCTTTTCTCGCAATATTTTCTCTCCCATGAGAAACAATTGGATGAGTTGTACCTCTTCTAGACATATTTTGTCGCCGTCGGTGTTGTGCGACATATGTCTCATTTTCCATCTAGTCTATTTTTTGATGGATACCCTCCAACTCAGCTCGCATGATTCTCCGTAGCTCACCCATCAATGCCTGCATTTGAAGCGGGTTTGCTTCTTCATGTTGCTGATTGTCTAGATTGCGATTTTGTTCATCCGCCATTATGAAATTTTCCTGCAAGTAAAAACGTCAGCAAATAAACAGAAATAGACAAGGAAAAGGAAGATGAGAGAACCTCACAAATCACTCAGAAAAGTGTTTCGCTCAATTTGTGTATCTCTCAACTCTCCCGTTTCTCTTACGAATCCTTGTGCAAACTAATTAAGGAACTCAATCAGATGCAACAACAATGAAATTCAAAACTCAACTCACTAAACCAAGTTAGAAGATGAGTAAGAGTGACTCTAAATCTCAAAACCCAATATTCAAAGCAAGAAAACTCAAACGACTCAAAGATGAAACTTCGACTATGACTCGAAAATTTTGGACTACGACCCACAATCGAAACTTTGACTCAACTCCGACTCAAAATCGAATCAACTTCCAAAATTTTTTTTCTCTTTTCTTTTTTTTTTTGTTTTGCTTTCTCTTTTTTTTTCTTCAACTTTTTTTTTTCAGATTTCTTTTTTGATCCTTTTTTTTTGCTTCTTTTGTGTTTTTTTTTGCTTCTTTTTTTTTGTTGATTCCCTTTGCAATTTGACTGCAACAAAAATCAAAGTCGAAAGTCAATAAAACGATAAAAAGAAATGATAAAATAAGATAAGATAAAATGTAAAATTGATAAAAAGATAAAGGATAATCCTAATAGGAAAATCTAGGCTCTGATACCAAATGATATGATCCCAAGATCGATAGATTTCCCGATAGGCGGTGGATGGGTTCCCTAAACCCCTAAACAACTCGCAAACGAAACCTAAGCAAGCGTTCGAGACGAACGGTCTTAAACCCCGAGTGAACCTGGTTTAGAAACGTAGGGTGATCGAAGACGCCACAAGTGCTGTGCGGAATCAACACTTGATAAGTCAAGTTTGAACGCCACGGATGAAGATCCGATAAGTTCAGAAATTAGTTCTAGAAGAACTCTAAGAGAAACCTCTCAAAATATATTTCAAAGTTGTTCTACAAATCTGAGTTTTGATCTCTATTTATAGAGAACACTACATAAAACTTAGCAAAAATAAACATAAATGAACACAAACAAAGAGGTTTGAATGTGTAGTCTTCAAGAAGGTCATTATGACTTTGTGGTCTCCAAGAATGAAGTTGGAAAGTCATCTTGACCAGATTTAATGCCAATTTTCGTCCTCCTTATTGGGCTTGAATTTTGGACTTGATTTATGGGCCTTCCAAGAATGAAATCAAGTGGATAATGGGCTGAGCTTGTGGTTGATCCAAACCCATGCACTTCTTCATGTATTCTTGACCCAAACATTCAAGAATAAGGCAATTTGGCACATCTTATAGCTTCTTGGCTCATGCTCTCGTCATCGGTCCAATTGGCTCGGTGAATTCTATCGCTTTGTCCATTCCGTAGCAAGCTTCCCATCCAGTTGAATGGGGTTGCCTTCGATATCACATCACTAAGTATGTTTTGACGCACTCTAAACATGATTGGATGCACTCTAAACATGTTTGGATGCACTCTAAATATGTTTTGACGCACTCTAAACATGATTGGATGCACTCTAAATGTTTTTGGACGCACTCTAAACGTGTTTTTGTGCACTCAAAACATGTTTACACAAACTCTAACATGTTTCGACGCACTCTAAATATGTTTCGGCGCGCTCTAAAAATGTTTGAATGCACTCTAAACATGCGCTCTAAATATGTTTGGACGCACTCTAAACGTGTTTGGATGTACTCTAAATATCTTTTGTTGGACTCAAAACATGTATCAACGCACTCTAAACACGTTTTGACATACTATAAAAATGTTTCAATAGACTCTAAACATGTATGTTTTGATGCACTCTAAGTATGTTTTGATGCACTCTAAACATGTTTCGACGCCCTCTAAAAATGTTTCGATTCTTTCTAAACATGTTTGGATGCACTCTAAGTATGTCTTGATGCACTCTAAAAATGTTTGGATGCACTCTAAATGTTTTTTGTTGCACTCTAAACGTGTTTTGGTGTACTCAAAACATGTTTAGACGAACTCTAACATGTTTCGATGCACTCTAAATATGTTTCGGCACACTCTAAAAATGTTTTTATGCACTCTAAACATGTTCGGATGCACTCTAAACACGTTTTGACGCACTCTAAACATGTTTTGACGAACTCTAAATATCTTTTGTTGCACTCTAAAAATGTTTCGACGCACTCTAAGCATGTTTTGACGCACTCTAAAAATGTTTGGACGCACTCTAAACATGATTGCATGCACTCTACGTATCTTTTGACGCACTCTAAAACTGTTTTGATGCACTGTAAACATGTTTGGATGCACTCTAAGTATGTTTCGACGTATTCTAAACATGATTGGATGCACTCTAAATGTTTTTGGACGCACTCTAAACGTGTTTTTGTGCACTCAAAACATGTTTACACAAACTCTAACATGTTTCGACGCACTCTAAATATATTTCGGCGCGCTCTAAAAATGTTTGAATGCACTCTAAACATGTTCGGATGCACTCTAAACACGTTT
>NW_010965725.1:37360-38312 GCF_000463585.1 Tarenaya hassleriana
TATTTAGAGCGCATCCAAAGATGTTTAAAATACGTCGAAACATACTTAGAGTGCATCCAAACATGTTTAGAGTGCATCAAAACATTTTTAGAGTGTGTCAAAAGATATTTAGAGTACTTCGAAACATGTTTAGAGTTCCACTAAACATGTTTAGAATGCGTCCGAACATGTTTAGAGTGCATTAAAACATTTTTAGAGCGCGCCGAAACATATTTAGAGTGCGTCGAAACATGTTAGAGTTTGTGTAAACATGTTTTGAGTGCAGTATGTTTCGACGTATTTTAAGCATCTTTGGATGCGCTCTAAATATGTTTGGACGCACTCTAAACGTGTTTGGACGAACTCTAAATATCTTTTGTTGGACTCAAAACACGTTTCGACACACTCTAAACACGTTTTGACACACTTTAAAAATGTTGCAATAGACTCTAAACATGTATGTTTTGATCCACTCTAAGTATATCTTGATGCACTCTAAACATGTTTGGATGCACTCTAAATGTTTTTTGTTGCACTCTAAACGTGTTTTGGTGACTCAAAAACATGTTTAGATTGTCTAAACACGTTTAGAGTTCGTCCAAACACGTTTAGAGTGCGTCCAAACATATTTAGAGCGCCTCCAAAGATGCTTAAAATACGTCGAAACATACTTAGAGTGCATCCAAACATGTTTAGAGTGCATCAAAACATTTTTAGAGTGTGTCAAAAGATATTTAGAGTACTTCGAAACGCACTCTAAGCATGTTTTGACGCACTCTAAAAAAGTTTGGACGCACTCTAAACATGATTGCATGCACTCTACGTATCTTTTGACGCACTCTAAAACTGTTTTGATGCACTCTAAACATGTTTGGATGCACTCTAAGTATGTTTCGACGTATTTTAAATATCTTTGGATGCGCTCTAAATATGTTTGGACGCACTCTAAACGTGTTTGGACGTACTCTAAATA
>NW_010965725.1:38368-39102 GCF_000463585.1 Tarenaya hassleriana
CATCCAAACATGTTTAGAGTGCATCAAAACATACTTAGAGTGCATCAAAACATACATGTTTAGAGTCTATTGAAACATTTTTATAGTGTGTCAAAACGTGTTTAGAGCGCGTTGATACATGTTTTGAGTCCAAAAAAAGATATTTAGAGTACGTCCAAACACGTTTAGAGTGCGTCCAAACATATTTAGAGCGCATCCAAAGATATTTAAAATACGTCGAAACATACTTAGAGTGCATCCAAACATGTTTAGAGTGCATAAAAACATTTTTAGAGTGCGCCGAAACATATTTAGAGTGCATCGAAACATGTTAGAGTTCGTCTAAACATGTTTTGAGTACACCCAAACACGTTTAGAGTGCAACCAAAAAAATTTAGAGTGCATCCAAACATGTTTAGAGTGCATCCAAACATTTTTAGAGTGCGTCAAAACATACGTAGAGTGCATGCAATCATGTTTAGAGTGCGTCCAAATATTTTTAGAGTGCGTCAAAACATGCTTAGAGTGCGTCGAAACATGTTTAGAGTGCAACAAAAGATATTTAGAGTTGTCAAAACATGTTTAGAGTGCGTCGAAACGTGTTTAGAGTGCATCCGAACATGTAGTGCATAAAAACATTTTTAGAGTGCGCCGAAACATATTTAGAGTCTATTGAAACATTTTTAAAGTGTGTCAAAACATGTTTAGAGTGCGTCGAAACATGTTTAGAGTGCAACAAAAGATATTTAGAGTTC
>NW_010965725.1:39476-40139 GCF_000463585.1 Tarenaya hassleriana
ACTCTAACATGTTTCGACGCACTCTAAATATGTTTCGGCGCGCTCTAAAAATGTTTTAATGCACTCTAAACATGTTCGGACGCATTCTAAACATGTTTAGTGGAACTCTAAACATGTTTCGAAGTACTCTAAATATCTTTTGACACACTCTAAAAATGTTTTGATGCACTCTAAACATGTTTGGATGCACTCTAAGTATGTTTCGACGTATTTTAAGCATCTTTGGATGCGCTCTAAATATGTTTGGACGCACTCTAAACGTGTTTGGACGAACTCTAAATATCTTTTGTTGGACTCAAAACACATTTCGACACACTCTAAACACGTTTTGACATACTTTAAAAATGTTGCAATAGACTCTAAACATGTATGTTTTGATGCACTCTAAGTATGTCTTGATGCACGCTAAACATGTTTGGATGCACTCTAAATGTTTTTTGTTGCACTCTAAACGTGTTTTGGTGTATTCAAAACATGTTTAGATGAACTCTAACATGTTTCGATGCATTCTAAATATGTTTCGGCGCACTCTAAAAATGTTTTTATGCACTCTAAACATGTTCGGATGCACTCTAAACACGTTTTGACGCACTCTAAACATGTTTTGACGAACTCTAAATATCTTTTTTTGCACTCTAAACATGATTGCATGCACTCTAAGCA
>NW_010965725.1:45017-45350 GCF_000463585.1 Tarenaya hassleriana
AGAGTGTGTCAAAAGATATTTAGAGTACTTCGAAACATGTTTAGAGTTCGTCTAAACATGTTTAGAGTTCGACTAAACATGTTTAGAATGCATCCGAACATGTTTAGAGTGCATTCAAACATTTTTAGAGCGCGCCGAAACATATTTACAGTGCGTCGAAACATGTTAGAGTTTGTGTAAACATGTTTTGAGTGCACAACAACACGTTTAGAGTGCGTCCAAAAACATTTAGAGTGCATCCAATCATGTTTAGAGTGCGTCGAAACATACTTAGAGTGCATCCAAACATTTTTAGAGTGCATCCAAACATTTTTAGAGTGCGTCAAAACATAC
>NW_010965725.1:45458-45867 GCF_000463585.1 Tarenaya hassleriana
ACTCTAAATGTGTTTCGGCGCGCTCTAAAAATGTTTGAATGCACTCTAAACATGTTCGGATGCATTCTAAACATGTTTAGTCGAACTCTAAACATGTTTAGACGAACTCTAAAAATGTTTCGAAGTACTCTAAATATCTTTTGACGCACTCTAAAAATGTTTGGATGCACTCTAAACATGTTTGGATGCACTCTAAGTACGTTTTGACGCACTCTAAACATGATTGGATGCACTCTAAATGTTTTTGGACGCACTCTAAACGTGTTTTTCTGCACTCAAAACATGTACAAACTCTAACATGTTTCGACGCACTCTAAATATGTTTCGGCGCGCTCTAAAAATGTTTGAATGCACTCTAAACATGTTCGGATGCATTCTAAACATGTTTAGTCGAACTCTAAACATGTTT
>NW_010965725.1:46705-47377 GCF_000463585.1 Tarenaya hassleriana
ATGCACTCTAAACATGTTCGGATGCACTCTAAACACGTTTCGACGCACTCTAAACATGTTTTGACGAACTCTAAATATCTTTTGTTGCACTCTAAACATGTTTCGACGCACTCTAAGCATGTTTTGACGCACTCTAAAAATGTTTGGACGCACTCTAAACATGATTGCATGCACTCTACGTATGTTTTGACGCACTCTAAAAATGTTTGGACGCACTCTAAACATGATTGCATGCACTCTACGTATGTTTGGATGCACTCTAAGTATGTCTTGATGCACTCTAAACATGTTTGGATGCACTCTAAATGTTTTTGGTTGCACTCTAAACGTGTTTTGGTGTATTCAAAACATGTTTAGACGAACTCTAACATGTTTCGATGCATTCTAAATATGTTTCGGCGCACTCTAAAAATGTTTTTATGCACTCTAAACATGTTCGGATGCACTCTAAACACGTTTTGACGCACTCTAAACATGTTTTGACGAACTCTAAATATCTTTTGTTGCACTCTAAACATGATTGCATGCACTCTAAGCATGTTTTGACGCACTCTAAAAATGTTTGGACGCACTCTAAACACGATTGCATGCACTCTACGTATGTTTTGACGCACTCTAAAAATGTTTGGATGCACTCTAAACATGTTTGGATACACTCTAAGTATGTTTCGA
>NW_010965725.1:47668-48712 GCF_000463585.1 Tarenaya hassleriana
AAAACATACGTAGAGTGCATGCAATCATGTTTATAGTGTGTCCAAACATTTTTAGGGTGCGTCAAAACATGCTTAGAGTGCGTCGAAACATGTTTAGAGTGCAACAAAAGATATTTAGAGTTCGTCAAAACATGTTTAGAGTGCGTCAAAACGTGTTTAGAGTGCATCCGAACATGTTTAGAGTGCATAAAAACATTTTTAGAGTGCGCCGAAACATATTTAGAATGCATCGAAACATGTTAGAGTTCGTCTAAACATGTTTTGAATACACCAAAACATGGATGCACTCTAAGTATGTTTCGACGTATTTTAAACATCTTTGGATGCGCTCTAAATATGTTTGGACGCACTCTTAACGTGTTTGGACGAACTCTAAACGTGTTTAGACAAACTTTAAAAATGTTTCGAAGTACTCTAAATATCTTTTGACGCACTCTAAAAATGTTTGGACGCACTCTAAACATGATTGCATGCACTCTACGTATGTTTTGACGCACTCTAAAAATGTTTGGATGCACTCTAAACATGTTTGGATGCACTCTAAGTATGTTTTGATGCACTCTAAACATGATTGGATGCACTCTAAATGTTTTTGGACGCACTCTAAACGTGTTTTTGTGCACTCAAAACATGTTTACACAAACTCTAACATGTTTCGACGCACTCTAAATGTGTTTCGGCGCGCTCTAAAAATGTTTGAATGCACTCTAAACATGTTCGGATGCATTCTAAACATGTTTAGTCGAACTCTAAACATGTTTAGACGAACTCTAAAAATGTTTCGAAGTACTCTAAATATCTTTTGACGCACTCTAAAAATGTTTGGATGCACTCTAAACATGTTTGGATGCACTCTAAGTAGTGTTTTTGTGCACTCAAAACATGTACAAACTCTAACATGTTTCGGCGCACTGTAAATATGTTTCGGCGCGCTCTAAAAATGTTTGAATGCACTCTAAACATGTTCGGATGCATTCTAAACATGTTTAGTCGAACTCTAAACATGTTTAGACGAACTCTAAACATGTTTCGAAGTACTCTAAA
>NW_010965725.1:50794-53222 GCF_000463585.1 Tarenaya hassleriana
CGGATGCACTCTAAACACGTTTCGACGCACTCTAAACATGTTTTGACGAACTCTAAATATCTTTTGTTGCACTCTAAAAATGTTTCGACGCACTCTAAGCATATTTTGACGCACTCTAAAAATGTCTGGACGCACTCTAAAAATGATTGCATGCACTCTACGTATGTTTTGACGCACTCGAAACATGATTGGATGCACTCTAAATGTTTTTGGACGCACTCTAAACGTATTTTTGTGCACTCAAAACATGTTTACACAAACTCTAACATGTTGTATGTTTTGACGCACTCTAAAAATGTTTGGATGCACTCTAAACATGTTTGGATGCACTCTAAGTATGTTTTGACGCACTCTAAACATGATTGGATGCACTCTAAATGTTTTTGTACGCACTCTAAACGTGTTTTTGTGCACTCAAAACATGTTTACACAAACTCTAACATGTTTCGACACACTCTAAATATGTTTCGGCGCGCTCTACAAATGTTTTAATGCACTCTAAACATGTTCGGACGCATTCTAAACATGTTTAGTCGAACTCTAAACATGTTTAGACGAACTCTAAAAATGTTTCGAAGTACTCTAAATATCTTTTGACGCACTCTAAAAATGTTTCGACGCACTCTAAGCATGTTTTGACGCACTCTAAAAATGTTTGGACGCACTCTAAACATGATTGCATGCACTCTACGTATGTTTTGACGCACTCTAAAAATGTTTGGATGCACTCTAAACATGTTTGGATGCACTCTAAGTATGTTTTGACGCACTCTAAACATGATTGGATGCACTCTAAATGTTTTTGGACGCACTCTAAACGTGTTTTTGTGCACTCAAAACATGTTTACACAAACTCTAACATGTTTCGACGCACTCTAAATATGTTTCGGCTCGCTCTACAAATATTTGAATGCACTCTAAACATGTTCGGATGCATTCTAAACATGTTTAGTCGAACTCTAAACATGTTTAGACGAACTCTAAAAATGTTTCGAAGTACTCTAAATATCTTTTGACGCACTCTAAAAATGTTTTGATGCACTCTAAACATGTTTGGATGCACTCTAAGTATGTTTCGACGTATTTTAAACATCTTTGGATGCGCTCTAAATATGTTTCGACGCACTCTAAACGTGTTTGGACTGTTGAAATAGGAAAATAAATATGTGATTGAAGGAAATATTAATTTTAAGATATGATTAGAAATAATAATGGATATAATATTATATCAAATATTGTGTATCGATCTTATTTATTTGTATTTCCTTTTTATTTGTCTCATAGTTTTTCTATAAATATGTGAGTCATTTTCATTGTAATTCAACAAGAAGAAGAAGAGATGTAGCAATAAAAGTAATTCCGTTTATTTTCGTTTGTCTTATTATGTTTCCGCATTTTATTTTTCTACATGGTATCAGAGCCTGGTTCGATTTGCTCTATATCTTTTTTTTATCAATCTCTTTTTTTTTTTTAGTTTTGGATATTCATATATCCAAATCATTCAAAGAAGAGTAAAAACCCAAAATCAAACGAGGTGTTATGACAAAAAGAAGTCAAACCTAAAAACTCTAAGATCAAGCGAGGTGCTATGACAAAAAGAGTTAAAGGTAGAACTTCAAAGTCAAGCGAAGTGATTTGAAAATGGGTAATACTCTCTAAAAGAACTAAATTTGGTGTTTATGAATTTTTCAAAAGACAATGAAAATATCTATGGGTTTTTATCGCATTATCTTTTCAAGATTGATTTTTGCATTCTTTCAAAATCAATCTTGAGGGTGAATGTTGAAATAGGAAAATAAATATGTGATTGAAGGAAATATTAATTTTAAGATATGATTAGAAATAATAATGGATATAATATTATATCAAATATTGTGTATCGATCTTATTTATTTGTATTTCCTTTTTATTTGTCTCATAGTTTTCCTATAAATATGTGAGTCATTTTCATTGTAATTCAACAAGAAGAAGAAGAGATGTATCAATAAAAGTAATTCCGTTTATTTTCGTTTGTCTTATTATGTTTCCACATTTTATTTTTCTACATGGACGTACTCTAAATATCTTTTGTTGGACTCAAAACATGTATCAACGCACTCTAAACACGTTTGACACACTATAAAAATATCTCAATAGACTCTAAACATGTATGTTTTGATGCACTCTAAGTATGTTTTGATGCACTCTAAACATGTTTCGACGCCCTCTAAAAATGTTTCGATTCTCTCTAAACATGTTTGGATGCACTATAAGTATGTTTTGATGCACTCTAAACATGTTTCGACGCCCTCTAAAAATGTTTCGATTCTCTCTAAACATGTTTGGATGCACTATAAGTATGTTTTGATGCACTCTAAACATGTTTGGATGCACTCTAAGTATGTTTCGACGTATTTTAAACATCTTTGGATGCGCTCTAAATATGTTT
>NW_010965725.1:55534-59157 GCF_000463585.1 Tarenaya hassleriana
TTGACGCACTCTAAAAATGTTTGGACGCACTCTAAACATGATTGCATGCACTCTACGTATGTTTTAACGCACTCTAAAAATGTTTGGATGCACTCTAAACATGTTTGGATGCACTCTACGTATGTTTTGACGCACTCTAAACATGATTGGATGCACTCTAAATGTCTTTGGACGCACTCTAAACGTGTTTTTGTGCACTCAAAACATGTTTACACAAACTCTAACATGTTTCGACGCACTCTAAATATATTTCGGCGCGCTCTAAAAATGTTTGAATGCACTCTAAACATGTTCGGATGCATTCTAAACATGTTTAGTCGAACTCTAAACATGTTTAGTCGAATTCTAAAAATGTTTCGAAGTACTCTAAATATCTTTTGACACACTCTTAAAATGTTTTGATGCACTCTAAACATGTTTGGATGCACTCTAAGTATGTTTCGACGTATTTTAAATATCTTTGGATGCGTTCTAAATATGTTTGGACGCACTCTAAACGTGTTTGGACGTACTCTAAATATCTTTTGTTGGACTCAAAACATGTATCAACGCACTCTAACACGTTTTGACATACTATAAAAATGTTTCAATAGACTCTAAACATGTATGTTTTGATGCATTCTAAGTATGTTTTGATGCACTCTAAACATGTTTCGACACCCTCTAAAAATGTTTCGATTCTTTCTAAACATGTTTGGATGCACTCTAAATGTTTTTTGTTGCACTCTAAACGTGTTTTGGTTGAAGAAATTTATAGTTTGGAGAGTTTTGTGTTGAAAATATAGATGAGAATCAAAGAATAATTTGATAGAAACAAATGAAGAATGAAAAGACGAATGACAAGGGAGAGGTGATCGGATACGAAGAAAAGATCACTTGAATACTCCTTTCTTATCACAATTGTAATGACTACAAGATTTATAGGAACATATACAAAAACAATATGGCAAGAATCCTATAACTAACGGTACATAAAAGTCAACTTAAAGAAATCAAATATCTATGTACATAGAAAAAGGAAATTTGTCTTTAATCTTCTTCAATATTGCACTGATTGCACGACACGTTTTCCTCATATCAAGGGCCTCCAACGTCCATAAACTTGTCTCATTTATCATGCCAAATATACCTCGTAACCTTCTGTACTAATCAGAAGTTAATGTCTCACATATATGAATGACGTGATAGCCATATATGTTAGCTTATGGCTCTTGACAATTCATGACTTCAACATTCCCCCTCAAGATTGGCATGTAGAAATATCGAAATGCCAATCTTGACAAGTGAATGCCTACATGATTGCATAGATTTGTCCATGTGTATTGCATCCACTTCCATCGTTGCCTTATCTTCCATAGTTCCCCCTCATGAATACAATGCATCTTTGGATTGATTTTTAAGTCCTGTAAAAACTTAACAAACGAATCAAAAAACACAAAGGAGGCCAATGCACTCCGAGTTACAGCAAAAAACAAACATAATGCAAAAAAAATATGATTATAATCATACAACAGAAGGTAAAATGTCTTATACCGACATAACTTGTTTTTGAATGCTTTGTATGTGTAGATGTTGTTAATGAAATCGAGTCTAGAGTGATTGTAACACATAAGCAAAATACCATTATTTTTCGACCAAAGTTGTTCATCACACATTCCCCCTCGTCGAGATGCTCCAAATGCATCGTGGACGGAAGTAAGAGGGCTAGAAACGTTTTTGACATATTTTTGGGCTACCTTTTGTCCAAACAAATTCATAGACAACGAGGAATCGAATTGAAACTCAAATGAAAAAGGTTGTAGAGATAACCGAATTGGTGAGGCTACGAGCGGTGTGTCCGTGGGCCTCGCTTCATTGTGGGAATTCATTTCCTCATGGAAGTCGTCCACCATAGTAGCTTGCTCCGTTTGTCCCTCATCTTCTCCCGGTTCATCGATTATGTCATCTTGTTTATTTTCTGTGAGAAGTTTTTCATTGGTGATTGCTTGGTCCTCTTCGGAGTGCATCACCTTGTCCCCATCATCATGTTGAACATTCAAGGCTTCTTCTTCTAGCCTCTGCAAGACTTGAGCACAAAAACCATAGTATGCATTGTTGTAATACTCGGTTTCGGTGTACTTACATTTTGGTCTCCCTTGCAGCATCCGTTCGAACTCCATCTTGCTCACTCTCGCCCTTGCTTCGGTAATGGATGGTAATGACTCTTCTTGGAGTATTTGAAAGCATAATTCGTTGAATGATCCATCAAGCATCGAGAGGTATACAAGAGTGGCATTGATATGAGCTCGGATTTTGCTACAAGAAGAAGGATAGAAATTTTCGAGTTGTTGCCAAAGAATTTTGCTCTCATGTTTCATTTCTTCGAATGTCATTTCACATGTGACATTGCTGATGAAATTGAGTGCTCTTACACAAGTAAAAGATTGCAGAATTTCTGCATCTCTCTTTGGCATACGAAAGTCCATTGGAGTCTTTAGGTTTGGTTGCGGAAGCAAAAAAAATCGATATTCAGAGGGGTCTTGGACCTTAGTGCTCTGATACCATGAAGAAATTTATAGTTTGGAGAGTTTTGTGTTGAAAATATAGATGAGAATCAAAGAATAATTTGATAGAAACAAATGAAGAATGAAAAGACGAATGACAAGGGAGAGGTGATCGGATACGAAGAAAAGATCACTTGAATACTCCTTTCTTATCACAATTGTAATGACTACAAGATTTATAGGAACATATACAAAAACAATATGGCAAGAATCCTATAACTAACGGTACATAAAAGTCAACTTAAAGAAATCAAATATCTATGTACATAGAAAAAGGAAATTTGTCTTTAATCTTCTTCAATATTGCACTGATTGCACGACACGTTTTCCTCATATCAAGGGCCTCCAACGTCCATAAACTTGTCTCATTTATCATGCCAAATATACCTCGTAACCTTCTGTACTAATCAGAAGTTAATGTCTCACATATATGAATGACGTGATAGCCATATATGTTAGCTTAGGGCGTCAAAACATGTTTAGAGTGCATCAAAACATACTTAGAGTGCATCCAAACATGTTTAGAGTGCATCCAAACATTTTTAGAGTGCGTCAAAACATGCTTAGAGTGCGTGGAAACATGTTTAGAGTGCAACAAAAGATATTTAGAGTGCATCGAAACATGTTAGAGTTCGTCTAAACATGTTTTGAGTACACCAAAACATGTTTAGAGTGCATCCAAACATGTTTTGAGTACACCCAAACATGTTTAGAGTGCGTCAAGACATACTTAGAGTGCATCCAAACATGTTTAGAGAGAATTGAAACATTTTTAGAGGGCGTCGAAACATGTTTAGAGTGCATCAAAACATACTTAGAGTGCATCCAAACATGTTTAGAGTGCATCCAAACATTTTGTACGTCCAAACACGTTTAGAGTGCGTCCAAACATATATAGAGAGCATCCAAAGATGTTTAAAATACATCGAAACATACTTAGAGTGCATCCAAACATGTTTAGAATGCATCAAAACATTTTAAGAGTGTGTCAAAAGATATTTAGAGTACTTCGAAACATTTTTAGAGTTCGACTAAACATGTTTAGAGTTCGACTAAACATGTTTAGAATGCATCCGAACA
>NW_010965725.1:59900-60763 GCF_000463585.1 Tarenaya hassleriana
AAGCTTGGCGAAGCTTCTGCCTCAGGTATCCACGTTATAGAGGCTAACATCTGTACTATATCTTCATGGGTATTACATACCGGAAGTGCCTCACACATTTTGAGATTGATTTCTTGCCATATTCATCACTAGCCATTACAAGGAGATTGCTGCAGAATTCTTGTTTCCTTTAATGTATTTTCGCCATCTTTCTTTTCCTTTTCTTGTTGCACGAAATTTCCTTCTTTTCCTTTCACTTGTTAGCCTATTTAAAGGCTGCATCTATGTCATTTTTCAGCAGACTTTTCAGAAATAAAAATTGGAGCATTTGTTCTTCTTATTCTCGTGTTGTCTTGAGTAAATACAAGCAATTTCGAGTTTTTCTTTGTGTTAAGGTTTGAGAGAGATTCCTAAGCCCTAGCCAAAGAGTTAGTGACGAAATCAAAGAGTTTTCCATCCCTCTTTGTGGTGTCATCTATCCCATTCCATTCCATTCCTCTTGAAGTGTAATCTGAGTGCTCATAAGCCTAGAACACTTCTCCATCACTATCCCTTGGAATCGTTTGGTGAGAAGCCCATAAGCCTACCGAATCTCCAATCTATCCCGAGCCTTGCTCCATTAGAGAACCGTGCGTGTATCATTGTTGGTATCAGAGCCCGGTTCAAGGCCACACGCAAGGTAACGCTGTTGATTCAATTTTATTCTTGTTATTTTGATTTTGTGAGTGTTTGTGCAAGAAAATGGCTGAGAACGCAGAGAACACTCAAACTGCGATCCTACAAGTCCTGCAACGTCTAGAGGAACGTTTAACGCGTTTAGAGGAGGCACCACGAAGGATGCAACCTGTTAGATTCAATATGCGCCCCAATAACGCAAATCCAGA
>NW_010965725.1:75354-76224 GCF_000463585.1 Tarenaya hassleriana
AGATTAGCTCACCTATTTATAGGAGAAGTAAAAGAAATCCAAAAGACATAGAAGACTAGAATTAAATGTAGTCTTCCTAGAATTTTGGGAATATAGGAAAACAAAGCCATAAATGTGGTGGACTTGACTTTGAATGCCTTGGAATCATCATGAAGACTTGAACTTGCAGATTCTTTAGGGATTTTGGTCATGGACTTGGGCTGCAACATTTGGGCCTTCATTTTGGGCTCTCCACACTTGAAATCATGTTGAAAATGGGCTGGACTTGTATATGACTTGATCCAAGTTGATTTCCCATGTGTTTTTGGCCCAAACAATCAAGAAAAAGGCCATTTAGAGCAGCTTGGAGTTCCCTTGATTTTGACCTCGTCATGGGTCCACTCGAGAAGACGAGATGATCCGCATTGCTATCCTGCTCCGCATCATGACGAATGGAAAACCGCATTCAAAACGAAGCATGGGCTGTACGAGTGGTTAGTCATGCCCTTTGGCTTAACCAACGCACCAAGTACATTCATGAGGCTCATGAATCATGTTCTACGAGCCTTCATTGGTAAATTCGTTGTGGTTTATTTCGATGATATTTTGATTTATAGCAAATGTCTTGTTGACCACGTGACACATCTTGAGCTAGTCATGGAGACTCTCCGAAGAGAGAAACTTTATGTTAATCTCAAGAAGTGCACATTCTGCACTAATGAGGTTGTCTTTTTAGGTTTTGTTGTGAGTTCGCAGGGGTTCCGTGTGGATGAAGAAAAGATCAAAGCAATCCGAGATTGGCCAACCCCTACAACCGTCGGACATGTGCGAAGCTTCCATGGCTTGGCGAGCTTCTACCGTCGGTTTGTTCGTGACTTTAGCAGCCTTGCA
>NW_010965725.1:78952-82880 GCF_000463585.1 Tarenaya hassleriana
ATCAAGGCCTGCATTTGAAGTGGGTTTGCTTCTTCATGTTGCTGATTGTCTAGATTGCGATTTTGTTCATCCGCCATTATGAAATTTTCCTGCAAGTAAAAACGTCAGCAAATAAACAGAAATAGACAAGGAAAAAGGAAGATGAGAGAACCTCACAAATCACTCAGAAAAGTGTTTCGCTCAATTGAAGGCCCACAAGTGAAGCCCAAATTTTAGGCCCAATAAGGGTGACGAAAACTGATATCAATTCTGGTCAAGATGTCTTTCCAACACCATCTTGAAGACCACAAAGTCACCATTATGGTTTTCTTGAAGTTCCACACAATCACATTCAAGACTTCTTGAAGACCACACATTCACACCTTGATTTTTGTGCTTATTTATTTTAGTTTTTGCTAAGTTTCATGTATTGATCTCTATTTATAGAGATCAAAATCAGATTGTAAAAACACAACTTTGAAATATATTTTGAGAGGTTTCTCTTAGAGTTCTTTTAGAACTAATTTCTGAACTTATCGGATCTTCATCCGTGGCGTTCAAACTTGACTTATCAAGTGTTGATTCCGCACAACACTTGTGGCGTCTTCGATCACCCTACGTTTCTAAACCAGGTTCACTCGGGGTTTAAGACCGTTCTTTATGAACGTTTGCTTAGGTTTCGTTTGCGAGTTGTTTAGGGGTTTAGGGAACCCATCCACCGCCTATCGGGAAATCTATCGATCTTGGGATCATATCATTTGGTATCAGAGCCTAGATTTTCCTATTAGGATTATCCTTTACTCATTTTATCAATTTTACGTCTTATCTTATCTTATTTTATCATTTATTTTTATCGTTTTATTGACTTTCGACTTTGATTTTTGTTGCAGTCAAATTGCAAAGGGAATCAACAAAAAAAAACCAAAGAAAAAAAAACAAAAGAAAAAAAAAAGGGATCGAAAAAAAAAATCGGAAAAAAAAGTTGAAGAAAAAAAAAGAAAAGAAAGAAAAACAAAACGAAAAAAAAAAGAAGAAAAAAAGAAAGTCGAAGTTGATTCAAATTTGAGTGGGAGTTCGAATTTTCCATTTGATTCGGAATTCAAATTTCGATTTTGAGTCGGAGTCAAAGTTTCGATTTTGAGTCGAAGTCGTATTTTTTTTTTCGTTTGAGTCGTACTCGAAGTTTCATCTTTGAGTCATTGAGTCATAGTCCAAAATTTTCGAGTCATAGTCGAAGTTTCATCTTTGAGTCGTTTGAGTTTTCTTGCTTTGAATATTGGGTTTTGAGATTTAGAGTCACTCTTACTCATCTTCTAACTTGGTTTGGTGAGTTGAGTTTTGAATTTCATTGTTGTTGCATCTGATTGAGTTCTTTAATTAGTTTGCACAAGGATTCGTAAGAGAAACGGGAGAGTTGAGTGATACACAAATTGAGCGAAACACTTTTCTGAGTGATTTGTAAGGTTCTCTCATCTTCCTTTTCCTTGTCTATTTCTGTTTATTTGCTGACGTTTTTACTTGCAGGAAAATTTCATAATGGCGGATGAACAAAATCGCAATCTAGACAATCAGCAACATGAAGAAGCAAACCCACTTCAAATGCAGGCCTTGATGGGTGAGCTACGGAGAATCATGCGAGCTGAGTTGGAGGGTATCCATCAAAAAATAGACCAGATGGAAAATGAGACATATGTCGCACAACACCGACGGCGACAAAATATGTCTAGGAGAGGTACAACTCATCCAATTGTTTCTCATGGGAGAGAAAAAATTGCGAGAAAAGCACATCAGAGATTTGATTTTGGTTCATCTAGCACACAACCAAACTTTTCACAGGAAGGACGGTTTGATTCCAATCCAAAAGTTACGATCAAATCTAGAGTTTGCAAGCCAAGATGCAAAGGTACATCCGGAACTTCTCAATCACAAACCCAAGATATTATATGTTATATGTGTTTGGGCAGAGGACATTCTGGGAGTGAATGTACCAATTGGCAATCAAAGGGTCTTCGTGATGCTGGAGGAATTGAGATCAAGGCTAACGTTGCAGTTCAATCGGAGTCAGGTGCAATTGCACATATGCTTGGTGAACAAAATGCTTCAAATGCTGGTATTGTTTTGATGAAAGACAAATTAGAAGAGCCAACATTTACGCATCCTAAGCCTTGTGAGTTACCATGTTTGAATGATGGAGAAGTTGTTCTTGCGGCTAACACCAAGTCGGATGTATCTGAAGATGGATTGATCAAAGCTGATGATACAGTTGCCCCTCAAGGATTCGTAAGAGAAACGGGAGAGTTGAGTGATACACAAATTGAGCGAAACACTTTTCTGAGTGATTTGTGAGGTTCTCTCATCTTCCTTTTCCTTGTCTATTTCTGTTTATTTGCTGACGTTTTTACTTGCAGGAAAATTTCATAATGGCGGATGAACAAAATCGCAATCTAGACAATCAGCAACATGAAGAAGCAAACCCACTTCAAATGCAAGCATTGATGGGTGAGCTACGGAGAATCATGCGTGCTGAGTTGGAGGGTATCCATCAAAGAATAGACCAGATGAAAAATGAGGTGCAGGTCGCACGTAACCTGCCACGACAAAATGCGGTGCAAAGACAACCTCGAAATGGTCCCGAAAGAGCTAGAACACCACCACAAGTTTCTAGCAACGAAGAAGATGTAAGATCAGATTTTTATGAGGCTCCTCGGAGGCAAAGACGAGAAAGAAGGGCTCGGGAGCATGTTGATGATGATCTCAGTGGTATAAAACTCGAAATCCCATCTTTTCATGGCAGGAATGATGCTGAAACTTACTTGGAGTGGAAACGGAAGGTTGAGATGGTGTTTGAAGTACATCACTATTTAGAGCGAAAGAAAGTGAAGTTGGCAGCCGCTCGCTTTAGTGATTATGCACTTGCATGGTGGGATCAACTTGTAACCACACGAAGAAGAAATGGGGAGAATCCTATTGATGCTTGGGATGACATGAAAGCGGTTATGAGGCGAAGATTTGTTCCAAACCACTATCATAGAGAAGTTCTCCAACGATTGAGGCGTTTGGTCCAAGGTAACCGTAGTGTCGAAGAATATTATAAAGAGATGGAAATACTAATGATTCGAGCCAATGTTGATGAGGATAGGGAGTCAACGATGGACAGATTTATTGGAGGGTTGAATCAGGAGATCCAAGATCGTGTGGAGACTCAACACTATGTTGAGATGGAGGAGTTGCTACATCTTGCGATCAAGTTTGAGAACCAAATCAAAAGAAGGGGAAAAACACATCAGAAGTTTGGTTCCAACTCTTCCAATGCTCGGCCACATTTCCACAAAGAAGATAAGCAACTTTTGGTTCAAAAGTGGCAGCAAAGCCCGAGGGCAAACCTGATACGTCCCAACCTAGAAAGCAAGGTATTTCTGATGCTCTTCCATCACGTACTCGAGATATTCGATGTTTTAAGTGTTTGGGCAGAGGACACTACGCAAATGAGTGCCCGAATCGAAGAACTTTGGTGGTTCGTGATAATGGAGAGGTTGAAACCGAAGCTGAGGGTGAATCTCGTATTTGCCAATACGAAATGGAACCTTTACTTGCCTATGAACCTTCGTTTCTCCACTGTCATTCAGCCACTGAAGTTTGTATGGCTTTGGATGCTTCTGAGTAAGCAACCCTAGCTTTTCAACCAAAGAATTGCTCGCCACGTTAGTACAACTCCCACTATCAATGATCAAACTACAAACCTTGTCCTTAACAATCGCACGTAACCTGCCACGACAAAATGCGGTGCAAAGACAACCTCGAAATGGTCCCGAAAGAGCTAGAACACCACCACAAGTTTCTAGCAACGAAGAAGATGTAAGATCAGATTTTTATGAGGCTCCTCGGAGGCAAAGACGAGAAAGAAGGGCTCGGGAGCATGTTGATGATGATCTCAGTGGTATAAAACTCG
>NW_010965725.1:83313-83721 GCF_000463585.1 Tarenaya hassleriana
GTTGCTACATCTTGCGATCAAGTTTGAGAACCAAATCAAAAGAAGGGGGAAAACACATCAGAAGTTTGGTTCCAACTCTGCCAATGCTCGGCCACATTTCCACAAAGAAGATAAGCAACCTTTTGGTTCAAAATTGGCAGCAAAGCCCGAGGGCAAACATGATACGTCCCAGCCTAGAAAGCAAGGTATTTCTGATGCTCTTCCATCACGTACTCGAGATACGAGGGCAAACATGATACGTCCCAGCCTAGAAAGCAAGGTATTTCTGATGCTCTTCCATCACGTACTCGAGATATTCGATGTTTTAAGTGTTTGGGCAGAGGACACTACGCAAATGAGTGCCCGAATCGAAGAACTTTGGTGGTTCGTGATAATGGAGAGGTTGAAACCGAAGCTGAGGGTGAATCT
>NW_010965725.1:85978-87580 GCF_000463585.1 Tarenaya hassleriana
GCTTATTTCAGTGAGAAGCTAAGTGGAGCGCAACTAAACTATCCCACTTATGACAAAGAGCTTTATGCTTTGGTGAGGGCGCTTCAAACATGGCAGCACTATCTTTGGCCGAAGGAATTCATCATTCATACCGATCATGAGGCTTTGAAACATCTAAAAGGTCAGCAAAGGTTGAACAAACGACATGCTAAATGGGTTGAGTTCATTGAAACATTTCCTTATGTTATTCGCTATAAGCAAGGAAAAGAGAATGTTGTGGCTGATGCTTTATCTCGTCGTCATAACCTGCTTGTTTCTCTTGACTCGAAATTGCTTAGCTTTGAGTTCATTAAGAAATTGTATGCCTCTGATCTCGATTTTGGAGATGTTTTTAAAGCATGTGAGAAATCTGCTTATGGTGAATATTTCATACATGATGGATTTTTGTTCCGAAAGAACAAGTTGTGTATTCCTCATTGTTCTTTGCGTGATTTGTTGGTTAGGGAAGCACATAGTGGTGGTCTAATGGGGCACTTCGGAGTGGCCAAAACCTTGATTGTTTTGCAGGAACATTTCTATTGGCCACACTTGAAACGAGATGTCGAACGAATCTGTGCCAGATGCATTGTTTGCAAAAAGGCGAAGTCTAGACTTCAACCACACGGTTTGTACTCTCCATTGCCAATTCCTAGTCATCCCTGGACTGATATTTCTATGGATTTCGTGCTTGGTTTGGCTAGGACCAGAACTGGAAGGGATTCAATATTTGTTGTGGTTGATTGGTTTTCAAAGATGGCTCATTTCATTTCATGTCATAAAACCGATGATGCATCTCATATAGCTTCATTGTTCTTCAAGGATATTGTACGTTTGCATGGCATGCCTAGGACTATAGTTTCAGACCGTGATGCGAAATTCTTGAGTTACTTTTGGGAAACATTGTGGTCTAAGCTAGGAACTAAGCTCTTGTTCTCAACTACATGCCACCCGCAAACCGATGGACAAACTGAAGTTGTTAATCGTACATTGTCTGCTTTGCTTCGTTCTCTTGTGACAAAGAACTTGAAATCATGGGAAGATTGTTTGCCTCATCTTGAGTTTGCATATAATCGATCTGTGCACTCGGCTACGAAATTTTCTCCATTTGAAATCGTTTATGGCTTTAATCCTTTGACTCCTTTGGACTTGTCTCCTTTGCCATTCGATGAACATTCTAACCTTGATGGGAAGAGAAAAGCTGAGTTTGTGAAACAGATTCATGAAAAGACGAGGTTGCACATTGAAGAAAAGACCCGGCAATACGCCAAGCAAGCAAACAAAGGGCGGAAAGAAGTTGTATTCGAACCGGGAGACATGGTTTGGGTGCACATGCGCAAAGAGAGATTTCCTAATCAGAGGAAATCAAAGTTGATGCCCAGGGGAGTTGGCCCTTTCAAAGTTCTTAAAAAGATTAACAACAACGCTTACCAACTCGAGCTTCCGAGTGAGTTTAATGTTAGTTCAACATTCAATGCTGCTGATCTATCTCCTTTTATCGCAGACGATTCAGATTTGAGGACAAATCTTTCTCAAGAAGAGGAGAATGATGTGGACATCCAAGGCAACACCATTGGAGCTGAACTC
>NW_010965725.1:90514-94949 GCF_000463585.1 Tarenaya hassleriana
AGTATGTTTCGATGCACTCTAAACATGTATGGATGCACTTTAAACGTGTTTGGACGTGCTCTAAACGTGTTTGGATGCACTCTAAGTATGTTTTGACGCACTCTAAACATGATTGGATGCACTCTAAATGTTTTTGGACGCACTCTAAACGTGTTTTTGTGCACTCAAAACATGTTTACACAAACTCTAACATGTTTCGACGCACTCTAAATGTGTTTCGGCGCGCTCTAAAAATGTTTGAATGCACTCTAAGTATGTTTTGATGCACTCTAAACATGTTTCGACGCCCTCTAAAAATGTTTCAATTCTCTCTAAACATGTTTGGATGCACTCTAAATGTTTTTGGACGCACTCTAAACGTGTTTTTGTGCACTCAAAACATGTTTACACAAACTCTAACATGTTTCGACACACTCTAAATATGTTTCGGCGCGCTCTAAAAATATTTTAATGCACTCTAAACATGTTCGGACACATTCTAAACATGTTTAGTCGAACTCTAAACATGTTTACACAAACTCTAACATTATTCGACGCACTCTAAATATGTTTCAACGCGCTCTAAAAATGTTTTAAGGCACTCTAAACATGTTCGGACGCATTCTAAACATGTTTAGTCGAACTCTAAACATGTTTAGACGAACTCTAAACATGTTTCGAAGTACTCTAAATATCTTTTGACGCACTCTAAAAATGTTTTGATGCACTCTAAACATGTTTGGATGCACTCTAAGTATGTTTCGACGTATTTTAAACATCTTTGGATGCACTCTAAATATGTTTGGACGCACTCTAAACGTGTTTGGACGTACACTAAATATCTTTTGTTGGACTCAAAACATGTATCAACGCACTGTAAACACGTTTTGACACACTATAAAAATGTTTCAATAGACTCTAAACATGTATGTTTTGATTCACTCTAAGTAAGTTTTGATGCACTCTAAACATGTTTGGACGCCCTCTAAAAATGTTTCGATTCTCTCTAAACATGTTTGGATGCACTCTAAGTATGTCTTGACGCACTCTAAACATGTTTGGATGCACTCTAAATGTTTTTGGTTGCACTCTAAACGTGTTTTGGTGTACTCAAAACATGTTTAGACGAACTCTAACATGTTTCGATGCACTCTAAATATGTTTCGGCGCACTCTAAAAATGTTTTTATGCACTCTAAACATGTTCGGATGCACTCTAAACACGTTTTGACGCACTCTAAACATGTTTTGACGAACTATAAATACCTTTTGTTGCACTCTAAACATGTTTCGACGCACTCTAAACATGTTTTGACGCACTCTAAAAATGTTTGGACGCACTCTAAACATGATTGCATGCACTCTACGTATGTTTTGACGCACTCTAAAAATGTTTGGATGCACTCTAAACATGTTTGAATGCATTCTAAACATGTTTGGATGCACTCTAAGTATGTTTTGACGCACTCTAAACATGATTGGATGCACTCTAAATGTTTTTGGACGCACTCTAAACGTGTTTTTGTGCACTCAAAACATGTTTACACAAACTCTAACATGTTTCGACGCACTCTAAATATGTTTCGGCGCGCTCTAAAAATGTTTGAATGCACTCTAAACATGTTCGGATGCATTCTAAACATGTTTAGTCAAACTCTAAACATGTTTAGACGAACTCTAAACATGTTTCGAAGTACTCTAAATATCTTTTGATGCACTCTAAAAATGTTTTGATGCACTCTAAACATGTTTGGATGCACTCTAAACATGTTGTTAACGAGCAAGGAGAGCAGATGGAGGATTCAGAACATGAAGACAAGCATCAAGGAGCATTACGGAGCAAAGTACAATCAGACTTAAGCATCAAAACGTAAACTGCATGGAGATAGCTTCTTACGTGAGCTGCATGGGACGAAACTTTGGAGGCAAGCATTTGGATCAGATCACACAAGTGGATGCAGCAAATAAGGCAATGAATGAGTTTTCGAGATCAACATAAGAAGAAAAGGAAAACATATTCTGCTGATTTGTTGTAATTTGATATATTTCCATTTCCTGTTTTGGCAATATCACATTGCCTTTTCTGTAGATTTTCTAGCCGTTTTCTATTATCTTCTCCAGCAGATTTCGACATGTATATATCTAACCTATTGTGTACAATTTCTAAATAAGAGAGAGTGAATTATTCTTCTTCCTTTTGTCTCTCAAGAACCCTAAAATCGCATCTCATCTTCTTCATATTCTCGGCTGCTCTTTGAAGCACTTAACCGAGATTTCTCTTCTGTTTTGTGTTTAATCTAACACAAATTTATAAAATCTATAACAACCACTAGAATAGTGTTTCGCTCAATTTTGTGTCACTCAAGCTCTCCTGTTTCTTCTTGTATGTCTGGTTTGCACTAACAACAAACTCAATAGGTCAAAGGAAAAGTATTCAATTAACAAATCGCACACTATTTCCACAACCCAACCCCATTAGATAAACCGTGCAAGTGTAAGCGAAGACAAAATATTCAATGTAAGAAAACACGTTTTTTTTTTCTCTTCTTTTTTTGCAAGACGAAATAAACTTTTTTTTTTCTTCTCTCTTTTTTTTAAAAACCCACTAACGACACGTGAACCGAACCTAGGACTTGTTCCAGTCACAAGAATGCCCTAAACCCAATCCAGACCCGGTTAGAGAACCTTTGAAACGAGCGAAGACGCCACAAACACCTGGTGGTAAAAGTGTTTGATAAGTCAAAAGAACACTACCTCAAACCTTACGAAGTTTAGAGTTAGTACTCAAGAACATAAGAAGAAACCCCTCAATTCAATAATCTGAGTTTTACATGATAGATGCTCCCTTTTTATAAGGAAAGGAAACATTGAAAAACTAAGAAAAATAAAAGAGTTTGCTGAAAACATAGGAAACTAAAAACAAGGCAATTATAGTTCCAATGTAGTCAAAAAATGACCAAATTTATTGCATAATGACCAGAATTCGTTCCTTTGCTTCCATGTTTTCCAAGCACTCTTTTGGGCTTATTTTACTTCATTTGGGCTGATTTGGGCCCCAAGTAAGTTAACGAAAGCATAGGCTTGAGTTTGGGCTGATCCCATTTGATTTTGAAGCCCAAACTCTTCTTGAAGTAGCATTGTAAATGTTTCCTTCAATCTCTTTGCCTTAGCGCGAGTCATGGGACCGTCACTCTTCAATTTCTGTTCTAAGAGATCCTTTCGATCCGCTTGAGAATCTCCTGCTCCCGTTCTCTTGTCGTCTCTCCCGTGCTTCCCGATGTCCTCATCACACTCTAAAAATGTTTTGATGCACTCTAAACATGTTTGGATGTACTCTAAGTATGTTTCGACGTATTTTAAACATCTTTGGATGCGCTCTAAATATGTTTGGACGCACTCTAAACGTGTTTGGACGTACTCTAAATATCTTTTGTTGGACTCAAAACATGTATCAACGCACTCTAAACACGTTTTGACATACTATAAAAATGTTTCAATAGACTCTAAACATGTATGTTTTGATGCACTATAAGTATGTTTTAATGCACTCTAAACATGTTTCGACGCCCTCTAAAAATGTTTCGATTATCTCTAAACATGTTTGGATGCACTCTAAGTATGTCTTGACGCACTCTAAACATGTTTGGATGCACTCTAAATGTTTTTGGTTGCACTCTAAACGTGTTTTGGTGTACTCAAAACATGTTTAGACGAACTCTAACATGTTTCGATGCACTCTAAATATGTTTCGGCGCACTCTAAAAATGTTTTTATGCACTCTAAACATGTTCGGATGCACTCTAAACACGTTTTGACGCACTCTAAACATGTTTTGACGAACTATAAATACCTTTTGTTGCACTCTAAACATGTTTCGACGCACTCTAAGCATGTTTTGACGCACTCTAAAAATGTTTGGACGCACTCTAAACATGGTTGCATGCACTCTACGTATGTTTTGACGCACTCTAAAAATGTTTGGATGCACTCTAAACATGTTTGGATGCATTCTAAACATGTTTGGATGCACTCTAAGTATGTTTTGACGCACTCTAAACATGATTGGATGCACTCTAAATGTTTTTGGACGCACTCTAAACGTGTTTTTGTGCACTCAAAATATGTTTACACAAACTCTAACATGTTTCGACGCACTCTAAATATGTTTCGGCGCGCTCTAAAGATGTTTTAAGGCACTCTAAACATGTTCGGACGCATTCTAAACATGTTTAGTCGAACTCTAAACATGTTTAGACGAACTCTAAACATGTTTCGAAGTACTCTAAATATCTTTTGACGCACTCTAAAAATGTTTTGATGCACTCTAAACATGTTTGGATGCACTCTAAATGTTTTTGGTTGCACTCTAAACGTGTTTGGGTGTACTCAAAACATGTTTAGACGAACTCTAACATATTTCGATGCACTCTAAATATGTTTCGGCGCACTCTAAAAAT
>NW_010965725.1:95050-96065 GCF_000463585.1 Tarenaya hassleriana
CTAAAAATGTTTGAACGCACTCTAAACATGTTTGGATGTACTCTAATCACGCACTCTAACCATGTTCGGATGCACTCTAAACACGTTTCGACGCACTCTAAACATGTTTTGACGAACTCTAAAAATGTTTCAAAGTATTCTAAATATCTTTTGACACACTCTAAAAATGTTTTGATACACTCTAAACATGTTTGGATGCACTCTAAATGTTTTTGGTTGCACTCTAAACGTGTTTTGGTGTACTCAAAACATGTTTAGTTGAACTCTAACATGTTTCGATGCACTCTAAATACGTTTCGGCGCACTCTAAAAATGTTTTTATACACTCTAAACATGTTCAGATGCACTCTAAACACGTTTTGACGCACTCTAAACATGTTTTGACGAACTATAAATACCTTTTGTTGCACTCTAAACATGTTTCGACGCACTCTAAGCATGTTTTGACGCACTCTAAAAATGTTTGGACGCACTCTAAACATGATTGCATGCACTCTACGTATGTTTTGACGCACTCTAAAAATGTTTGGATGCACTCTAAACATGTTTGGATGCACTCTAAGTATGTTTTGCGCACTCTAAACATGATTGGATGCACTCTAAATATGTTTCGGCGCGCTATAAAAATGTTTGAATGCACTATAAACATGTTCGGTTGCATTCTAAACATGTTTTAGTCGAACTCTAAACATGTTTAGACGAACTCTAGAAATATTTCGAAGTACTCTAAATATCTTTTGACACTCTCTAAAAATGTTTTGATGCACTCTAAACATGTTTGGATGCACTCTAAGTATGTTTCGACGTATTTTAAACATCTTTGGATGCTCTCTAAATATGTTTGGTTGCACTCTAAACGTGTTTGGACGTACTCTAAATATCTTTTGTTGGACTCAAAACATGTATCAACGCACTCTAAACACGTTTTGACACACTATAAAAATGTTTCAATAGACTCTAAACATGTATGTTTTCATGCACTCTAAGTATGTTTTGATGCACTCTAAACATGTTT
>NW_010965725.1:96222-100734 GCF_000463585.1 Tarenaya hassleriana
GCACTCTAAACATGTTTGGATGCACTCTAAAAGTGTTTGGACACACTCTAAACGTGTTTGGACGCACTCTAAATTTGTTTGGACATACGTGTTTGGATGCACTCTAAGTGTGTTTAGTGAAAGAATTTAAGAGTAAGGTGAAAAGAGAGTCTGAACGAGCATGGTTTAAGGTGAAAAGAAATGTATGATCGGATAGAGTATAGGCTGAGCAAGAGAGAATAGGAGAATAAGGTTTCAGAAAAACAATGGAGATTGTATCTCCTTAATTCCTTAGATTATTCTGTAGAGTGTTACATCCTTAAATAGAAGCATACATGAGATAGTAGAAAAGGAAATAAACTAAATCAACTATAGATATAAGGTAAGTGCTAGCCGTTGGGGAGATTATGGAAACTTAATATGTCTAAGATCCCAAATCTGCCAAGATCACTCCAACAGCTCTCTACTTCCATTAGCTGTCAATCAAGAGCCCAAGATCACTCCATGGGCTGTGCCATTCGTCCTTGAGCCCATATTCAAGCCCACTTGTGTGCATATGGGCTTGTGTCACCATTTGGGCCTGTTCTTCATGTCTTGGACCAGAATAGGCTTGTTCTTCCAATCTTGGTCTAGAGTGTTCTTCATGCTTTGGTTCAACATTCCCCCTCAAGATTGGTTCGGGATTTCGACGAGACCAATCTTGGAAAGAGAATTGTTGTACACTTTGATGTTGGACGCCTTTGTAAAGATATCTGCCAATTGATCATTGCTTTTCGTGTAGGCTGTTGCAATGATCCCTTGAGCTATCTTCTCCCGAACGAAGTGGCAGTCCACCTCTATGTGCTTGGTCCTCTCGTGAAACACCGGGTTTTGAGCAATGTGCATGACTGCCTGGCTATCATAGTGGAGAATGATAGGCTGATCGGTTGAAATGCCAAGTTCCTCGAGCAATGCCTTGAGCCACATGATCTCGCAAGTTGTATTTGCCATAGCTCTATATTCCGCCTCCGCGCTTGATCTTGCAACAACAGTCTGCTTCTTGCTCTTCCATGTCACCAGATTGCCTCCAAGAAACGTGCAGTATCCTGTTGTTGACTTCCGATCCATCCTATCACCAGCCCAATCTGCGTCACAATATGCCACCAAGCCTGTGTGATTGTTTCGGTTCATCCAAATGCCTTTCTCCGGGGTTCCTTTGAGGTACTTGAGAATCCTTACCACCATCTTCCAATGATGCACAGTTGGTGCATTCATCCATTGGCTGACCTGTTTCACCGCAAAGCACAAGTCAGGACGAGTTATTGTAAGGTAGATTAGCTTACCTACAAAGCGCATAAAATCTTATTTGGTAAGTAAAGGACTATACTGATGAGAGACCGACATGAGGTGGGGTTTCATATTTATGTTTGCCTTTTAATCTTATCTCATATATATATTTCCGTTGTTTTTATCCAACAAATACGATATAATGGACGATATGTATATATAGTTCTATGATCATGGTATTACATAATAACTAAGAATAAGATATCATTATGTATATACATACACGTAAAACCAAGATCTTCCAAAGGAAGTGGAAATGCCAAAGCTCGTATATTATATATTTCGAATCTTTTTATAAACCAGAAAATATCAACACCGTGACATCATCCAAACCCGCATAATGATGACGTCATAAACGTCTGAGCGAATAGCGCCACAATAAAAGGAAGGGAAAATGGCAAAAACCCACACAGATTATAACAAATGTGTAAAATTAGTACATCAATTTTTTATTTGACAAAATCCCCCACCCGATTTCAAAATTTCCCATTTTCTACCACCGATTATTCCTTAAATTTCCAATCAACACAGGGAAGGGATTTGATCGTGCCACATCAGCATCCCATTGTTTATGTGGCATGACACATCCGTAAAAGTGCCACGTCAGGTGACACGTAATCAGTCCTGTCAGCAATTTCGATTAGTTAAATCGGTTCACTTAACCGATCCGGTTTACTGTAAACCGAATTTTTTTTTAAATTGAAATTTGGGACTTAGGTCGAAACCCTAAATCAGAATGCGCATTTCATTTGTCTCCTCTTCACTCCTCTGTCTCCTCTCCTCTCCTCTCGTCGCCTGAGAAGATCGCTGTCGGAGACGAGCTCCGGTGAGACGGCATGGCTCATGCGTTGCTCCGGCGTGGTGTGCATCTTGGTAATCTTCTTTCCAAACCGTGTTCCATACCTCCATGCTGTCCAAGACAAGTTTCTGCATGAAGACACGTGCAAACATGCACGTCACAATCCATGCACTTCTCACAATCAAATTTCTTCGTGGTCCATATAGGTTCGCTCGTAAGTTCGTAACATGCTCGTCGTTCTCTTGTCCTTCAACATTCCCCCTCAAGATTAGGTTGGAGAAATTTCGAAAAGCTAATCTTGTCAAGAGAATGCGTTGTTCGTTCTTCATGTATCCAAATGCATTCCATTGTGATTTTGATTCCAAATTTCCTTTGAATCCTAAACACCATTTTATTTTCTGTAATAACTCACCAAAAAGGTTAGAAACCATAACGGAGGCCATGACACTCCGTTTAATAAAAAATATCCATTGTAAGAAGAAAAAAATGTGATTAATATCGAATAACAATAGGAAAAGAGTCCTACCATGCTTAAACTTCAGTTTTGTGGTCAATTCATAAAACATTATTTGATTCATGAGAATTGTATTTTGTTTTTCATTTATATATAACATATCATTCCAATGTTCATTGAATGCATAAAACATATCCTCAATACAACTAAGTGTAACACATGCATAATCAAGAGTATTTTTAACTATAAATTTTTGTTTCTCATTGAAACATGTATGCTTGTTAGAAAATGTATCCCTAAATGCATAAGAATCAAATGTAACAAAATGAAAAGAATGATTACCAATCCCAGAGGTGTTGGAACTCCTAGGCAATGCAACCATCATTTTGGATAGATTTGTATTCTTAAACCTTTGCTTTGTTGCTTCTTCTTTTGATGCGATTTTGTTTTGGCTTTTCAAGCACATGAGGGTATCATCATGTCAATGCTTCTAACGGTGCTTCTAGTTCGCAGGATAGTCGTTCTCCTCAGGAACTTGCAGGTCCTCCAAGCCATTCTTCATCTCGTCCTGGTCATGCGGATGAGGCTGAACCACACACGGCAAGTTCAGTGTCTTTCCCTTTGCCCATCGGAGAAGATGCAATCGCTCCGCACTCATCCATGGACTTGGACACATCTGGCTCAGAATTGAGGGGGAACACTTTCTCACCTTCGACTGAACCACTTGAAGTTCACACAGGGAGTATTCTTAACCCCGATGGTTTACGTCGCAGCTCTAGAATTCAAGCTCAGCTTACACAACCTCCGACTGATTGGAGAAATAAGCGTGTTTACTTTAATGGAAATGCCATCTCTTATCCAATTCAAGATTACTGCTCTTCTACTAACTTGGTTTCTGATGAGCTGTTGTTTTTAAGTGCTTTGGATGATCACAGTGAACCCAAGACATACCGACAAGCTAAAGATATTACAGTTTGGCAACACGCAATGCAGGAGGAATTGGATGCCCTTGAGAAAAATAACACTAGGACAATTGTTCATGCACCCGAAACCAAACAACCCATTGGGAGTAAATGGGTGTACAAGATCAAATTCCGCAGCAATGGTGAAATTGAACGTCACAAAGCAAGACTTGTTGCACAAGGCTATACTCAGACCTATGGAGAAGACTACACAGAGACCTTTGCCCCGGTGGCTAAGTTGCCAACGGTTCGTGTCATTCTTTCTCTTGCGACTAATCTGTTGAAGGACAAGAGAACGACGAGCATGTTACGAACTTACGAGCGAACCTATATGGACCACGAAGAAATTTGATTGTGAGAAGTGCATGGATTGTGACGTGCATGTTGCACGTGTCTTCATGCAGAAACTTAAGTCTTGGACAGCATGGAAGTATGGAACACGGTTTGGAAAGAAGATTACCAAGATGCACAACCTGCCATAATCGCATAACAACTTGGTCAAACATAGCAACATATATATCAACACTTGATTATTTCCTTGTATAAATATTTCCTTCCATTTTCTCCATATAGCCGTTGCACTTCTTCCATTTTTATATTTGACATATTGTGTATATATTGAAATGTTTTCTCCTGTATTTTAGTGTGGAATAAACAAGGGACATTGTCCCATTCTTAGTTTCTTCAACTTCTCATTCACATCCCAAGAACTCCACATATGGTTGTAGTGGATTGAAAAATGTTCAAAGGGATGAAAATTCTGATTAAAATGAGAAAACAATACCTTTCCTCTCGGTTTTGGATGTAAGAACCGAAAAGGATAAAACGAAATGGTTAATCGTGTCTTGAATAAAAGGCCACGAAAAACTTGAAAAATATAACTCCCTTTGGCTTGGAAGAATGGCCAAAAAAGGTAGAAAAACGAACAGGCTCCTCGTTCTATCAACCAAAGATAAGAGGGAATTTGTTCGGTTTATGCAACGGAAAAAAAA
>NW_010965725.1:101934-115894 GCF_000463585.1 Tarenaya hassleriana
TGTGAACTTCAAGTGGTTCAGTCGAAGGTGAGAAAGTGTTCCCCCTCAATTCTGAGCCAGATGTGTCCAAGTCCATGGATGAGTGCGGAGCGATTGCATCTTCTCCGATGGGCAAAGGGAAAGACACTGAACTTGCCGTGTGTGGTTCAGCCTCATCCGCATGACCAGGACGAGATGAAGAATGGCTTGGAGGACCTGCAAGTTCCTGAGGAGAACGACTATCCTGCGAACTAGAAGCACCGTTAGAAGCATTGACAGACGGTAAAACAGATTCATTCTCGTTTGTTGCCATTTGTGATGGCAAAACCTTCATGTTATGGTCCTGGATATTCTGCAGTAAACGAGAGAGAGTGATTTTGTAATCAATGGGGACCATATGCTCCAAATCAGTGGATTCCGTGTTGTTGAAGTAACTTTGATTCTCCTAAAAAATGACATCTCGAGAGACCTGAACTCTTTGTGTGAGAGGATCATAACATTTGTAACCCTTTTGCTCCGTAGAATAACCGATGAAGATGCATTTGGTACTCTTAGGTTGAAGCTTATTACGTGTGCTATCTGGTACCTTAGCAAAACACACACAACCAAACACACGTAAGTAGTCAATAGTAGCTTTTTGATTGTTGAGTACCTCAAATGGAGTTCGATCATCCAGGATTTTTGTGGGAAGTCGATTGATTAGAAATGCAGCCATTGTAACCGCATCACTCCAGAATTTGATAGGCACATTTCTATGGAACAGCAAGGTCCGTGCCACTTCCAAGAGATGCCTATTCTTCCTCTCTGCCACTCCATTTTGTTGGGGTGTGTAAGGACAAGAGGTCTGATGAACCATGCCATGGGTTTGAAGAAACTCCTTGAATGAGTTGCTTGTATATTCGCCACCATTATCTGTTCTTAAAAACTTAATACTTGTTTGAAAATGGTTAGTAACATAAGCATGAAAGTTCTTAAAAGCTTTGAACACCTCACTTTTTGATTTGAGAAGAGTTATCCATGTGTATTTGGATTTTTCATCAATGAAAGACACAAAATACTTGTTGTGATCTCTAGAGAAGCAAGGTGCAGTCCATACATCAGAGTGAACAAGCTCAAAACATCGTTCATAAATGGTATGTGATTGAGGAAACACCGAATGGCAATGCTTGCCTAACACACAAGCTTCACAAACTTTATTGTACAACAGGTTGGACGCTCATTTGATGCATGTCTCGGTGAGATAAGTAGCTTATGGGCAGAATATGATCAACTCCGACCAGCCACTACAGACGCGCAAATCATTGAAGAGCGCAAGGAGCAAGACAAGGTATTTTCGGTGCTCTCTTGTTTAGATGGTACTTACAACGACCTTGTGTATCATGTACTCAGGCAAACCAAGATCCCCTCTAAATAATAAGAGAGTTTAAGAGTTTGTTACCACTATCTTTGTTCATGGATTGGAGAGCTTGTATGAGGGCCTCAACATTGTTTTGAGTCAGAAATGCAGCGGGATTGTGGCGTGCTTCTCCACCACGAAATTTCTGTGGTTTGAGGTGAGGATGAAGAAACCAACATTTGCTCCTGTCATGGCCCGATTTCTTGCAATGATCGCAGAGAAGAGGCTTCTTGGCTTTGTTGAAGAATGGTTTGTGAGCCATATTTGCATCCTCGGTGTTTTCAGATGAGTTTGTTTTCTGAGCAGCAATGTGAGCAAGATCCAGAGAACTAGGGAAGAGATTTCGGCTGCCCTCTTCCCTTTGAATGAGCATACAAACTTCATCCATAGAGGGGATCTTGGTTTGCCTGAGTACATGATACACAAGGTCGTTGTAAGTACCATCTAAACAAGAGAGCACCGAAAATACCTTGTCTTGCTCCTTGCGCTCTTCAATGATTTGTGCGTCTGTAGTGGCTGGTCGGAGTTGATCATATTTTGCCCATATGCTACTTATCTCACCGAGACATGCATCAAATGAGCGTCCAACCTGTTGTACAGCAAAGAGAGCCTTCTTGATCTCATAGATCCGACTCATGTTGGACAGATTTCCATACACAAGTTTGAGTTTGTCCCAAAGCCCCTTTGTTGTCTCACAATATATGTAATTGTTGAGAATATGGGGGGCCAAGGAACTTTGAAGGATTGCTAGAGCTTGCTGATCCTCTTGAAACCATTTGCTCTCGGTTGGATCAACAAACGTTGCAGCTTGTGTTGCTGTGTGAGCAGCCGTGTGTCGTTCTTCTTCATTTGTTGCTGGAGCAGTTGTTTGGATTTGAGGTGTTGGATCGTGGTCTCTCAGAACATGAGTCCACAATCCCCGCCCAATGAGGGTGGTTCGAGCAGCTTTCGACCAAATCAAGTAGTTCTTCCCATTGAACACAATTGGAATGAGTTTGGGAAGAGAGGATTCCATTGCTGCGTATGAGTTGCAGAGTTTGGTGGTTTTTGTGTTTACGAAATATTTCGGTAAATCTTCGCCCTAGAGCTCTGATACCATGAAAGAATTTTTTTTAGAGTGCGTCAAAACATACGTAGAGTGCATGCAATCATGTTTAGAGTGCGTCCAAACATTTTTAGAGTGCGTCAAAACATGCTTAGAGTGCGTCGAAACATGTTTAGAGTGCAACAAAAGATATTTAGAGTGTGGAACCAAAGCATGAAGAACACTCCAGACCAAGATTGGAAGAACAAGCCTATTCTGGTCCAAGACATGAAGAACAGGCCCAAATGGTGACACAAGCGGAGTGTTCTTCATGCTTTGGTTCAACACTCTAAATATCTTTTGTTGCACTCTAAACATGTTTCAACGCACTCTAAGCATGTTTTGACGCACTCTAAAAATGTTTGGACGCATTCTAAACATGATTGCATGCACTCTACGTATGTTTTGACGCACTCTAAGTATGTTTTAATGCACTCTAAACATGTTTCGACGCCCTCTAAAAATATTTGGATGCTCTCTAAACATGTTTGGATGCACTCTAAGTATGTTTTGACGCACTCTAAACATGATTGGATGCACTCTAAATGTTTTTGGACACACTCTAAACGTGTTTTTGTGCACTCAAAACATGTTTACACAAACTCTAACATGTTTCGACGCACTCTAAATATGTTTCGGCGCGCTCTAAAAATGTTTTAATGCACTCTAAACATGTTCGGACCCATTCCAAACATGTTTAGTCGAACTCTAAACATGTTTAGACGAACTCTTAACATGTTTCGAAGTACTCTAAATATCTTTTGACGCACTCTAAAAATGTTTTGATGCACTCTAAACATGTTTGGATGCACTCTAAGTGTGTTTCGACGTATTTTAAATATCTTTGGATGCGCTCTAAATATGTTTGGACGCACTCTAAACGTATTTGGACGTACTCTAAATATCTTTTGTTGGACTCAAAACATGTATCAACGCACTCTAAACACGTTTTGACACACTATAAAAATGTTTCAATAGACTCTAAACATGTATGTTTTGATGCACTCTAAGTATGTTTTGATGCACTCTAAACATGTTTCGACGCCCTCTAAAAATGTTTCGATTCTCTCTAAACATATTTGGATGCACTCTAAGTATGTTTTGACGCACTCTAAACATGATTGGATGCACTCTAAATGTTTTTGGACGCACTCTAAACGTGTTTTTGTGCACTCAAAACATGTTTACACAAACTCTAACATGTTTCGACGTACTCTAAATATGTTTCGGCGCGCTCTAAAAATATTTTAATGCACTCTAAACATGTTCGGACGCATTCTAAACATGTTTAGTCGAACTAAACATGTTTAGACGAACTCTAAACATGTTTCGAAGTACTCTAAATATCTTTTGATGCATTCTAAAAATGTTTTGATGCACTCTAAACATGTTTGGATACACTCTAAGTATGTTTCGACGTATTTTAAACATCTTTGGATGCACTCTAAATATGTTTGGAAGCACTCTAAACGTGTTTGGACGTACACTTAATATCTTTTGTTGGACTCAAAACATGTATCAACGCACTCTAAACGTTTTTGGGTGTACTCAAAACATGTTTGGGTGTACTCAAAACATGTTTAGACGAACTCTAACACGTTTCGATGCATTCTAAATATGTTTCGGCGCACTCTAAAAATGTTTTTATGCACTCTAAACATGTTCGGATGCACTCTGAACACGTTTCGACGCACTCTAAACATGTTTTGACGAACTCTAAATATCTTTTGTTGCACTCTAAACATGTTTCGACGCACTCTAAGCATGTTTTGACGCACTCTAAAAATGTTTGGACGCACTCTAAACATGATTGCATACACTCTACGTATGTTTTGACGCACTCTAAAAATGTTTGGATGCACTCTAAACAGGTTTGGATGCACTCTAAACATGTTTGGATGCACTCTAAGTATGTTTTGACGCACTCTAAACATGATTGGATGCATTCTAAATGTTTTTGGACGCACTCTAAACGTGTTTTTGTGCACTCAAAACATTTTTACACAAACTCTAACATGTTTCGACGCACTCTAAATATGTTTCGGCGCGCTCTAAAAATGTTTGAATGCACTCTAAACATGTTCGGATGCATTCTAAACATGTTTAGTCGAACTCTAAACATGTTTAGGTGAACTCTAAAAATGTTTCGAAGTACTCTAAATATCTTTTGACACACTCTAAAAATGTTTTGATGCACTCTAAACATGTTTGGATGCACTCTAAGTATGTTTCGACGTATTTTAAACATCTTTGGATGCGCTATAAATATGTTTGGACGTACTCTAAATATCTTTTATTGGACTCAAAACATGTATCAACGCACTCTAAACACGTTTTGACATACTATAAAAATGTTTCAATAGACTCTAAACATGTATGTTTTGATGCACTCTAAGTATGTTTTAATGCACTCTAAACATGTTTCGACGCCCTCTAAAAATGTTTTGATTCTCTCTAAACATGTTTGGATGCACTCTAAGTATGTCTTGACGCACTCTAAACCTGTTTGGATGCACTCTAAATGTTTTTGGTTGCACTCTAAACGTGTTTTGGTGTACTCAAAACATGTTTAGACGAACTCTAACATGTTTCGATGCACTCTAAATATGTTTCGGCGCACTCTAAAAATGTTTTTATGCACTCTAAACATGTTCGGATGCACTCTAAACACGTTTTGACGCACTCTAAACATGTTTGACGAACTCACTCTAAGCATGTTTTGACGCACTCTAAAAATGTTTGGACGCACTCTAAACATGATTGCATGCACTCTACGTATGTTTTGACGCACTCTAAAAATGTTTGGACGCACTCTAAACATGATTGCATGCACTCTACGTATGTTTTGACGCACTCTAAAAATGTTTGGATGCACTCTAAGTATGTTTTGCGCACTCTAAACATGATTGGATGCATTCTAAATGTTTTTGGACGCACTCTAAACGTGTTTTTTAAAGAAATGTAGAATTTCGATGTTAAAGATCACACCCAAAGCAAGTTAATATTCGGTTTGTGAAGAATAGAAGTGACCGAGATTGGCTTGCAAGGAAGAACAAGAGAGATTAGGGTTCTTAGGGGGTGAATTCTGCAAAATAATTCACTTTATTCCCTTATTCTTCTAAATTCGTACATATGAGTATACTTATACACAAAATCAGCTGATACAACTAAATGGAAGATACAAAGAGAAATGGCAACAAGTGATTGCGAAAATACATAAAAGGAAAGTTAGCAAATCTGTTCTAGAGTCTTCCTTTTTGCTTCCTAACGTCTATATGCTGAATTATTGCTTCCAAATTCGTTCTTGCCTTGTTGTAGGATCTGATTTACACGAAATTATGCTTGCTTGCTTAGGATAGGAAAGTTGTCTTGATGGCATAATCCTCCTTGGTTGACTTGTCTTGTTTCCTTTGTTGTTGCCTTGCGTGATAAGTCTTGATCAGATTGTATGTTGTCCGAAACTTGTTGTCTTGAGTCGTCTTCATGATCAGAAAGTTCTCTTCTTCCTTCAACATTCCCCCTCAAGATTGGCCGGCCAAATTCAATGAGGCCAATCTTGGAGAGACATCGGTTAAGAATAGAGGAACTCGTAGCTTTCGTCAATATATCTGCAAGTTGGTCTTGACTTCTTGTGAATCTTGGTGAGATTACTCCTTGTGTGATCTTCTCTCGAATGAAGTGACAATCCACCTCTATATGTTTCGTTCTCTCGTGAAACACCGAGTTTGCTGCGATATGTAGAGCTGCTTGATTATCGCAATGGAGTGGTGTAGGGCTCTCGGTCTGAATTCCAAGATCTCGAAGCAGTTGCCTCAGCCAAAGTACTTCGCTTGTTGTATTCGCCATGGCTCGATATTCCGCTTCTGCACTTGATCTTGCCACCACAGTTTGCTTCTTGCTCTTCCAAGTGACTAGATTCCCTCCAATGAATGTGCAATAGCCGGTTGTTGACTTGCGATCTGTTCTATCTCCTGCCCAATCCGCATCACAGTATGCCACTATCTCCGTATGCTTGTTGTTCTCCATACATATCCCTTTGTTTGGAGAGCCCTTCAGATATTTGAGAATGCGATCCACCATATGCCAATGACTCATCTTTGGAGCGTGCATCCATTGACTTACCTGATGCACAGCAAAGCTTATGTCAAGACGCGTAATTGTAAGGTAAATCAACTTACCTACAACGCGACGATATTGTTCATAGTCTTGGTATGATTCCCCCTCGCGTTGATCTTTGAAATGCTCTTCGATTGGCGTCCGGACGGGTTTGGCTCCTAGTTTACCTGTTTCTGTAAGTAAATCAAGAATATACTTTCTTTGACACAAAAACAGATTGTTAGTAGAACGAGTTATTTCAATTCCAAGAAAATATTTAAGGGCACCAAGATCTTTAATATCAAACACGGTTTGCAAATACGTCTTAGTCTCCTGTATGCCAAGAGTGTCATTCCCCGATAATATTATGTCATCAACGTAAACAAGAAGAACAACAATACCCGAAACACTCTGTAATGTGAATAAAGAGTGATCTGAATCACTCCGCGCAAATCCTTTGGTGAGAAGTGCTTGATAGAGTTTAGAATACCATGCTCGAGGGGATTGCTTCAAGTCGTAAATGGCCTTGCGGAGTCTACAAACCTGGCCAGATGTGATATGTCCTTTGTAGCCCGGTGGAGGTGTCATGAAGATCTCTTCATCAAGATCGCCTTGGAGGAAAGCGTTCTTCACATCCATCTGCCATAACTGCCAATCCAAGTTAATTGCTAATGATAAGATAACTCTCACCGTAGGAAGTTTTGCAACCGGGGCGAATGTGTCGGTGTAATCCTCTCCATAGGTCTGAGTATATCCTTTAGCAACTAGACGAGCTTTGTGGCGTTCAATGGTGCCATCGCTTAAGTATTTGACCTTGTACACCCACTTGCAACCAACCGGTTGTTTGTTAGGCGGAAGCTCAGCAATATCCCAAGTACCATTGCGTTCAAGGGCCGAAATTTCTGCATCCATAGCTTCTTGCCATACAGGAATGTCCTTAGCTTGATTATATGAGGTAGGCTCAAATCCCTGTTCAATAATACTCAAGAAGCTTTGATCGTTAGTAGGAAAATCTGTAAGAGACGAATACTTAGCTACTGGATGTGCAATAGAAAGTTGAGAAGACTCAGGTTGTTGTGAGGTTGGTGCAGTGGTCTTCCACCATTGAGAAGGAGGTTTTCGAGTCCTGGTACTTCTGCGAAGAGGTGGAGCAGGCTGATCAAGATGTAGTTCCCCCTCACGCGAAGGTACTTGTTTATGAAGAAATGCATCAGCTTGTTCGTGATGTTTCCCATATTGATGATCTGTTGGTGGAATTGGTGCTGAATTGGCACGAACATCTTCCCCCTCATTTTGTGCATCAAATTCAGAAGGTTGTGGAAGTGGATCTTCCCCCTCTCGTTGAATTTCAAGCACATCTCCACCTGGAATGTCAGGAGGACTAGGCGAACAAAAATGTAATGGAGAAGGAGGGATAGGGAGATCAATATTACTCTCTGGTGAGTGAGGAGGTATCTCATCAATATGGGTTGGGATATGGTGTATTGCAGCCTTTGGTGATGATGGAGTGGATGTGTGTCCAATGAGCCGAAGAGAGGTCACGAGTTGACGTAGTGATTCATTGTAATCTTTGCCTTGGCGATCAAGATCTTCCAAGAGTTTCCAATCTTTGTCACCGAAATATCCCAGTTCTGTTGGAGAACAAGAGAATGTTGAAGATGAAGACACAACTTTAGGAATTCGGATGAAAGGAAGCAGCCCAAGTCATGTTGAAGACCAAGCTATGTTCTTGGACCAAGACCATTTCATATCAAGGAGCTAACGGACCAAGACCAGATCATAATGGGCCAAAAATCAAGAAGCAATCTAGGCCCATCCAAGATTACTTTCAGACCGTTGGGAACAAAGAAGGAGACAAAATCTGATCAATTCCAGCATATTTCCTTTTTTGTTTGTGGCAATCCAGCATTGCCTTTTTGTGATATGTAAATGTAGCTACTTACCATTTCTTGATGTATCACGCAATGTGTATATAACTTAGGTCTGATGTAAAGTTCAATTCAAGGGAATTAAGTGAATTTTCGTCCATATTCACCCCCTATTGATTATTCCTTCTCCTCTCTTGAACCCTAAGGCAGATTATCACAAAACCAAGATCAATCATCTTCTGTCATATTTCTTCGTCCAAATCTGTTAAACTCAATCTTCGTTCTTCATTTTCTTCATGGTATCAGAACACTAAGATCTTTGAATACCCTTGTGTCATCTCTCTCTTTGTCCCTTTGTGTCCGCTGCGATTCTGCCTCTCATGGATTCTCAATCGAAACTTATACCAATCACTCTCAATGGTGACAATTATTTTTATTGGACAAAGGCTGCAACTGCAGCCCTCAATAGCAAGGCTCTATGGGAGCATATCTCTGTTAAAAAAAGAGTTCCTCCCCCACAAGAGGTGGCCATTGAAGGAGAAACTCCGGATCAAGCCCAACAACGTCTAGAGAGAAATCAACAACGGCTGCTAGATTTTACCAAATGGAAGCAAGAGGACAGCCAAGCTTTGGTGATTCTCCAAGGCTCGTTGGAACCTCATCTCCTGCAGTCCTTTATCTCTCATGATACAGCAAAGGCGCTTTGGGAATCACTGCAGAATGTGTACGGTAATATCTCAAATGTTAGCCGAATTTTTGAGTTGAAAAAGAAACTCTTTCAATTGCAGCAAAACGATCAACCATTCAACAAGATTCAAGGGGAGTTTTGTGCTTTATGGGCGGAACTTGAGGAAATCAGACCAACATCTACAGATCCTCACATCGTCATGGAACGTGCTCAGGAAGACAAGGTTTTTTCGATACTTACTACTCTTAATGGATCTTTTAACGATCTGATTTATCATGTCCTTAGACAACCAAAACTCCCCACATTTGAAGAGACGTGCATGATGATCAAGCGAGAGGAGGGAGGTCGAAATTTGTTCACCGGCCCCCTTGATCTTGCCCATTATGCAACCAAATCTACTGCCTCACAATTTGCTCAACGGGATCGTAAATCATTTTACTGCGAACACTGCAAACGTCAAGGACACACCAAGGACCGTTGCTGGGTCCTCAATCCTCACATGAAACCTACAAAGTTCAAAGATGTTCCTCGTCGAGGCTCTGCATTGACGGCAGGTCATGATGCTTCTACCACCGAGGGTACAATAAGCCTCACAACAGATGAAATGAAGGGTCTTAAACAACTTCTTCAGTCTCTCAACAAGGACAGCGGTAATCTCTCTCGTTTTTCCTCTATTATTATTGACTCAGGTGCCACAACGCATATGTTCCATGATGCTATACGCATATGTTTCATCTTATGGAAGTGGCGAGAACACTTCTTTTTCATCGGCATGTCCCTAAAGCCTATTGGAGTGATGCTGTGAAAGTTGCTTGCTATTTGATCAACCGTTTACCAACCCAAGTGCTCAATGATAAATCCCCTCATGAGGTACTCTTTGATCGGTGTGATTCTCTTTCCCACTTACGTGTTTTTGGTTGTGTTTGCTTTGCTCGTATAGATGAAGGCCAACGCAACAAACTTGATCCTCGAAGCATCCGATGCATTTTTCTTGGCTATCCCGCTGATCAGAAAGGTTACACATGTTTTCATCCACCCACCAACCGCATTTATGTTTGTCGGGATGTCATATTTCATGAGGAATTAAGCTACTTCGAAAACAAAGATTGGAAGCCCTTGGAAAGTCTCACCGAACGTGGGAAAGACTACAATGCTCCTCTTATGCAATTGCTCACAACAATTCAACACTTAGGCGTTCAACCTGATCACCACAAATCTACATCTTCCACTTTACCTCTACATGCAGATGGTATCCCAACTCCTACTCTTAATCCTTTGAACAATGTTATTCCCACTAACAATGCAGGTGGTGATCATCTTGAGGAGAACAACCCCGTTGTAGTTTTGACTGAGGGGGAACTTTACACCCGACCATCGGATGAGGGGGAACATCACACCTCGTCATCAGATGAAGGAGAATTACTGCCAGACTTACAGGTGCAGGTACCTTCTCCTGTTGTTTTGGACGTTGATCACGTCGCTGCACCTGCCCCAATATCAGCAGCACCTACTCTCCGCCGTGGTACAAGGGACAGAAAACCTCCATCCGAATGGTGGAAATCATCCTCAACACCACAAGCTCAACTAAGTGTTGCTCATCCAATAGAGAAGTATTCCTCCCTCTCTCAATTTGATACTACTGAACGTAGTTTTCTGAGTACAGTCGAACAGGGTCTTGAACCTAGCTCTTACAACCAAGCTAAGGATATAGAAGTCTGGCAACAAGCTATGGATGAAGAGATTGTTGCACTTGAAAAGAATGAAACTTGGGAGATAGTTGACCTTCCTCCAAACAAACGTCCAGTTGGATGTAAATGGGTGTACAAGATCAAATATCTCAGCAATGGAGACATTGAAAGACACAAAGCTCGCCTTGTTGCCAAAGGCTACACTCAAACGCATGGCGAAGACTACACCGAAACATTTGCACCAGTCGCTAAGCTACCCACGGTAAGAGTGTTGCTTTCTTTGGCAATTAACCTTGGTTGGGAATTGTGGCAGATGGATGTCAAAAATGCTTTCCTCCAAGGAGATCTTACGGAAGACATATATATGACTCCTCCACAAGGCTACAAACGCACACTCAAATCTGGACAGGTTTGCAAACTCCGCAAAAGCATCTATGGTCTGAAACAATCTCCTCGAGCATGGTACTCGAAGTTGCATGACGCATTAATTGCAAAAGGCTTCACACGCAGTGAATCAGACCACTCTCTCTTCACACTTACAGGTCAATCGAGTATCATTGTTCTCTTAGTTTATGTTGATGATATTATATTATCCGGTAATGATATACGTGGTATTCTTGATACTAAAGCATACTTACACCGTGTTTTTGACATCAAAGATTTGGGTTTACTTAAATATTTTCTTGGTATTGAAGTTACTCGAACTACTAATGCTTTATTCTTGTCTCAGCGCAAATACATTTTAGATTTGCTTAAGGAAACAGGAAAACTTGGAGCTAAACCCGTTCGGACGCCAATTGAAGAACACTTCAAAGATCAACGCGAGGGGGAATCATTTCCAGATCCGGAACAATATCGACGCGTTGTAGGTAAGCTAATCTACCTCACTATTACACGTCCTGATATAAGTTTCGCTGTGCATCAGGTTAGCCAATGGATGCACTCACCAACGACGACTCATTGGAACATGGTGGACCGCATTCTCAAATATATAAAGGGAACACCAAACAAAGGCATATGGATGGCAAACAACAACAACACTGAGCTTGTGGCTTATTGTGATGCGGATTGGGCCGGAGACCGAAATGATCGAAAATCAACAACGGGCTATTGTACATTCGTCGGAGGAAACTTGGTGACTTGGAGAAGCAAGAAGCAAACAGTGGTCGCACGATCAAGCGCGGAAGCTGAATATAGAGCAATGGCCAACACTACAAGCGAGGTTCTATGGCTTCGTCAACTACTAGGAGACTTCGGCATCAAGATTGGCTTACCAACACCAATGCACTGCGATAATCAAGCGGCATTACACATAGCAGCCAACGCAGTCTTTCACGAACGTACAAAGCACATTGAGGTGGATTGTCATTTCATTCGAGAGAAGATCACACAAGGATTGATAACAAAAAGGTACACACGAAGTCAAGATCAACTTGCGGATATTCTTACAAAGGCTACAAGTTCTTTTGTTCTAAACAGAATTCTCTCCAAGATTGGCCTCATTGAGTTTTGCCAGCCAATCTTGAGGGGGAATGTTGGAGAACAAGAGAATGTTGAAGATGAAGACCAAGCTATGTTCTTGGACCAAGACCATTTCATATCAAGGAGCTAACGGACCAAGACCAGATCATAGCAAATGGGCCAAAAATCAAGAAGCAATCTAGGCCCATCCAAGATTACTTTCAGACCGTTGGGAACAAAGGAGGAGACAAAATCTGATCAATTCCAGCATATTTCCTTTTTTGTTTATGGCAATCCAGCATTGCCTTTTTGTGATATGTAAATGTAGCTACTTACCATTTCCTGATGTATCACGCAATGTGTATATAACATTAGGTCTGATGTAAAGTTCAATTCAAGGGAATTAAGTGAATTTTCGTGCATATTCACCCCCTATTGATTATTCCTTCTCCTCTCTTGAACCCTAAGGCAGATTATCACAAAACCAAGATCAATCATCTTCTGTCATATTTCTTCGTCCAAATCTGTTAAACTCAATCTTCGTTCTTCATTTTCTTCAAGTTCTTCAATAAACTTCACATCTCGAGAGGTGAATATGCGGCGTGTAGGAGGGTAGTAACAAAGGTCGAGTTTAGTCTGTGCTCCATCATCTATCTTGGTGATACGAACCCGGATCGATGAATCTCAGAATTAGGTAAAAAGGATAGTAGATGGATGTTCAAAAACCCACTAACGACACGTGAACCGAACCTAGGACTTGTTCCAGTCACAAGAACGCCCTAAACCCAATCCAGACCCGGTTAGAGAACCTTTGAAGCGAGCGAAGACGCCACAAACACCTGGTGGTAAAAGTGTTTGATAAGTCAAAAGAACACTACCTCAAACCTTACGAAGTTTAGAGTTAGTACTCAAGAACATAAGAAGAAACCTCTCAATTCAATAATCTCAGTTTTACATGATAGATGCTCCGTTTTTATAAGGAAAAGAAACATTGAAAAACTAAGAAAAATAAAAGAGTTTGCTGAAAACATAGGAAACTAAAAACAAGGCAATTATAGTTCCAATGTAGTCAAAAAAATGACCACATTTATTGCACAAAGACCAGAATTCGTAGCTCCTCTTCTTCCATGTTTTCCAAGCACTCTTTTGGGCTCATTTTGCTTCATTTGGGCTGATTTGGGCCTCAAGTATGTTAACCAAGGGATGGGCTTGAGTTTGGGCTGATTCCACTTGATTTTGAAGCCCAAACTCTTCTTGAAGTAGCATTGTAAATGTTTCCTTCAACCTCTTTGCCTTGGCGCGAGTTATGGGACCGTCACTCTTCAATTTCTGTTCCAAGAGCTCCTTTCGATCCGCTTGAGAATCTCCAGCTCCCGTTCTCTTGTCGTCTCTCCCGTGCTTCCCGATGTCCTCATCAAGTTCGTAAGGTGAGCATTCGGATCCTCGTTTGGTCTCCCACGGAAACTCATGTTGTTGAGCATTTGGATGCATTGCGGTAGGAGTTCAAGTTCTTCTAGTGGTCCCCGATTTATGCATGATAGTAGCTGGGTATGCTTCGGTTGTGTGTACGTTCGAAGCGTTCTAGGGGCTGCTTGGGCTGGACCTCTTTGGGCATTGGCCCCTCTCAACAGCTCTTCGGCCATCTCGAGTTGTTCTCTTCGTGCGTTGTTTTCTCTCAGCATTTCTTCGGCCATTCCCCAC
>NW_010965725.1:132498-135453 GCF_000463585.1 Tarenaya hassleriana
ACTCTAAACATGTTTCGACGCACTCTAAACATGTTTCAACGCTCTCTAAACATGTTTGTATGCACTCTTAATATGTTTCGACGCATTTCAAATATGTTTGGATGCGCTCTGAATATGTTTTGGCTTGCTCCAAACATGTTTCGACGAACTCTATGTTGAGGAATAAAAATAAAAGGAAGATTGAGCAACCAAACCGAGATTGCAAACCCGATTGTCGATTTTCATGAACATGGTTGACGAAAGTTTGGAGATAGATGGAAGGGGTTGCATCTGGGTTGTCATTTGGATCTCTTTTTCGGGGTTCTTTGCCTCCGTTTTGAGATCATCCAATATGAAAACCGATTTATCTTGTCCTTTTTCTTCCTCTTTGTTTGTATCCGGCGCCAAAGTCTCCATGTAAATCGAGCTTTTTGTAGTTTCTTCATGGTTTTCCTTAATCAAGTCAACAAACTCATTAGAATGAGCGAAATGACTAACCTTGACGGAAAGAACAAGGCTGAGTTTGTAAAACAGATTCATGAAGCGGCCCGGAAGAATATTGAGCGACGCACGGAGCAATACGCTAAGCAAGCAAACAAAGGGCGCAAGGAAGTTACGTTCGAGCCAGGAGACATGGTGTGGATTCATATGCGCAAGGAAAGGTTTCCAAATCAGAGGAAGAGCAAGCTTATGCCGAGGGGAGATGGACCATTCAAAGTTCTCGAACGAATCAACAACAATGCCTATAAGATTGAACTTCTAGGTGAGTACAACATTAGCTCTACGTTTAATGTTGCTGACTTAGCTCGTTTTGATGCAGATGATAATTCGGATTTGAGGGCAAATCCCTTTCAAGAGGAAGGGATGATGAAGACATCGGGAAGCACGGGAGAGACGACAAGAGAACGAGAGCAGGAGATTCTCAAGCGGATCGAAAGGAGCTCTTAGAACAGAAATTGAAGAGTGACGGTCCCATGACTCGCGCTAAGGCAAAGAGATTGAAGGAAACATTTACAATGCTACTTCAAGAAGAGTTTGGGCTTCAAAATCAAATGGGATCAGCCCAAACTCAAGCCTATGCTTTGGTTAACTTACTTGGGACCCAAATCAGCCCAAATGAAGTAAAATAAGCCCAAAAGAGTGCTTGGAAAACATGGAAGAAAAGGAGCTACGAATTCTGGTCATTGTGCAATAAATGTGGTCATTTTTTGACTACATTGGAACTATAATTGCCTTGTTTTTAGTTTCCTATGTTTTCAGCAAACTCTTTTATTTTTCTTAGTTTTTCAATGTTTCTTTTCCTTATAAAAACGGAGCATCTATCATGTAAAACTGAGATTATTGAATTGAGAGGTTTCTTCTTATGTTCTTGAGTACTAACTCTAAACTTCGTAAGGTTTGAGGTAGTGTTCTTTTGACTTATCAAACACTTTTACCACCAGGTGTTTGTGGCGTCTTCGCTCGTTTCAAAGGTTCTCTAACCGGGTCTGGATTGGGTTTAGGGCGTTCTTGTGACTGGAACAAGTCCTAGGTTCGGTTCACGTGTCGTTAGTGGGTTTTTGAACATCCATCTACTATCCTTCTTACCTAATTCTGAGATTCGTCGATCCGGGTTCGTATCACTAAACGTTTTTATACGAACTCTAAATATGTTTCGACGTGCTCTAAACATGTTTCGACGAACTCTAAACATCTTTTATTGCACTCTAAACATGTTTAGACGAACTCTAAAAAATGAAATGGAAAAGATAAATAGATATAGATAAAACCTAATATAGAGAAACGAGGCTCTGATACCAAATGATACGAACCCGGATCGACGAATCTCAGAATTAGGTAAGAAGGATAGTAGATGGATGTTCAAAAACCCACTAACGACACGTGAACCGAACCTAGGACTTGTTCCAGTCACAAGAACGCCCTAAACCCAATCCAGACCCGGTTAGAGAACCTTTGAAACGAGCGAAGACGCCACAAACACCTGGTGGTAAAAGTGTTTGATAAGTCAAAAGAACACTACCTCAAACCTTACGAAGTTTAGAGTTAGTACTCAAGAACATAAGAAGAAACCTCTCAATTCAATAATCTCAGTTTTACATGATAGATGCTCCGTTTTTATAAGGAAAAGAAACATTGAAAAACTAAGAAAAATAAAAGAGTTTGCTGAAAACATAGGAAACTAAAAACAAGGCAATTATAGTTCCAATGTAGTCAAAAAATGACCACATTTATTGCACAATGACCAGAATTCGTAGCTCCTTTTCTTCCATGTTTTCCAAGCACTCTTTTGGGCTTATTTTACTTCATTTGGGCTGATTTGGGTCCCAAGTAAGTTAACCAAAGCATAGGCTTGAGTTTGGGCTGATCCCATTTGATTTTGAAGCCCAAACTCTTCTTGAAGTAGCATTGTAAATGTTTCCTTCAATCTCTTTGCCTTAGCGCGAGTCATGGGACCGTCACTCTTCAATTTCTGTTCTAAGAGCTCCTTTCGATCCGCTTGAGAATCTCCTGCTCTCGTTCTCTTGTCGTCTCTCCCGTGCTTCCCGATGTCCTCATCACTTGGCAAAGCAAATACAACCAAAGACGCGTAAGTGTTCAATTGAATCTTTTCTGTTAAAGAGTACCTCAAAAGGAGACTGGTCGCTGAGCACTTGTGTTGGGAGACGGTTAATAAGATAACACGCCATCTTCACTGCATCACTCCAATAGAGCTTAGGAACCTGTCGATGGAAGAGGAGAGTGCGAGCTACTTCCATCAAATGTCGATTCTTGCGTTCGGCAACACCATTTTGCTGGGGAGTATTTGGGCAAGATCGTTGATGAATTATGCCTTGCTGGAGAAGATATTCTCGAAAATTGTTGCTCATGTACTCCCCACCATTATCTGTTCGAAAACACTTCACTTTGACACCAAATTGGTTAAGAACGAAAGCAAGATAGTTTTTGAATGCTCCAAACACATCACTCTTTTTTTTT
>NW_010965725.1:135729-136615 GCF_000463585.1 Tarenaya hassleriana
AGATAGTAGAGACTGCCAATCCGAATTCCTTTGCCAAAGGTTCGATCCGTCTCAGTATCCTGGAAAACAACACCATTAGTATCGAATAGAACCTTACACGATGTTTCTGCAATAAGTTTAGGGATCGAAAGAAGATTAGTTTGAAAGTTTGGAACATAAAGGGCAGACAACTTTTTATCAAACAAAGTTATAGTTCCATGACCATGAATGGGAACCTCTTTCCCATTGGCAACCGATACAACACCATTGCTTGGGATGAGAACAGTAAACCAAGATGCATCACGGAACATATGGGTGGTTGCACCCGAATCAATGACAATGGAAAAGTTGATCGAGATGCTACCAGATTCCTTTCCCAAAGCTTGCAGAAGGTGTTTAAGGCCTTTCATCTCATCGGTTGTGAGGTTAAGAAGGCTCTCGGGAGGAGCAATATCTTGACCGGCGGTCATGGCTGCTCCTCTTCGTGGTGTGTCCTTGTATCTGGAAGGCTTCAAATGGGGATTGATATTAAAGGCACTCAAAACATGTTTACACAAACTCTAACATATTTCGACGCACTCTAAATATGTTTCGGCGCGCTCTAAAAATGTTTTAATGCACTCTAAACATGTTCGGATGCATTCAAAACATGTTTAGTCGAACTCTAAACATGTTTAGACGAACTCTAAAAATGTTTCGAAGTACTCTAAATATCTTTTGACGCACTCTAAAAATGTTTTGATGCACTCTAAACATGTTTGGATGCACTCTAAGTATGTTTCGACGTATTTTAAACATCTTTGGATGCTCTCTAAATATGTTTGGACGCACTCTAAACGTGTTTGGACGTACTCTAAATATCTTTTGTTGGACTCAAAACATGTATCAACGCACTCTAAACACGTTT
>NW_010965725.1:136666-137916 GCF_000463585.1 Tarenaya hassleriana
AACATGTTTAGTCGAACTCTAAACATGTTTAGACGAACTCTAAACATGTTTTGAAGTACTCTAAATATCTTTTGACACACTCTAAGTATGTTTTGATGCACTCTAAACATGTTTCGACGCCCTCTAAAAATGTTTCGATTCTTTCTAAACATGTTTGGATGCACTCTAAATGTTTTTGGTTGCACTCTAAACGTGTTTTGGTGTACTCAAAACATGTTTAGACGAACTCTAACATGTTTCGATGCACTCTAAATATGTTTCGGCGCATTCTAAAAATGTTTTTATTCACTTTAAACATGTTCAGATGCACTCTAAACACGTTTCGACGCACTCTAAACATGTTTTGACGAACTCTAAATATTTTTTGTTGCACTCTAAACATGTTTCAACGCACTCTAAGCATGTTTTGACGCACTCTAAAAATGTTTGGACGCACTCTAAACATGATTGCATGCACTCTACGTATGTTTTGACGCACTCTAAAAATGTTTGGATGCACTCTAAACATGTTTGGATGCACTCTAAGTATTTTTTGATGCACTCTAAACATGTTTCGACGCCCTCTAAAAATATTTCGATGCTCTCTAAACATGTTTGGATGCACTCTAAGTATGTTTTGACGCACTCTAAACATGATTGGATGCACTCTAAATGTTTTTGGACACACTCTAAACGTGTTTTTGTGCACTCAAAACATGTTTACACAAACTCTAACATGTTTCGACGCACTCTAAATATGTTTCGGCGCGCTCTAAAAATATTTTAATGCACTCTAAAAATGTTCGGACACATTCTAAACATGTTTAGTCGAACTCTAAACATGTTTATATGAACTCTAAACATGTTTCGAAGTACTCTAAATATCTTTTGACGCACTCTAAAAATGTTTTGATGCACTCTAAACATGTTTGGATGCACTCTAAGTATGTTTCGACGTATTTTAAACATCTTTGGATGCGCTCTAAATATTTTTGGACGCACTCTAAACGTGTTTGGACGTACTCTAAATATCTTTTGTTGGACTCAAAACATGTATCAACGCACTCTAAACACGTTTTGACACACTATAAAAATGTTTCAATAGACTCTAAACATGTATGTTTTCATGCACTCTAAGTATGTTTTGATGCACTCTAAACATGTTTCGACGCCCTCTAAAAATGTTTCGATTCTTTCTAAACATGTTTGGATGCACTCTAAATGTTTTTGGTTGCACTCTAAACGTGTTTGGGTGTACTCAAAACATGTTT
>NW_010965725.1:139915-145173 GCF_000463585.1 Tarenaya hassleriana
AAAATATTTCGATGCTCTCTAAACATGTTTGGATGCACTCTAAGTATGTTTCGATGTATTTTAAACATCTTTGGATGCGCTCTAAATATGTTTGGACGCACTCTAAACGTGTTTGGACGTACTCTAAATGTCTTTTGTTGGACTCAAAACATGTATCAACGCACTCTAAACACGTTTTGACACACTATAAAAATGTTTCAATAGACTCTAAACATGTATGTTTTGATGCACTCTAAGTATGTTTTGATGCACTCTAAACATGTTTCGACGCCCTCTAAAAATGTTTTGATTCTCTCTAAACATGTTTGGATGCACTCTAAGTATGTCTTGACGCACTCTAAACATGTTTGGATGCACTCTAAATGTTTTTGGTTGCACTCTAAACGTGTTTTGGTGTACTCAAAACATGTTTAGACGAACTCTAACATGTTTCGATGCACTCTAAATATGTTTCGGCGCACTCTAAAAATGTTTTTATGCACTCTAAACATGTTCGGATGCACTCTAAACACGTTTTGACGCACTCTAAACATGTTTTGACGAACTATAAATACCTTTTGTTGCACTCTAAACATGTTTCGACGCACTCTAAACATGTTTTGACACACTTTAAAAATGTTTCAATAGACTCTAAATATGTTTCGGCGCACTCTAAAAATGTTTTTATGCACTACATGTTCGGATGCACTCTAAACACGTTTCGACGCACTCTAAACATGTTTTGACAACTCTAAATATCTTTTGTTGCACTCTAAACATGTTTCGATGCACTCTAACCATGTTTTGACGCACTCTAAAAATGTTTGGACGCACTCTAAACATGATTGCATGCACTCTACGTATGTTTTGACGCACTCTAAAAATGTTTGGATGCACTCTAAACATGTTTGGATGCACTCTAAGTATGTTTTGACGCACTCTAAACATGATTGGATGCACTCTAAATGTTTTTGGACGCACTCTAAACGTGTTTTTGTGCACTCAAAACATGTTTACACAAACTCTAACATGTTTCGACGCACTCTAAATATGTTTCAGCGCACTCTAAAAATGTTTGAATGCACTGTAAACATGTTCGGATGCATTCTAAACATGTTTAGTCGAACTCTAAACATGTTTAGACGAACTCTAAAAATGTTTCAAAGTACTCTAAATATCTTTTGACACACTCTAAAAATGTTTTGATGCACTCTAAACATGTTTCGACGCCCTCTAAAAATATTTCGATACTCTCTAAACATGTTTCGATGCACTCTAAATATGTTTCGGCGCACTCTAAAAATATTTTTATTCACTCTAAACATGTTCGGATGCACTCTAAACACATTCGACGCACTCTAAACACGTTTTGACGAACTCTAAATATCTTTTGTTGCACTCTAAACATGTTTCGACGCACTCTAAGCATGTTTTGACGCACTCTAAAAATGTTTGGACGCACTCTAAACATGATTGCTGACGCACTCTAAAAATGTTTCGATTCTCTATAAACATGTTTGCATGCACTCTAAGTATGTCTTGACGCACTCTAAACATGTTTGGATGCACTCTAAATGTTTTTGGTTGCACTCTAAACGTGTTTTGGTGTACTCAAAACATGTTTAGACGAACTCTAACATGTTTCGATGCACTCTAAATATGTTTCGGCGCACTCTAAAAATGTTTTTATGCACTCTAAACATGTTCGGATGCACTCTAAACATGTTTCGACGCACTCTAAGCATGTTTTGACGCACTCTAAAAATGTTTGGACGCACTCTAAACATGATTGCATGCACTCTACGTATGTTTTGGCGCACTATAAAAATGTTTGGATGTACTCTAAACATGTTTGGATGCACTCTAAACATGTTTGGATGCACTCTAAGTATGTTTTGACGCACTCTAAACATGATCGGATGCACTCTAAATGTTTTTGGACGCACTCTAAACGTGTTTTTGTGCACTCAAAACATGTTTACACAAACTCTAAGATGTTTCGACGCACTCTACATATGTTTCGGCGCGCTCTAAAAATGTTTTAATGCACTCTAAACATGTTCGGATGCATTCTAAACATGTTTAGTCGAACTCTAAACATGTTTAGACGAACTCTAAAAATGTTTCGAAGTACTCTAAATATCTTTTGACGCATTCTAAAAATGTTTGGATGCACTCTAAACATGTTTGGATGCACTCTAAGTATGTTTTGACGCACTCTAAACATGATTGGATGCACTCTAAATGTTTTTGGACGCACTCTAAACGTGTTTTTGTGCACTCAAAACATGTACAAACTCTAACATGTTTCGGCGCACTGTAAATATGTTTCGGCGCGCTCTAAAAATATTTGAATGCACTCTAAACATGTTCGTATGCATTCTAAACATGTTTAGTCGAACTCTAAACATGTTTAGACGAACTCTAAAAATGTTTCAAAGTACTCTAAATATCTTTTGACACACTCTAAAAATGTTTTGATGCACTCTAAACATGTTTGGATGCACTCTAAGTATGTTTCAACGTATTTTAAACATCTTTGGATGCACTCTAAATATTTTGGACGCACTCTAAACGTGTTTGGACGTACTCTAAATATCTTTTGTTGGACTCAAAACATGTATCAACGCACTCTAAACACGTTTTGACATACTATAAAAATGTTTCAATAGACTCTAAACATGTATGTTTCGATGCAGATAATGAATCAGATTTGAGGACAAATCATTCTCAAGAGAAGGGAAATGATGAGGACATTGGAAGCACGACGGAACAAAATGGGAGCAACGTGGATCACATCAGTTTTCCGGATGGACCCATGACGAGATCAAAGACAAAGAAGCTACAAGCTGCTCTAAATGGGCTCTTTCTTGAATGTTTGGGCCATGAACACATGGAAAATAACATTGGCCCAAGTCATACACAAGTTCAGCCCATTTTCAACATGATATCAAGTGAAGAAAGCCCAAAATGAAGGCCCAAAAGTTGCAGCCCAAGTCCATGACGAAAATGACAAAAAAATCTGCATTTTGAGTCTTCAATGTTGCTTACAATCTACTCTAGTCAAAGTCCAACACTATTATGACTTTGTTTTCCAACAAGTTCAAAGTTTTAGGAAGACTAGTATTAATTCTACACTTTTATGTCTTTTGGTGTTGTTTTGGTTCTCCTATAAATAGGTGAACTAAACTCATTTGTAATCATCAATCATCTTTTAGATATTTGAGAGGTTTTCTCTTCAAAGTTCTTTGAGAACTATTTTCTGAACTTATCGGATTCATCCGTGGCGTTCATCTTCGACTTATCAAACGTTAGTCCATAAACGTTTGTGGCGTCTTCGCAACACCAACGTTTCTAATCCAGGTTTGCTTAGGGGTTTAGGACGTTTCTTGTTTCAAGAAATTGGGCCTAGGTTTCTTTCACGAGTTGATTAGGGGTTTTGGTTATCTCCACCGTCTTTCTAGAGAATTTCGATCCGAGATCGTATCAAAACATGTTTTGAGTGCAACAAAAGATGTTTAGAGTTCGTCAAAACACGTTTATAGTGCGTCGAAACATACTTAGAGTGCATCAAAACTCATTGTGTTCATTGCAGAAAACCAACAAAAAGAAAGAAGAAAAGAAAAAAAGAAAAGAAAAGAAAAAAAAAGAAAAGAGAAAAAAAAATATATATATAACAAAAAACGGTTGGTTGTTTGAGAATACCACAAAAAAATCTCAAAAAAAAAGTCTTTTGATCAAGTTTCTGAGTCGGAGTTGTAACTTCATTTTCGTGTTTCCATTTCCATTCATCATCGGAAACTCAAATTGAGTACTTTGAGTCATAGTCATAGCTCGCTTTTTGAGTTGAAATTCTTTTGCTCCTGGATAGACTGGTTTGATAAGTTTTCGGTGAATTGCTATCCGTTTTGAGTCTGATTTAGTTTGCTAATAGTTTGAACAAGGACTTTGGAAGAGAAAACAAGTGAGGTGGAGTGAAGAAAATTGAGTGAAACACTTTCTGAGTGTGGTGAGATTTCTGCCATCTTCTTTTTCCTTGTCTCTTTCTGTTCTTTTTTTTTGCAGAGTTTCAACATGGATGACACACAAAATGAGCAGCAACCTGAAGGAGCAAACCCACTTCAAATGCAAGCACTAATGGGTGAGCTACAAAGGATGTTGAGGGCTGAGATAGAACCATTGCATCAAAGAGTAGATCGGATGGAGAATGAGGCATATGCTCCAAGACACCGACAACAGCAAGGTATTCCCAGGAGAGTTAGGTCACATCATAGTGATCCTAGTGACGAGGGAGAACAATTGTCGGAAGTAGAAGAAGTACGTGAGAATCCTCGGAGGCAAAGGCGCGAACCTCGTCCGCGAGAACGTCTTGATAATGATCTCAGTAGCATCAAGATGGAAATTCCTACATTTCACGGGCGGAACGATGCAGAAACATATTTGGAATGGGAGAGAAAGACTGAGATGGTATTTGATTGCCATCACTATTCCGAGTTGAAGAAAGTTAAACTCGCAGCAGCAAAGTTCAGTGACTATGCATTAATGTGGTGGGATCAATTGGTTCTTTCACGACGGAGATATGGTGAGAATCCCATTACCACCTGGGGTGACATGAAAATAGTCATGAAGCGGCGGTTCATACCTAATCATTACCATCGAGAAGTGCATCAAAAGTTACGAAGGTTGGTGCAAGGAAGTAGAAGTGTTGAAGAATATTACAAAGAGATGGAAATGTTGATGATTCGGGCCAACGTTGAAGAAGATCGTGAAGCGACAATGGAGAGATTTATTGGTGGGTTGAACCAAGAGATCCAGGATCGTGTAGAGATTCAACACTACGTTGAGATGGAGGATTTGCTACATTTTGCGATCAAGTTCGAGAACCAAATCAAAAGAAGAGGAAAAACACATCAAAGGTTTGGTTCCAACTCATCTAATCCCCGACCACAATTCCACAAAGAAGATAAGCCAACTTTTGGCTCAAAAGGTGCAGCAAAACCCGAAAGCAAACCTGAAACGTCTCAGCCAAGAAAACAAGGTATCTCTGAAACTTCTCAATCACGTAACAGAGATATTCGGTGTTTCAAGTGTTTGGGCAGAGGACACTTTGCGAATGAATGTCCAAATAGGCGAGCAATGACACTACGTGATGACGGAGAGGTTGAGACGGAGTCTGAGGAAGAGGGTAAATCAGATTCTGATGCATCTACGAATGAGGTTAGTGATCAATTTGCTGCAAAAGGAGAATTATTAGTGGCTAGAAGAGCACTAAACTTGCA
>NW_010965725.1:145392-159070 GCF_000463585.1 Tarenaya hassleriana
TGGGGTTGAAAACAACAAGACACCCGAAACCGTACCGTTTACAATGGCTCAATGACAGTGGAGAAACGAAGGTGCATAGACAAGTGAGTGTGCCATTTTGTATTGGCAAATACAAAGACGAGGCGCTTTGTGATGTAGTCCCTATGCAAGCGGGGCATTTGTTGCTTGGTAGACCATGGCAATTTGATACTAACATAACCTTTCTCCATCAGTTCTGTGACTTGTCTTTGGAGCTCTTTGGTTTCCTCAGGATTTGTTCGGTATGCAGCCTTGTTTGGAAGGCTAGCTCCAGGAACAAGGTCGATTTGATGTTCGATTCCTCGAATAGGTGGTAATCCATGTGGAAGCTCTTCAGGAAAAACATCATCATACACCTGCAAGAGATCAAAAACCACACTAGGCAAAGACGATGTGAGTTCGTTAGTATTCAAAAGAGCCTCTTTGTACATAAGTACAATCATTGGCTGTCGAGAAAGTAATGCTTTCTTGATCTCACTCGCTCTCATAAAGAAATTGGTATTTTTCCTCTCGGGTGTACTCTCACAAGTCTTTTTCTGGGTTTTTCTCAAGGCCTCACTAGATTTTGAGTGATCTACCTCATGGTCACACATGTTGATTGGTTTCTTCTCATTCTTCATCATTTTGAGTTGATCTTCAAAAACCTCCTTCGGTGTCAAAGGTACAAGTCGAATGGGTTTACCTTTGAACTCAAATGAATACTTATTGCTGTAGCCATCGTGTTGAGCTTTAGTATCAAATTGCCATGGTCTACCAAGCAACAAATGCCCCGCTTGCATAGGGACTACATCACAAAGCGCCTCAAAGTAAACAACCACAAATCTACCAATGAATTGCCTTAGAACATGGTTCATCAATCTCATGAACGTGCTGGGTGCATTAGTCAAGCCAAATGGCATAACTAACCATTCATACAAGCCATGTTTCGTTTTGAATGCTGTTTTTGTCCTAGAAGTTTTAAGGAAGGAAAAACTATTCGCGAATCTCAAGAAATGCACATTTTGCACTAACAAGCTAGTTTTCCTAGGATTTGTTGTTAGTGAGCAGGGAATTCAAATGGATGAAGAAAAAGTTGCAGCAATCAAGAATTGGCCAAGCCCGAAGACGGTGAGTGATGTAAGGAGTTTCCATGGACTTGCAAGCTTCTATCGGCGCTTTGTGAAAGATTTCAGCACCATTGCTGCACCATTGACGGAAATCATCAAGAAAAATGTTGGATTCCAATGGAACGAAGCTCAAGAAACAGCATTTCAACTCTTGAAAGGGAAGCTTACTGACTCTCCTCTTTTATCTCTTCCAGATTTTTCCAAAGCTTTTGAGATTGAATGTGATGCTTCTGGCGTAGGTATTGGAGCTGTGTTGATGCAAGAAGGAAGGCCAATTGCGTACTTTAGTGAAAAGTTGAATGGAGCTTCGTTGAACTATCCAACGTATGACAAAGAATTGTATACATTAGTGAGGGCGATGCAAACGTGGCAGCACTATCTTTGGCCGAAAGAATTCGTGATTCATACGGATCATGAGTCCTTGAAACACTTAAAAGGTCAGCATAAGCTAAACCGCCGACATGCCAAATGGATTGAATTCCTTGAAACATTTCCTTATGTTATTCGTTACAAGCAAGGAAAGGAAAATATAGTGGCTAATGCATTATCTAGACGGTATTGTTTATTGTCTACTCTTGATGCTAAGTTGCTAGGTTTTGAATACATTAAGGAATTGTACGAATCTGATCATGATTTCCATGAAGTGTTTCAATCTTGTGCAAAAACTGTTTCTGGAAAGTATTTTCGGCATGAAGGATTTCTGTTCCGAGAAAATAAACTTTGTGTTCCTAATTGTTCGTTGCGAGATCTACTGGTTAGAGAAGCACATAGTGGCCGAGATCTACTGGTAGAGAAGCACACAGTGGCGGACTAATGGGGCATTTTAGAGTGGCCAAGACCTTGTCCATTTTGCAGGAACATTTTTACTGGCCGCATTTAAAGAGGGATGTCGAGAGAATCTGTGGACGATGCGTGACATGCAAGAAAGCTAAGTCCAAACTTCAGCCACATGGTATGTATTCTCCTTTGCCAATTCCTAGTGTGCCTTGGACTGATATATCTATGGACTTTGTGCTTGGATTGCCTAGGACTAGGACTGGAAAAGATTCAATTTTTGTGGTGGTTGATAGGTTTTCAAAAATGGCCCATTTCATTCCTTGCCATACCACCGATGACGCTTCGAATGTTGCTTCATTGTTCTTTCGAGAAGTTGTTCGTCTTCATGGCATGCCTAGGACTATAGTTTCAGACCGTGATGTGAAATTCTTGAGTTACTTTTGGAAAACATTGTGGTCTAAACTAGGAACTAAGTTGTTATTTTCTACAACATGCCACCCTCAGACCGATGGACAAACTGAAGTTGTTAATCGAACATTATCTTCTTTGTTGCGTTCACTTGTCAAAAAGAATCTTAAAACGTGGGAAGAATGTTTGCCTCATGTTGAATTTGCTTATAATCGATCAGTTCACTCTGCTACTCAGTTTTCACCTTTTGAAATAGTTTATGGCTTTAATCCATTGACTCCATTGGATTTGATTCCTTTGCCATTATCTGAGCAAACTAACCTTGATGGGAAAAGAAAAGCTGAGTATGTTAAACAGATTCATGAGAAGACAAGGATGAATATTGACAAGAGAACAAAGCAATATGCAAAACAAGCGAACAAAGGACGTCGGGAAGTGATCTTTGAACCAGGCGATTGGATTTGGATACACATGAGGAAAGAAAGGTTTCCTCTACAGCGAAAATCAAAGTTGATGCCGAGGGAAGCTGGACCATTTCAAGTTTTAGAAAAGATCAACAACAATGCATACAAGATTGATCTTCCAAGTGAGTACAAGATAAGTTCAACTTTTAATGTTGCTGACTTAACTCGTTTCGATGCAGATAATGAATCAGATTTGAGGACAAATCATTCTCAAGAGGAGGGAAATGATGAGGACATTGGAAGCACGACGGAACAAAATGGGAGCAACGTGGATCACATCAGTTTTCCGGATGGACCCATGACGAGATCAAAGACAAAGAAGCTACAAGCTGCTCTAAATGGGCTCTTTCTTGAATGTTTGGGCCATGAACACATGAAAAATAACATTGGCCCAAATCATACACAAGTTCAGCCCATTTTCAACATGATATCAAGTGAAGAAAGCCCAAAATGAAGGCCCAAAAGTTGCAGCCCAAGTCCATGACGAAAATGACAAAAAAAATCTGCATTTTGAGTCTTCAATGTTGCTTACAATCTACTCTAGTCAAAGTCCAACACTATTATGACTTTGTTTTCCAACAAGTTCAAAGTTTTAGGAAGACTAGTATTAATTCTACATTTTTATGTCTTTTGGTGTTGTTTTGGTTCTCCTATAAATAGGTGAACTAAACTCTTTTGTAATCATCAATCATCTTTTAGATATTTGAGAGGTTTTCTCTTCAAAGTTCTTTGAGAACTATTTTCTGAACTTATCGGATTCATCCGTGGCGTTCATCTTCGACTTATCAAACGTTAGTCCATAAACGTTTGTGGCGTCTTCGCAACACCAACGTTTCTAATCCAGGTTTGCTTAGGGGTTTAGGACGTTTCTTGTTTCAAGAAATTATGGCTGCGATCTTCTCTTCATCGACATGAATTCCCTGCTCACTAACCACAAACCCTAAAAACACCAATTTGTTAGTGCAAAACGTGCATTTCTTGAGGTTAGCAAACAATTGCTCCTTTCGCAGAACATCCAAGACAGATTTAATGTGTTCAACATGTTCAACAAGGTTCTTGCTATATATCAGGATATCATCAAAATACACAACCACAAAACGTCCTAGAAAATGTCTAAGAACGTGATTCATCAGCCTCATAAACGTGCTAGGTGTAGAATTTAGTCTGAATGATATAGATAGTAACGAACAAGAATGGAGAGGAGATTGTATGAACACTCAAAATCACTTGAATTCTCCTTGTTTATTTCTGAATAACTTTGTACAGATTTATAGACATTACACACGAAAATTAGAAAGGCAAGTGAGATACACAACGGCTATGTAATCAGACTTCTAAGGAAAGAGATATAATCTATTCTAAGTATGGTAAGTAATATATGTCTATGTCCATGATTGAGTGATGAGTATATTGCAGAATTCCTTGATTTCTTCTAATCTTCCTCTTGCACGCCATTTCCTTATTTGGTTGAGTTCTTCAAGTGTCCAGCAACAAGTCTGAATAAGGCAACTCGTTCTTGTGCTTATCTTCGGAAGTACAGGTTGGTTTGTCCGGATTTGTGTCTTGAGTTTGTCCATCAACATTCCCCCTCAAGATTGGTCGGCGAACATCAGTAAGACCAATCTTGGAGAGGATCTTGTTTAGGACAAATGAGCTGGTTGCCTTGGTGAGTATGTCCGCTAACTGATCTTGACTCCGAGTGTATGTTGTGGATATCAATCCTTGATTGATCTTTTCGCGGATGAAGTGACAGTCCACCTCTATGTGCTTCGTTCTTTCGTGAAAGACTGAGTTTACTGCGATGTGAAGTGCAGCCTGATTGTCACAGTGAAGTGGTATTGGCTAGCTTGTCATGAATCCAAGATCTTCTAGGAGTTGTCTTAGCCACATGAGTTCGCAAGTTGTGTTGGCCATTGCTCGATATTCTGCTTCCGCACTTGATCTAGCAACAACCGTTTGCTTCTTGCTCTTCCATATGACAAGATTTCCTCCAATGAACGTGCAATAACCCGTGGTTGATTTCCGATCTGTTCTGTCACCTGCCCAGTCCGCATCACAGTATCCTACGATCTCCGCATGATTGTTGTGTCTCATCCATAGTCCTTTGTTTGGTGTTCCCTTCAAGTATTTGAGTATACGATCCACCATTTGCCAATGTGTTGTGGTTGGAGCATGAAGCCATTGGCTAACCTGATGCACAGCAAAACTTAAGTCAGGACGTGTAATGGTGAGGTATATAAGCTTACCTACAACGCGTCGATATTGTCCCGCATCGTCCAACGATTCTCCCTCGCGTTGATCTTTGAAATGCTCTTCAATCGGTGTACGTACGGGTTTAGTTCCAAGTTTTCCTGTTTCACTAAGAAGATCAAGAAGGTATTTGCGTTGTGAGAGAAATATATCACCGGAAATCCGACTAACTTCAATACCAAGAAAGTACTTAAGAAGTCCGAGATCCTTAATATCAAAAACCGATTGCAAATAATTCTTAGTGTCACTAATACCACCCTGATCACTCCCTGTAAGTATGATGTCATCAACGTAAACGATAAGAATGATTATACCAGATGAGCTATGGAGTGTAAACAAGGAGTGATCAGATTGGCTTCGAGAGAACCCTTTTTGGACAAGAGCATCATGTAGCTTCTGGTACCAAGCTCTCGGGGACTGCTTTAACCCATATATTGCTTTGTGTAATCTGCAAACATGATTTAGAAAGGAAATAACCTAAATTAAGTCTACACAAATGGTAAGAGCTAGCCGTTGGAATAGATAAGGAAATAGGATATGTTTGTGATTTCTAATCTGCCTAAATCACTCCAACAGCTATATCATCCCCTTAGATGTCGACCATCAGCCCAAGATCACTTAATGGGCTGTGCCATTCATCCTTAGGCCCACATTCAAACCCACCTTTGTGCATATGGGCTTGCAACACCATTTCAGCCTGTTCTCCATGTATTGGCCGAGATTGTTCTTCAAGTCTTGAGTTCTTTGGTTCAACACTCTAAACATGTTTGGATGCATTCTAAACGTGTTTTGGTACCCTCAAAACATGTTTAGACGAACTCTAAACATGTTTAACCATTTGCTTTCGGTGGGATCAACAGCCGCTGCAGCTTGTGTTTGAGCAGCCGTTTGTTGTGCCTCGACATTTGTTGCTGGAGCATTTGTTTGTGGTAGAGGTGTTGGTTCATGATCTCTCAGAACATGGATCCATAAACCTCGCCCAATAAGAGTGGTACGGGCTGCTTTCGACCAAATCAAGTAGTTCTTCCCATTGAACACAATCGGAATAATTTTGGGAAGAGAAGAATCCATGGCTGCTTAGGATTTTTCAGAGTTTTGGTGAGTTTAAGCGGAAATTTTGGTGAATCTTCGCCCTAGGGGCTCTGATACCATGAAAGAATTTGAGTGTAGGTAGGAAGAACAGATTGAACGAACAGAATTTGAGTAAAGAGAGTGAATAGAAATCAGATGGAGTGAGAGCAGAATTTCGAGAGAATGGTATTGAGAAATAACAATGAAGATTATATCTCCTTGATTCATTGATTTATTCTGCAGAAGGTTACATCTTTAAATAGCAACATACATGTGATAATTAAAAAGGAAATAACCTAAATTAAGTCTACACAAATGGTAAGAGCTAGCCGTTGGAATAGATAAGGAAATAGGATATGTTTGTGATTTCTAATCTGCCTAAATCACTCCAACAGCTATATCATTCCCTTAGATGTCGACCATCAGCCCAAGATCACTTAATGGGCTGTGCCATTCATCCTTAGGCCCACATTCAAACCCACCTTTGTGCATATGGGCTTGCAACACCATTTCAGCCTGTTCTCCATGTATTGGCCGAGATTGTTCTTCAAGTCTTGAGTTCTTTGGTTCAACATTCCCCCTCAAGATTGGTTCGGGGATTTCAACGACACCAATCTTGGAAAGAGAATTGTTGTACACCTTGATGTTGGACGCCTTTGTGAATATATCCGCCAATTGATCATTACTCTTCGTATAGGCTGTCACAATGATCCCTTGAGCTATCTTCTCCCGAACAAAGTGACAGTCCACCTCGATGTGCTTGGTCCTCTCGTGAAACACCGGGTTTTGGGCAATGTGCATGGCTGCTTGGCTATCACAGTGAAGTGTGATAGGTTTATCGGTTGAAATGCCAAGTTCCTTAAGCAATGCCTTGAGCCACACGATCTCACAAGTTGTATTTGCCATGGCTCTGTACTCCGCCTCCGCGCTTGATCTTGCAACCACAGTCTGCTTCTTGCTCTTCCAAGTCACCAAATTGCCTCCAAGAAATGTGCAATATCCTGTAGTTGACTTCCGATCGATCCTATCTCCAGCCCAGTCCACGTCACAGTAGGCCACCACTCCCGTGTGATTATTTCGGTTCATCCAAATGCCTTTCTCAGGAGTCCTTTTGAGATACTTGAGGATCCTTTCAACCATTCTCCAATGATGTATAGTTGGTGCATGCATCCACTGGCTTACCTGTTTCACCGCAAAACACAAGTCAGGGCGGGTAATTGTAAGATAGATTAACTTACCTACAACGCGACGATATTGCTCTGCGTCGTTGTATAATTCCCCCTCGCGTTGTTCCTTGTATGTTTCCTCCAAAGGTGTCTTCGCAGGCTTTGCACCACTCTTTCCTGTATCAAAGAGAAGATCAAGTGTATATTTGCGTTGGGAGAGAAACAATCCGGTTTTTGATCGGATTACTTCAATTCCAAGGAAATACTTTAATGCACCAAGATCCTTAATATCAAAGGAAGTCTGCAAGAATAATTTTGTGTCGATGATGCCTTGAATGTCACTTCCTGAAATGATAATGTCATCAACGTATACGAGAAGAACGATTATACCGGAGTTTGTCGGTTTGATGAACAACGAATGATCTGAGTCACTACGAGTGAATGCATGTTGTGTAAGAGCCGTATGTAGCTTAGAGTACCACGCTCTTGGAGATTGCTTCAGACCATACAGAGACTTATTGAGTTTGCACACTTTCGTTGGACCGAGTTGCTCACGGTATCCCGGGGGAGGAGTCATGTAGATTTCTTCTTCCAAGTCGCCTTGGAGAAAAGCGTTCTTGACATCCATCTGCCACAAGTCCCAACCAAGATTAGTAGCAAGAGATAGAATTACACGAACCGTAGGGAGCTTGGCCACCGGTGCAAAGGTCTCCATAGGTCTGAGTATAGCCTTGTGCAACAAGTCTTGCTTTGTAGCGTTCAATTTCACCATTGCTGCGGAATTTGATCTTGTACACCCATTTGCTTCCAATGGGTTGTTTGGTTTCAGGGTTATCAACAATTGTCCAAGTGTTATTTTTCTCAAGAGCATCCAATTCCTCCTGCATTGCATCTTGCCAAACTTTGATATCCTTAGCGTGGCGATACGACTTTGGTTCACTGTGAGCATCCAAAGCACTTAGAAACAATAGTTCATCAGAAACCAAGTTAGGAGAAGAGCAATAATCCTGAATGGGATAGGCAATAGCATTTCCGTTAAAGTAAATGCGCTTAGTTTTCCAATCAACCGGAGGGTGGGAAACCTGTGCTTGAATTCTAGAGCTGCGACGTAAACCCTCAGCGTTAAGCATACTCCCTGTTTGAGCTTCAATTGGAGCAGATGAAGGTGAAGAAATGTTCCCCCTCAATTCTGAGCCTGCTGTGTCCGTAGCCATGGGGAAGTTTGGCTCAATCGCATCTTCTCCGATAGGCAATGGTACTGAAGTTGTAGAGTGTGAATCGTCCTCAACTTCATTATTAGGATCAGAGGAAGAACTACCTGGAGTTCCTGCAAGTTCTTGAGGGACAACACTATCCTGCGAACTAGATGCACTATTAGAAGAAGGTTCAGAAGGTAAAACACATTCATTACCGTCGTGGGCCAGTGGTGATGGTGGGGTATTTAGGTGATCCAGAATATTCTGTAAAAGACGAGACAGAGTTGTCTCGTAATCATCCGGGATCAGATGTTCCAAATCTGTGGGTTGCTTCTTGTTGAAGTAACCTTCATTTTCCTCAAAAATGACATCGCGAGAGACTTGAACTCGTCGTGTAAGGGGGTCATAACACTTGTAACCCTTTTGCTCCGTAGAGTAACCGATGAAGATACACTTGGTACTCTTACGTTGGAGCTTATGACGTGTGCTATCTAGAACTTTAGCAAAACACACACAACCAAATACTCGTAAGTAGTCAAGAATAGCTTTTTGATTATTGAGTACCTCAAATGGAGTGCGATCATCCAGAATTTTCGTTGGAAGACGATTGATTAGAAACGCAGCTGTAGTAACCGCATCACTCCAGAATGTGATAGGCACATTTCGGTGGAACATCAATGTCCTAGCCACTTCCAAAAGATGTCGATTCTTTCGCTCTGCCACTCCATTTTGTTGTGGTGTCTGTGGGCATGAGGTTTGATGAACAATACCATGGGTTTGTAGGAACTCTTTGAATGAGTTGCTTGTATACTCTCCACCATTATCTGTTCTAAAAAACTTAACACTTGATTGGAAATGGTTAGCAATATAAGCATGGAAGTTTTTAAAAGCTTTGAACACCTCACTTTTCGATTTGAGCAGAGTTATCCATGTGTATTTGGACTTTTCATCAATGAAAGACACAAAATATTTGTTGTGATCTCTAGAGAAGCAAGGTGCAGTCCACACATCAGAATGAACAAGCTCAAAACAATTTTCATAAATAGTATGTGATTGAGGGAACACAGAACGGCAATGCTTGCGTAACACACAAGCTTCACATACTGTATTGTCATACAAAAGAGTAGGGAATATCTTCTTAAGGGCTTTATTATGAGGATGGCCTAATCTATCATGCCAAAGTGCACTAAACGCAGATTCAGAATAAGAGGTGGATGCATCAAGCAAGTAGAGGTTGTTCTTGAGAACTCCTTTTCCAAAAGTCCTCCGAGTTTTAGTATCCTGAAAACGAACTCCATTAGCATCAAATGTAACAGAACAATCGAGATCTTTGGTGAGTTTTGGAACGGACAACAAGTTTGTTTTGAGTTGTGGAACATATAAAGCTCGAATAAGTTTGTTAAACAATTCAACTGAACCTACCCCTTCGATAGGTATATGAGTGCCATTTGCAACAGAAACGGAACCAAGGATTTTGTTCATGTTTTTAAACCATTTTGATGTGGAGAACATATGATTGGTAGCTCCAGAATCAATAATAAGAGAGTTCAAGAGTTTGTTACCACTATCTTTGTTCATGGATTGGAGAGCTTGTATGAGAGCCTCCACATTGTTTTGAGTCAGAAATGCAGCGGGTTTGTGGCGTGCTTCTCCACCACGAAATTTCTGTGGTTTGAGATGAGGATGGAGAAACCAGCATTTGCTCCTGTCATGTCCCGATTTCTTGCAATGATCGCATATAGGAGGCTTCTTGTCTTTGTTGAAGAATGGTTTGTGAGCCATATTTGCATCCTCGATGTTGTTGGATGAGTTTGTTTTCTGAGCAGCAATGTGAGCAAGATCCGGAGAACTAGGGAAGAGATTTCGACTTCCCTCTTCCCGTTGAATGAGCATACAAACTTCATCCATAGAGGGGATCTTGGTTTGCCTGAGTACATGATACACAAGGTCGTTGTAAGTACCATCTAAACAAGAGAGCACCGAAAATACCTTGTCTTGCTCTTTGCGCTCGTCAAGAATTTGTGCATCTGTAGTGGCTGGGCGGAGTTGATCATATTCTGCCCATAAGCTGCTTATCTCACCGAGACATGCATCAAATGAGCGACCAGCCTGTTGTACAGCAAAGAGAGCCTTCTTGATCTCATATATCCGACTCATGTTGGACAGATTGCCATACACAAGTTTGAGTTTGTCCCAAAGCCCTTTTGTTGTCTCACAATATATGTAATTGTTGAGAATATGGGGGGCCAAGGAACTTTGAAGGATTGCTAGAGCTTGATTATTTGTTTCGAGAAAATAAACTTTGTGTGCCTAACTGTTCCATGAGAGAATTGCTTGTTAGGGAAGCTCACGGTGGTGGATTAATGGGACATTTCGGGATCACCAAGACATTGTCAATTTTGCAGGAGCATTTCTTTTGGCCTCACATGAAACGAGATGTGGAAAAGATCTGTGGTGGATGCATTACATGCAAAAAAGCTAAGTCTCGTCTTCAACCGCATGGTATGTATACTCCTTTGCCCATTCCTAGTGAGCCTTGGACTGATATATCCATGGATTTTGTTCTTGGTTTACCTAGGACAAAGACTGGTAGAGATTCGATTTTTGTGGTTGTGGATAGATTTTCAAAAATGGCGCACTTCATTCCATGTCACAAAACTGATGATGCATCCAATATTGCTTCTTTGTTCTTTCGAGAAGTAGTTCGACTGCATGGCATGCCTAGGACCATTGTTTCTGATCGTGATGTCAAATTTCTGAGTTATTTTTGGAAAACGTTATGGTCAAAACTTGGGACTAAATTGTTGTTCTCTACAACTTGCCATCCACAAACAGATGGGCAAACTGAAGTTGTGAATCGTGTTCTATCATCACTTTTGCGTTCCATTGTGAAAAAGAATCTTAAGACTTGGGAAGAATGCATACCTCATGTTGAATTTGCTTACAATCGATCGACTCATTCCGCTACTCACTTTTCGCCTTTTGAAATTGTTTATGGTTTTAATCCTTTGACTCCATTGGATTTGACTCCTTTGCCATGTTCTGAGCATGCTAACCTTGATGGAAAAAGAAAGGCTAAGTTTGTTAAGCAGATTCATGAGGCCGCCAAGCTGAATATTGAGAAAAGGACGGAGCAATACGCAAGGCATGCCAACAAAGGACGAAAGGAAGTAATTTTTGAACCTGGAGATTGGGTTTGGATTCATATGCGCAAGGAAAGATTCCCAAAAGAGCGAAAATCAAAGTTGATGCCTAGAGGAGCTGGACCATTTCAAGTTTTGGAGAGAATCAACAACAACGCCTACAAGATCGACCTTCCGAGTGAGTATAACATTAGTTCAACATTCAATGTTAGTGACTTGACTCGTTTCCATGCAGATACAGAAGCAGATTTGAGGGCAAATCCTTTTCAAGAGGAGGGGAATGATGCGGAGCAGGATAGCAATGCGGATCATCTCGTCTTCTCGAGTGGACCCATGACGAGGTCAAAATCAAGGGAACTCCAAGCTGCTCTAAATGGTCTTTTTCTTGAATGTTTGGGCCAAAAACACATGGGAAATCAACTTGGGTCAAGTCATATACAAGTCCAGCCCATTTTCAACATGATTTCAAGTGTGGAGAGCCCAAAATGAAGGCCCAAATGTTGCAGCCTAAGTCCATGACGAAAATCCCTAAGGAATCTGCAAATTCAAGTCTTCATGATGATTCCAAGGCATTCAAAGTCAAGTCCACCACATTTATGGCTTTGTTTTCCTATATTCCCAAAATTCTAGGAAGACTACATTTAATTCTAGTCTTCTATGTCTTTTGGATTTCTTTTACTTCTCCTATAAATAGGTGAGCTAATCTTACTTGTAAGAACACATCCTTGATCAATAAACTTGTGAGAGTATTCTCTTTTAGTTCTTTGTGAACTGTTTTGAACTTATCGGATTTCTATCCGTGGCGTTCACCCGACTTATCAAACGGACAGTCATAACCGTTTGTGGCGTCTTCACTATACCAAGGTTGCTAATCACGGTGTTAGGTCTAGGTCGAGGCAGTCTTTTAGACTTGTGCCAAGGTTGATTCCTACCGGTTGGTTAGAGGTCGCGGTCTCCACCTGCCTAGTTAGAGTAAAGGTCCTCGGTTCCGCATCAGTTGGTATCAGAGCTCATCTCTAATCTAGGTTTTATCTATCCTTTATCTTTTCAATTCGTTTTCATTTCTATTTTCAATTCGTTTTTTTTTTTCTAAGTTTGCATTTGTGAAAAGTAAAAAAAAACAGAGAGAAAAAGAAACGAAAAAAAAAATCAAAGAAAAAAAAAGAATCAAAGAGAAAAGAATCAACGAGAAAAGAAAAACGAAAGAAAAAAAAAAGGTTGAAAAAAAAAGAGAACAGTTTTGGTTTTGCAATTTATAAGCAAAAAGAAAGAAAAAGGGGTTTCGTACGCAGCTTTACTACTCTTTCCAATTGTTTGTGGTCTTAGTGCATCTTGTTGCATCTTCTTCTTGTCGTCTTCTTTTGGTTTCCTCCTTTGCTAACCTTTCTTCCCAATTGTCCATCTTTTTTGTGTCTTCTTTCATTGTCTTATTATTCCTTGATTTGTCTTGGTGGACCGATACGGAGAAGATTTCTGATTGAGATCCGAATAGTTCGATAAGAACCATATAGAGAATACTGAAGAGGGGAAAAAGGCAAGAGTGTGTGAGATCATCAGAGGGTAAAAGCCAAATATCGAGTGAAACACTTGAGTGTGGTGAGGACATCTTCCTTTTCTTTGTTCTTTCTTCTTTTCTTTCTTCTTACATCCTTTTGCAGAAACATGGCGGATGAACAAAATCGCAATCTAGACAATCAGCAACATGAAGAAGCAAACCCACTTCAAATGCAAGCATTGATGGGTGAGCTACGGAGAATCATGCGTGCTGAGCTGGAGGGTATCCATCAAAGAATAGACCAGATGGAAAATGAGGCGCATGTCGCACGTCACCTGCCACGACAAAATGCAGGACAAAGAGCTCGAACACCTTCAATTGCCCCTAGTGATGGAGAAGGAGCATTGTCGGATGGGGAGGGAGTAGTTGAGCAACCCCAAAGATATAGACATGTACAACGAGCCAGAAATCATGTTGATGATGACTTGGCAAGCATCAAAATGAAGATCCCATCGTTTCAAGGGAGAAACGATCCTGAAGTGTACCTCGAATGGGAGAGGCGAATGGGAGAGAAAGACAGAGAT
>NW_010965726.1:0-538 GCF_000463585.1 Tarenaya hassleriana
GACATAGGATGAGCAAGAGCGCATGAGTAGGATTCCATATGCCTCGGCAGATGGGTCCATCATGTACGCCATGTTGTGTACTTGTCCGGATGTATCATATGCATTGAGTATGACTAGTAGATATCAGTCTACACTAGGTGAGGCTCACTGGATTGCGGTCAAGAACATCCTTAAGTACTTGAGAAGGACTAAGGATTTGTTCTTGGTGTATGGCGGATTGGAAGACGAGCTCGCTATAAGTGGTTATACCGATGCTAGTTTCCAAACCGACAGAGATGACTTCAGATCGCAGTCAGGTTATGTTTTCTGCCTGAACGGTGGGGCTATCAGTTGGAAGAGTTCCAAACAGCCAACCGTGGCAGATTCGACTACAAAAGCCGAGTACATAGCAGCATCGGATGCAGCTAAAAAAGCTGTTTGGATCAGGAAATTCGTGGGAGACCTGGGCGTCGTTCCTAGCATTGCAGATCCCATTGTGTTGTATTGTGACAACAATGGTGCGATTGCGCAAGCTAAGGAACCCCGGTCACACCAGAGA
>NW_010965727.1:0-1128 GCF_000463585.1 Tarenaya hassleriana
CAATTGCATCACCCAATTCAATAAATCTTAGGTCTCCCTAAACATTCATTCAAGAGAGATGTGAAATAATCATGAGGAAAAAATTCCATTCAATGCAAGAGTTTGAAAGCTTAAACTAAGCACAATCTTGGGTCCAAAGGTGAATACAAACATCCTTACATGAGGGCTAATCCCTAATCCCACAACAAGAAAACTACTCACAACCCATGTTCAAGAACAAAGCAAAACAAAGGTAAAGTGCAGAAATCATAGAGAGAGAGTAGAGAGATGCTCAAGAAATCTTCAATCGTCAATGGAGTCTCCTCCTTCTTGTTTCTCCTCCAAGAGCTCCTTTTTTCTCTCCCAAAGTCTATTTTCGGCCCCCTTCCGAATTTAGGGTTCTTGGCCTCTTTTCCCCTTCAAAAACCGGATGAAAAACCCGAAACGGCGTAGCTTTTGGCGGAGTATGTGCAGCATGTCCATCGGGTCCAGCTTGGGTGGTCCGTCCGTTCTGGCTGTGCAAACCGTCCGGTCTGCGTTGTGTTCCAGTCCATCGGGTCCAGCGTTCTGAGTTCGGAGGGATTGTCTTGTGGTTCGTCGGGTCTGCGAATCTAGTCTGTCCGGTCCGCCATATGTGGTACGTCCGTTCTAGGCCTAAATCTGGGGAATTATGCATATGTCTTCTCTGTTTCGTCCCGAAGACCCTCGACGTCCCCTCGGGTTCCTGCAATGATCAAAACCTAGTCCCAAAGACCTAAAGATGGCTCTAATATGCCTAAGAATATGTAAAGATCGTGTGAAACCGAAGGCATAAATCCATATAAAATCCGAGCCATCTGCAGGCACTCGAGAGTTTGAGGGTTCTCTTAGCCCGGAGGCAGCAGAAGACTGGATTATCAAGATCACTCATCATTTCAACTATATCTGGTGCCCGCTGCAGTACCGTACGGAGATAGTGAGTCATCATCTGGCTGGCGTGGCTCGCCACTGGTCGGAGGAAGTCGTACGCGAGGCTCCCGCAGGACACCAATTCTCGTGGGAAGAGTTTCGGGCAGAGTTTGAGCAGAAACTGTTGGGTTTCCTGGGACCTTTAGAGCGAATCCTATTCCTAAGAGATCGATTCTAGGGTTTGCGCAGCGGATGTAAAAC
>NW_010965728.1:0-1128 GCF_000463585.1 Tarenaya hassleriana
ACTATGTACTTGTGTATGGTCATAGACTTATTAATAAATCAGTTCCTCGTCATCCGTGAAAAAGAAAACTTGCATTTTCCGCATACAATTAGGGGCAATCGTTGATTATTTTAAGTTTGAATTTTAAAATTTTACAAAATTTACATTATATTCAGGTTTAATTATAATTCAATAATTATTTAAAATATTTATTTTAAAAATTATTTTTATTCTTTATATTTAATTAAGGTTGCGTTGAATTTGGTTTTAAAAATATTATATAATTCAGTTTTTAGATCATATTATATGTATTTTAATAAACATTATTATTGGCCACCAAAGTTAGCCAACCATTTCATACATTTTCATAGAACATTAAATTATTGGCTCTCCGATCCTAGGAAGATTGCACAATCGTAAATATTGGAATTTAAGAAGTCAATTTGCATTTTTGTTTAACTATTACTACTATATTATATTATGAGTGATTTCAGGCATTGTGCTTCCTGCCTATCTTTCTTATATGATTCTTCTAAATAAATAAATAAATTATTTTACCAATAAATAAATCTTATTAATAACCTTTTAAATGGGTACGAATCTCAATCTAGTACAAATCCCTTGTCCCTTACATATATCTTTATTATGATACCGATTTTAATAAAAACGAGATGTGGTTAGTGTACTTTGAGATTCTCCTGAGACCAGAGGTGGATCGACACTTAAATCGTATAGATTTCGATTTTTAAATGAACATATGTCTGTGAATGAAATTAACTCTCCAGTTTTATTTTTTTTAATAAAAATATAATGTCCTTTTTATTGAATGAAACATGCCATTGCAAGATCATATATTATATATACATGATTTTGTTTATCAATATTCTCCAATATTTAAGGTATAGAAATTTTCTAATGTATATATATGGTTGGTATGTATGCTCCACTTATATAAACCCTAAACACATTGGCTATGTTTCAAAGGCAAAAGAAAAAAAAAATCAATGGAACATAAATTACGATGCCACCGATATAAGCAACACGTTATACTTGTACCAACAAATTTTTATATCGATCATCGATGGAATTTTATATAAAATTATGGCATATAATATTATGCATGGCATTTCTCTTAAAACAAATTGAAAA
>NW_010965729.1:0-1127 GCF_000463585.1 Tarenaya hassleriana
TTTAGCAAAGAAATGTAATGTAAGAAACTAGGAAACTATACAAGAAGACCTTGATTTAATGTTATTTTAATTTTAAAAAAAAAATCTAAGGAGATTAATTAATCGTTCGATTAATAAAGAAGAATCTCAAACCTTATCTCGGAATATTTGGTAATAAAGTATGAAGTGTTGTGAATAGTTTCGAGTGGCGGTGCAACAGTTTCTCTGCACGTTGTCTTGTCCTTTTTCCTTCTTTTATTTTTTATTTTTATTTTTATTTTTTTACTCTTTGATTTTATTTGTGTGGTCTTCTACAAACAAACAGTACTAGGGCTCAAACATGTTTGCAAGATGCATGTTATGTACGTCAGTATTTTTAATCACCCTTAATTAGTTCATTCCTGTCATTTGATGATGTATGTCCGATAATTTATTTTTAGAAATAAAAAAAAGTAGTTTTCTTTTTATTTTATTGCTATATGATATTGATAGTTATACTTGACCGAATCATTAATATTTTATATAATATAATAATTCTAAAGATATATTGAAAACGGCAAGTATCGAAGAATATTGAGTTATCAATTAAATAGAAAAAACAAAATAGTAATGAAGATATAAACTTTTTAAAAATTTAAAGTTTTTTTTTTATACATGACGAGAAATCCAATTATCGTCTACTGGATGTATAGTCATCCACCAGATTAAATAAGAATTTATTTAAAAAATAAAAAAAAAAATATTTTTATTTTTTAAGCAAATTTTTATTTGATACGGTCATCCGCCATGTCAAATAGTTCGTTAACCGATTTAATATCGTTTAATATTGATGAAATTTTTGTTAAAAATTTATAAATTTAATATTTTTTTTGTCAAAATCTACGAATTAATATTTAATTTAAAAATTTTAAAAGTTATATATTAATATATTAGTTATCTCCCAATTCAGATATTTTTTTGGATTCCCTTAGAAAAATTTAAAAGATTTTTTTCATCCCTGACGAGAAATCCAATTATCGCGCGTGTGTATATATGTCTATATAGGGGTGGGCATTTCGGGAAACGGTTCGGGTTCGGGACGGAATAGATTGGTTCGGTTCTTTCGGTTTTACAAAAATAGGTACCAATCGGGTTTTTTATTGTATTCG
>NW_010965730.1:0-1127 GCF_000463585.1 Tarenaya hassleriana
CCTAAACACATCCCAAATGAGATCCCCAAAAGTTACTTAGCCTATAACTCTACTGTTTTTCTTTGCCCCATATCTTTCCTTTTTATTCGTGTTTTGTGTTCTTTTTTTCTTTCTTTCCCCGTTTTTTTTTCATATGATGAAATCCCGTCTTTTGGGGTTTAAATAAGTTTTGAAATCAATTTCAAAACCGTCATATAATAAAAAATAAACGAATTTAAGTTTGTGATTAGTTGAGAATTTAGATTTTCATTTTGTATTAAAATCTGATTGACAAAAACTTGGTTTATTAAAACTATTAGTTTTAGAAATTGTAAAATTGTGGTTTTTATAAAAAATCACAATATGAAGAAAATGCAGCATAATTTTTTTTATAATCTCGAAATTCACCGAATTTTCGATCCAACTATATATCAAAAGATCGGAAAAATCTATGGAAATTCTCTTCTCCAAAATGTAGAATAATTTTTTAAACTGTAATGTAAAAATAAGATTTCCAAAAAATTCCAATCCTATTTCATGGTCAGTCCATACTTTAAGTTTTATTAGTAATTGGATAATTTTTAAGAATAATTATTCCGTACACTTTAAGTTTTATTAGTAATTGGATAATTTTTAAGAATAATTATTCCGTACAATATCAATTATGTTTATTCAAAACTCAACAGTTAAAACATGTCGAGAATTCAAGATTTTTTTTTTTTTTTGAAAATGGAATGCATAATTCTAAGTGCAAATGATGTGAATGATATGCAGGGCTCATGGGTATGAGGTGTGTTAGTGTCACTCCTCCCCCCCAGACTTGAATTGAACACCGTCCGCGGTGTTAACTCTCGTCTAGTGGGGAGTATAAAAAGAGTAAGTGTGTTACATCTTCCGATGGAGTGATCTTCCACTTCGGTTTCTTCTTTTTGTTGTGATCTAATGGGCCCTATGCAATGTGAAGGAAACATGAAGCTTTGATACCCCTGTTTTGAACTTGGTGTAGGGTGAGAGTTTCCTCTTTCGATCGGGATTGAACCGGAGTGGCCTTCACAAAGGATAGACTCGAAAGGGGCGTGTCTTGAGACTTAAAGTCTTGTAGGTATGTTGTCCGAAATATACTTCCGTGATTTACCCCAATGGCTGCT
>NW_010965731.1:0-688 GCF_000463585.1 Tarenaya hassleriana
AATCCGCTATCTCCAACAAGTCACTATTCGCCCGCGAGAATCCGAGAACCATCTCCATCACAGAGCTTAATCTACTGATGCATCTGTTGGGTTTTTCTGGGATCTCTAGAGCGAATCCTATTCCTAAGAGATCGATTCTAGGGTTTGTGCACGGATATAAAACAAAATTTTGAATAAAACCCTAGAACCATGCATGCATGCTTACGTAGAAACGTTAGAACGCTGACCTCAATCAATCTGGGGCATGTTTCAATTGATCCGTTCGTCCGATCACTCAAGGTAGGAAGATTACCTCGCCCTCTACACGTATCCATACCTCAGGATGGATTCCAACGATTGGAACTTGTCTGCTAGGACCCGAATCTACTATTCGATATATCGCTTCGAGAAAATGAGACTTAGAACTCCTTGAACTCTTTGGATCTCACCAAAAGCTCTCAAAGTTCTACCAAAGCCGGAACGGACGGTCCAGAAATGCACTTAGAACTCCTTAGAACTTCTTAATTAGGGTTTTAATCTCCTTCTTATAAAGTACTTTAACCCTAATTTCGGTCTAATTTTCGAAAACCCGAAAGCCGGAACGGACGGTCCAGAAATGCACGTGAACCGTCCGTTCCAGCAAGCCAGAACGAACGGTCTGCCTACGTGGACCGTCCGTTCCAGCGAAGCCATAACGGACGGTCTGCCT
>NW_010965731.1:758-3264 GCF_000463585.1 Tarenaya hassleriana
TGGACCGTCCGGTCTGGTTCGGGCGGACCGTCCGTTCTGGACTTTCTGGTCCGTCCGTTCCAGCCCCTTCCGTCTCGGTTTTTCGTCGTTTTCTCTCGTGCATTTGTCCTTCCCTGCGTGTGTGACCCTGTAGGCTCATTCGATATAGCAGTATAACCCGAAATCTCTATTCCGGATATACAAGTCATAGGCGGTCTCTAGCAAGACACTATGACTACCTATCTCAAATAGAGTTTGTTCGTGATCCTACGAACGCCAGTGATGATTCCGTTTGATAATCTTTTTGTATCACGATATCATATGTCGAATATAAGGCATGGACAATCCACCTTATCTGATTCGACTGCTTTCTCGTTCACTGAGTTCGACTGTCTGAAATAGACGACGTTCGTCTATAGTGCGGCCACACATTTCTACAGTCTCGCTCACACGAGGGGCCCAGCGATATCTCTCTCTTTTACGAGAGGTACAAATCCCGTCTTGACTATCTTCAATCCAACACATGATAAGTTTCGTACCTGATACATGCCTTTATAGTCCTCCCGTTATGCAGGACATTTGACGTATTCAAAGCACGCAACTCCTCATGTTGGATTCCGTAGAAATCTCAGGTCTTAGGATCCAATAATAGAACCGCCATATGAGATTCAAGTCATGACACTAGTCCATGTGACAATCTCATGCGGGTTAATCCAGTATTCCGTTCTCCAACGAATACCTATGATTGTGATCGTATCCAATACCTATGATCATCTCTATGATCATCAATCACACATCATACTAGTCTTAGTATATCATTATTCCCACAATGATACATGACTATGGAGTTTAGTATTGTTCATAACAATACAAGGATTTCATAACATATTAAAGCATACACAATACGTAATGAATCAAACACCGTAATGAATCAAACACTCGTAAAACAGTACATCATAGAGCACTAAACCAACAATCTCCCACTTGCTCTAATCATGGACTGCTAAACATCTAATGCCCATATCCCTAACATGACCCTCATGCTTCGACGAAGGGAGAGGCTTCGTCAACGGATCGACAATGTTGTCATCTGTCGACACTCTGCAAATGTGCACGTCTCCTCTGTCTATGATCTCCCTGATAAGGTGAAATCGTCTGAGTATGTGTTTGGATCGTTGATGGGATCTGGGTTCTTTCACTTGTGCGATCGCTCCGTTGTTGTCACAGTACAGAGCAATGTGGCTATCAGCACTAGGAATGACACCCAAGTCGCCAACAAACTTCCTAATACAAACAACTTCTTTTGCTGCATCCGACGCTGCAATATACTCAGCTTCTGTAGTAGAATCTGCAACGGTCGCTTGCTTGGAACTCTTCCAGCTAACAGCGCCTTCGTTCAAGTAGAAAACATAGCCAGACTGTGATCTGTAGTCATCCGGGTCCGACTGGAAACTAGCATCGGTGTAACCCTTTACAGCGAGCTCGTCTTCTGACCCACCGTATACCAAGAACACATCCTTAGTCCTTCTCAAGTACTTCAGGATGTTCTTGACGGCGATCCAATGTGACTCACCTGGATCTGACTGATATCTACTCATAATGCTCAATGCGTAGGATACATCTGGTCGAGTACAAAGCATGGCATATATGATCGATCCAATTGCCGAAGCATATGGAATCCGATCCATGCATTCTCGCTCATCAGGTGTCGTAGGACACTGACTCTTGCAGAGAAATGTGCCACTGCTCATCGGTAAGGTTCCTTTCTTGGAATCTTGCATCTTGAACCATTTCAAGACCTTATCGATATAGGTACTCTGACTCAATCCTAGAAGTCGCCTCGATCTATCTCTATAGACCTTTATGCCTAGAATATAGGCCGCTTCTCCTAGGTCCTTCATAGAAAACTGCGTTCCTAGCCAAGACTTTACGTCTTGCAAGGTAGAAACGTCATTTCCTATTAAGAGAATGTCATCCACGTACAACACTAGAAATACAACTATGCTCCCACTAGTCTTCTTGTAAACACATGGCTCGTCTACGTTCTGTGAAAAACCAAACCTTTTGATTGTCTCATCAAAATGAAGGTTCCAGCTCCTCGAAGCCTGCTTCAGTCCATAAATGGACCTCTGAAGCTTGCACACCATCCTCGGGTTCCTTGGATCGACAAAACCTTCGGGTTGTGTCATGTACACATCCTCGGTCAAGTTCCCGTTAAGGAATGCGGTCTTGACATCCATTTGCCATATCTCATAGTCGTAATATGCGGCTATGGCAAGTAGGATCCTGATGGACTTCAGCATAACTACGGGCGAAAACGTCTCATCATAGTCAATACCATGAATCTGATGGAATCCTTCGCCACAAATCGTGCCTTATATGTGTGCACGTTGCCATCCATGTCGGTCTTCTTCTTGAAGATCCACTTGCATCCGATGGGTTTTATCCCTTCAGATGCATCAACCAGAGTCCATACTTGGTTGTCTGGCATGGATTGCATCTCGGACTTCATAGCCTCGCGCCATTT
>NW_010965731.1:3594-7703 GCF_000463585.1 Tarenaya hassleriana
GCGGGACGCTTCCCCGTCCATATCTCATATGGCGTCATTTCAGCCGACTTCATTGGACTCCTATTCAGCAGGTAAGCGGCGGTCTCTAAAGCATAGCCCCAAAAGGACTTCGGAAGATCTGTCTGACTCATTATCGACTGAACCATGTCTAATAGTGTTCGATTCCTCCGTTCAAACATATCGTTCTACTGTGGCATTCCAATAGGAGTTAATTGTGATACAATACCACAATCAACCAGATAGTCAGAAAACTCTTGGCTCATATACTCGCCACCACGATCTGATCAAAGTGTCTTGATCGTCTTGCCAAGCTGGTTCTGTACTTCGTTTCTGAAAGCCTTGAACATTTCAAGTGTTTCAGATTTATGTCTCATCGAATAGACATAACCGTATCGACTGAAATCATCATTGAACGTAACGAAATACAGATAACCTCTTCTAGCTGGACAACTCATTGGTCCGCATACATCACTATGTATAAGAGCCAATAACTCTGTCGCTCTCTGTCCTTTCCCCTTGAAAGGATGCTTCGTCATACTGCCCATTAAACAAGACTTGCACGATTCAAGAGACTCAAAGTCAAATGAATCCAGAAGAACGTCGTTATGAAGTTTCTGAATGCGTTTCTCGTTTATATGGACTAAACGACAATGCCAGAGGAAGGTCGGGGGGGTTCAACCGTTTAGTACTCACGTTATAGATGGATGACGTTGAGTTCGAAGGCTGATAATTCAAGACGTATAAACCATTCACTAGATAACCATTACCATAGTAAATATTGTCTCGATAAATCATCAAACTCGATTTTTCAATAACAAATCGAAAACCATCCAAATCCAGACATGAAATAGAAATAATGTTTCTGCTAACCGCATGCACATAGTAACAATTACTAAGTTCTAAAACAAGTTCAGAAGGAAGATGTAAATCATAAACGCCAACACACAATGCAGAAACTCTTGCTCCGTTTCTGACGCGTAGATCCCCTTCTCCCTTAGCCAGCATCCTACTTCTTCTTAGTCCCTGCACATTTCCACAAATGTGTGAGGCACTTTCGGTATCCAATACCCACGAAGATGTAGTACAGATGTTAGCTTCTATGACATAAATACCTGAGGCAGAAGCTTCATCAAGCTTCTTGTCCTTCAGATCCTCCAAGTAAAGGTGACAATTACGCTTCCAGTGTCCAGGCACTCCGCAGTAATGACAGTCACCCTTATCGGGCTTAGGCTTATGCGCAGGGGCAACTTTTGTCTTCTTCGCTGCCTTTTTCTTGGCTTTACCCCGCCGCTTCTTGCTGGAGTTTTTCTCCATAGCAAGCACAGTCTTGGGCACCACGATATCCTACCCAGCCGATTTCAACATCCCAAACAATTCGGCTAAGCTCTTAGTCATCCCATGCATATGGTACTACATCACGAACTGGTTATAGTCCTCGGGCAATGACATCAGGATCAAGTCCACGACCAAGTCTCCATCGAGTATCACTCCCATGCGCTCAAGTTCCTCAATATGAGCTCTCATGTTGAGGACGTGGGTGTTGACAGAGCTGCCTCTTGGCATCTCCGTCTTCACCAGAGCTTTCAGCGTCTTGTACTTTTCAGTACGCGCTAGCTCCTGAAACATGGTCTTGAGCTGGTTGATCATATCAAACACGTTCTTTCCCTCAAACTGCCTCTGTAAATTCGGGGCCATGCTTCCCAACATGAGACAGGAGATCTCATTGTCGTTAGTCTGATGTTTCAACCAAGAATCCCTGACGGCTCTCGTGGCATTGGCCGCCGGCTCTGGGGGTAGGGCTCCTTCCAGGACATACGACTTCTTATTGTGCTTGAGAACAATTCTCAAGTTCCGATACCAGTATAAGAAGTTCGTCCCGGTCAACTTATCCTTCTCAAGGATAGATCGCATCGTCAAACTCGGTACGCTATCGGTTGACGCCATGTCCTACAGAAAAAGACAAACAGAACGAACAAAAACAAAATGCAGATTCTATCAATGATCTACTACCAACTAGTCCATCATCAATCAACGACAACATAAATGCACATACAAGCTATATTCCCAGGCAGAAAATTAACCCTACAATAACTTTCTATATGGGACTAAGATCCGTATTTCACATAAGAATGAGTTGTTACACTCAGCCTTACACTATTTAGGTAGACATCTAATGTCAATCACATCCAATGTGATTCTTAGATCTTTTTATGAGACTATGATATCGTCGATGCCTTGACAGGCGCTCTAGTAATGGGAGGTACACACTTAGCATTACATAGAAAAGGGATTTTCGAAACCACACTTAGATCAAGCATCTACTTTCAAGCTATGAGAACCACCATTTCTCCATCTTGCCTCACCAAGATAATACGGCACACCTAGCTTTGGCATGGCCCATGACACGTACGATCGAGGCCTTGACAAGTGCTTTACTCGTAGAGCTCCTAGATCTAACCGGTTTCTATGCAACGATTGTACATAATCCGAATATACCATCCATTCGATTATGTAATCCCAATCTCGAAGCTCCCACTCAATCAAACATATCTAATATCTTGATTAAGTTACATGCATTCATTCATTATGGACCATCCAAACGAACGAATCATGCTATTTGAGTCACAGTCAATCAGATTAAGCAACGATTGCATAATCGGATTAGAAAACGGAAAAATCTCGGAGTATGAGATTCGGACCGTCCATTCTGGAAGCAGAACGGACGGTCTAGACTTTGCAGAACGTTCGGACTGGTTCAGATGAGGTCCTGGACCGGACGTTCCAGACCGAAAAGCAAACATGAGATAACAAATCCACACTTTCACAGAACCTATGATTAACTTTTCAGGAAATTTCCAAACGAACAAATCCAGTCTTTCACAGAACCTATGATTAACTTTTCAGGAAATTTCCAAACGAACAATTTCAACGAAATCTTTCAATTTCTTATTTTACTATGTTCAACTGCAATCTCATGTAAATACCATGGAATAAGGTTTTATCCTATTCATGGGGATTCCGTAAATATTCCGGGTTTAGGGTTTAGGGTTTAGGGTTTAGTTCCAGACCTTACAGTCCGAACCGCGAACCACACGTTCCGCCACCCCTGGACCGTCCGGTCTGACATACTCAGAACGGACGATCTAGGGTCATGTGATCAGATCACGTTCGTCCCCGTTCTCAGCCCCGATCAGACCCGAAACACATCCGAATTCATCTGTAGACCCAAAATTCGAACTCCTGCACTCTATGCAACATGAAACATGCAATCTACCATAGATTCAATCATCAAACATGCATAGACATCAAAGCAAACATGGATTCAAACAATTCAAATCCTAAAACGTGCGTGATCGAGTTCTACGAAAAACATACAGAGAAACCAGGCTCTGATACTACTGTTGGGTTTTCCTGGGATCTCTAGAGTGAATCATATTCCTAAGAGATCGATTCTATGGTTTGCGCAACGGATATAAAACAAAATTTTGAATAAAACCCTAGAACCATGCATGCATGCTTACGTAGAAACGTTAGAACGCTTACCTCAATCGATCCGAAGCCTGTTTCAATTGATCCGTTCGTCCGATCACTCAAGGCAGGAAGATTACCTCGCCCTCTACACGTATCCACACCTCGGGATGGATTCCAAAGATTGGAACTTGTCTGCTAGGACTCGAATATGCTATTCGGTATATCGCTTCGAGAAAACGAGACTTAGAACTCCTTGAACTCTTTGGATCTCACCAAAAACTCTCAAAGTTCTTCCAAAGACGGCTCAAAAAGTCTCTTTCTTAATTAGAGTTTTAATCTCCTTCTTATAATGTGATTTAACCCTAATTTCGGTCTAATTTTCGAAAACTCGAAAGCCGAAACGGACGGTCCAGAAATGCACGTGGACCGTCCGTTCTGGCTTGCCTTCTGTGGACCGTTGGGTCTGGAACTGGCGGACCGTCGGGTCTGGCCCTTTTAGAACGGAATACTGGATTAACCCGCATGAGATTGTCACATGGACTAGATCTGATTGACTGTGACTCAAATAGCATGATTCGTTCGTTTGGATGGTCCATAATGAATGAATGCATGTAACTTAATCAAGATATTAGATATGT
>NW_010965731.1:11311-12646 GCF_000463585.1 Tarenaya hassleriana
CTTGCCAATGGGACATGACATTGCTCTTAGCAAGACTCAGTGTCCAAAGACACAGGATGAGCAAGAGCGCATGAGTAGGATTCCATATGCCTCGGCAATTGGATCCATCATGTATGCCATGTGTTATCAAGTCGGACTTGGACCTGATGGTAAGGATGGGATGAGGAACATGCAGTGATAGTGTATCACTATCCCATACACATCTAGGAATCACATATGATGTGATTGACAATGTGTTGTCTACCTAAATAACATGTTTTTTAGCGTCATGCCCTAGCTGACTCAAAAGCATGTGAAATATGGATCCTAGCTCACTTAGAAACTCATTGAGGGTGTTTTTCTTAGTGGGAGCCTGTCATATTGCATCTATTATCTGTGTTAGCATGTGTACTAAGCGACTTGCATGTTTTTCTGTCTGTTTGTCTGTCTTTTTCTGTAGAACATATCTGTTGCAGGAATCTGTTTTATCTCACCATGCGATCTATCCTTATGAAGGATAAGCCTCTGACCACGGCTTCTAGATCGATCATTGATGCTTATTGGAAGCATGAGGATGATGATCTGGGCGTGTCCAGCTTGATGCTTGGAAAGATGCCTTCGGAATTGCGTAAGCAATTAGAGGACATGGACAATTCTTTGATAGTTGATCAGTTGAATGTGTCATTCCAAGAGAAAGCTGGGAGCCGAGGGAAGAATGATATGGTAGTTGTTGGAAAGAGTTCCACCAAAAGGAAACGTTCCAAGGGCAAGGGCAAGAGGAAAGTGGCAAGCGTTGTCATTGAACCTAAGCCTGAGTCCAAGAAGGAAGAGTGTTATTTCTGTCATGCCATCGGGCATTGGTATAGAAATTGCAGACTCTACCTAGAAGATCAGAGGAAGAAGAAGCTTACAGAAGCTTCGACTTCTGGTATCTTCGTTATAGAGGCGAACTTATTTACTTCTACATCATGGGTATTAGATACCGGATGTGCCTCACACATTTGTGGAAATGTGCAAGGACTTCGAGGAAGTAGACAATTGGCGAAGGGAGAAGTAGATCTCCGCGTCGGGAATGGAGCAAGAGTTGCTGCATTAACCGTCGGGACTAACGATTTCACTTTACCTTCTGGCCTTGTATTGGAGTTCAATTCCGAAGGCATCTTTCCAAGCATCAAGCTGGACACGTCCAGATCATCATCCTCATGCTTCCAATAAGCATCAATGATCGATCTAGAAGCCGTGGTCAGAGGCTTATCCTTCATAAAGATAGATCGCATGGTGAGATAAAACAGATTCCTGCAACAGATATGTTCTACAGAAAAAGACAGACAAACAGACAGAAAATATGCAAGCCGC
>NW_010965731.1:13531-20100 GCF_000463585.1 Tarenaya hassleriana
CGGTCCGGAATCTGATCTGTCTTCTGGTCCGGCTGACCAACTCTTGGTCCGGCTGACCGCGAACAAATCAGATTCGGAACGGATTTTTCGGGCTTCGAAAATTAGGGTTTTGTCCCGGTTTTGATGCACCGTTAACCCGTCCCAGACTCCATACCATCCATGCATCATTCAACAATCACAAATATCATTAAACATGCATAGATTCAATGATTACATGCAATTTAACGATTAAATCATGCAATCATGCAACAAACACGGCGATATACAGATAACCAGGCTCTGATACCACTGTTGGGTTATCTACGGGTTCCTAGCATGCGATCATATCGATCTAAGGTTTGGTTTACTAGGTTTCATGCAGCGGAAGAAAGATATAAACCTAGTCAAATGTCACACGCAACCAAACTCGCAAAACCCGAAAGATCGTGTATATCACCGAGGGAATCGTTACTTACCTCGTTCTCGATGAGACTTGAAGTTTATTTCGATCCGGGGCCTGTTCTAAATCACCAAGAGCTGAAAGTACAGCTCCTCTACACGTATCCACACTGACGGGAAGGATTCCAAACGATTTGGAACGAATCTGCTAGGATTAGTAAAGAAAAGGGTAACTCAAGAGACGAGATCCAATCCCGGGACAAAAGAAATCGAAGAGAACAGCTTCTCTAGGGTTCTAGGATGTTTCTCTGAGTTCTAGATCCTTCCCGTCGGTGTGGATACGTTTAGAGGAGCTGTACTTTCAGCTCTTGGTGATTTAGAACAGGCCCCGGATCGAAATAAACTTCAAGTCTCATCGAGAACGAGGTAAGTAACGATTCCCTCGGTGATATACAAAATCTTTCGGGTTCTGCGAGTTTGGTTGCGTGTGACGTTTGACTAGGTTTAGATCTTTCTTCCGCTGCATGAAACCTAGTAAACCAAACCCTAGATCGATATGATCGCATGCTAGGAACCCGTAGATAACCCAACACTCCGTCCCTAGCGGAAACGTTGGCGCAGTTACCAAGAACCGTATTTTCCTCGTACGCAATAGTACCGACTACAATCGGCTATCCACGCAAGTCATCGGGGGTGCCCATAACCGTCCTATCATTTAGACGTTGGCGCGATTATGCCATCGCTACATTCACAATCATATCTCATATGGGTGACATCCGACCCTGATCGGATGGCCCATAGATGGGACGCAATCTCACAAACATTGTGTATTCAATCGCAAACGCCCGGTACTACAATCACGCGCTAAACATTAATTCGAACCATTTCGAATTAATGTTAACCCCATGCCAGCTACCCCAGTCACATGCATTTATATAGTTTATTTACTATACATGCATTTCCGCTTGTGTAGTCTTTTAAATTCATTTATATATTTTCTTTGAGTCTTTCCAGTTAAATTACCGAATTATACCTCCGGTTTGACCTATCTGGTCCTGGTCCGTCCGGATAACCAATTCGGCTCATTTTGTGATTTTTAGGCTTACCTGTTATTCATTTTGGGTCCAAACTACGTGAGGTCCGGTCTGATCGGTTTTTTCGATTTATTTGCATTTTTTATTTTTTCACTATATTGAGTCGGGGTAATATTAGGTCCGCCTAGTTTAGTTTTTCACTTCCTTACCTGGTGAAATTTTAGTGTTCCATTACTCTTTTTTTTTCGTGTCGGTCTGGTCTCAGATCGACCGGACTGATTTTCGTTCAGACCGATCGGTCTAATGTCTAGACCGATCGGTCTAGACAAGTTTAGATTTGGTCTGATTTTTGGTCCAGCCCCGACGGTCTGGACTTCGTCTTCAATCTCTGGACTTCGTGTTTTCTCCAGCAACCGTAGAACGGACGGTCTGACCTCAGACCGGACGTTCTAGTCCTCAGATTTCATCAAAAACACTTAATCATGCACGATTCACTATGGGTACTCTAAAACTCATAAAATCTCATGTGGAGCACAAATCAAACATCAATTTTGCACGAATCACTCAAAAACCCAAAACCCCATGTCAATAGACTTCCGAATTAAACTCGAGTTCACTCACCTCGGATTATCCTCGTGCTATGGGTGACGGATAGGAAGCTTGGTGATGCTCCTCTTGCTCTGTAGGAACCAAATTGGGCGTAAATACTTCGGATTTGAGAGAAAATTATGAGTTTGAAGGTGAAGGACAAGTGAGGGGGAAGAGGAGTTAAATGGAACTCGGATTAGGCGGATTTTTGGCATAAATCCGGACCCAGGACGGACAAATCATGCATAGGGTCGAAAAGTCGGGTTTTCTGGTCGGGATTGGTGCGCACATATCGCTTTCAGGTCGGATCCGGACGAAAATCGCGACTTTCGTTGCTGCCGACAGTCCAGTCCGTCCGTTTCAGATCTATCTGCTCCGTCCATTCCGGACTTCGTGATCCGTCCGGTCCAGGGTCTCTAGACCTACCTATCTTGAATATAGTTTGTTCGTGACCTTATGAATGCCAGTGATGATTCCGGTTGATGATCCTTTTGTATCGCGATATCATATGTCGAACATAAGGCATGGACAAGCCACCTTATCTGATTCGACTGTTTTTTCGTTCACTGAGTTCGACTGTCTGAAATAGACGACGTTCGTCTATAGTGCGGCCACACATTTCTACAGTCTCGCTCACACGAGGGGCTCAGCGATATCTCTCTCTTTTACGAGAGGTACAAATCCCGTCTTGACTATCTACAATCCAACACATGATTCGTTTCGTACCTGATACACGCCTTTATAGTCCTCCTGTTACACAGGACGTTTGACGTATTCAAAGCACGCAACTCCTCATGTTGGATTCCGTAGATATCTCAGGTCTTAGGATCCAATAATGGAACCGCCATATGAGATTCAAGTCATGACGCTAGTTCATGTGACAATCTCATGCAGGTCAATCCAGTATTCCGTTCTCCAACGAATACCTATGACTGTGATCGTATCCAATAGCTATGAACATCTATATGATCATCAATCACACATCATACTAGTCGTAGTATATCATTATTCCCACAATGATACATGACTAGGGAGTTTAGTATTGTTCATAATAATACATGGATTTCATAACATATTAAAGCATGCACAATACGTAATGAATTAAACATTCATCCATAAACTCATAGAAAGTGTCAATACATCAAATGTATCTATAAATAAAGCTCGTAAAACAGTACATCATAGAGCACTAAACCAACAGCACCCCCTCCACTTCATGATGAACAACCATCTAGACATCGTCGATGTCGTCTCAAGGGTAGTGCTCCATATGGATAAGGTACTTTTCTTGAACCTCAATTCCATTTGTTTTGGAGGAATTGTAACCCTAATTGCAGAACGAGTGGGGACGTACATACACGACTTCGTTCATGGGAGCACAATGAACTTCCTCCATTTTATGGAAAACGGCTTCACCGAGGAACGCGAGGGAGAAATATTTTGGAAGTTTGTGTGTGTTGAAGGAATGTTCCGGTCATTCAACATATTCGTCTATGTTCTACCCCCTCTAACCGAACGAGTCAGGTTCCTCGTCCCCTGAGACCCCGACACCAAAAGCGAAGAAGAGGGCGCCTACATGGATGCTCAATCCGACGACTCCTCCCACGGATCCTGCTAAAGGACCCGCATAGTTCTCTCTCCTACACTCTCACCCATTGCATTCACTTTAACTAACATTGCATAGCATTGTAGTCTCTTTTCACATTGCATAGACTCCATTGGATCACAACAAAAAGAAGAAGTCGAAGATGTTAGTTTAGTACTCTATGGTGGACTGCTATATGAGCTTTATTTTAATACATTTGATGTATTGACACTTACCTTGGTTATATGGATGAGTGTTTGATTCATTACATGTTTTGCATACTTTAATATGTTATGAAATCCATGTATTGTTATGAACAATTCTAAACTCCCTAGTAGAATGACCTGCATGAGATTGTCATATGGACTAGTGTCATGACTTGAATCTCATGTGACGGTTCTATGATTGGATCGTATGACCTGAGATGTCTACTGGAATCCAACATGAGGAGTTGCGTACTTTGAATACGTCAAATGTCTTGCGTAACAGGAGGACTATAAAGGCATATATCAGGTACGACACGAATCATGTTCTGGATTGTAGATAGTCAAGATGGGATTTGTACCTCTCGTAAAAAAGAGAGATATCGCTAGGCCCCTCGCGTGAGTGTGATAACACGATTTTCTCCTCTATTTCAAAGCCCATTGTGTAGCACTTTCGCATCGGTTTTGTGCATTATTAGACATTTAGGATCATTTTAGTAATGGGTTTTGTTTCTTCTGCATTGTCTGGTGATTGAACAGGTAATAGACGCATTATAGACACCAGAGGAACATAATCGAGGATTTCGGAGCATATTGGACCGGAACAGAACGATAAAGACATTTCCAGCTCGAGTTGCACTTGAACACGGCCATGTTGAGTTCAAACACGGCCGTGCAAAGGCAAGGAAACGAAGAAATTCTTACAGACAATTGACACGGACCGTGTCGACGTCAAACATGGCCGTGTCGATCTGCAACTCGCCCGTATCCAGCCCGAGCAGAAGCACAGAAGTTTTGGTCAGATAATTGACACAGACTGTGTTGCCATTCAACACGGTCGTGTTACGTTTCGAGAAAACTTCCTATTTTTGCATCCGAACTTCCGTTTTCGGAATGGAAAGAAGCCTAGCCGCCAAAGAAATAAATAGAGGACGTCTTGGGCTTCACAAATCATCGGGAGATCACAGGAGAAGCCAGAGAACTCGAGAGAGAATCAAGACGGAGTTTCCCGGGAGCAGAGATTGAAGAATCGTCGTCGAGAGATTGCTGCGAGTCTTCTTTATCTGTTTCTATGTTTCTTCTTATTGATTTGAACTCGTTTGTTGTTATTGGTAGTGAGTAGTCGTTTCACTGTAGATAGGTGATGGCTTTCCGGTAGTCTCGCAATGTGGTGAGGAGATGCTCGAGCTGTAGATAATCCAAGGCAGTATTGACAATAACATGATAAGTGGAATCGAGACCGAGAAATGCATACCTGAGTCCTATGGGCAAGGGTTTTAGCTCGAGCTTCGGAGTGACTACAGGATCCTAGTCAGGTAGATGATTCATGGAGGTTGATTTGGCGGCGAAGACGGGCAAAGATTCGAATAGAGGAACAGGCTGGAAATGAGTCCGAGAATCGACACGGTCCGAGTTCATACTCGACACGGTCGTGTCAAGTTGTGCACGGGCTGGCCCGAAATGATGCACGGTCGTGTCTGTTTTCGCACATTTGCTCAAACAATTGACACGGTCGTGTCGTTGTAGTATAGTGGTGAGTATTCCCGCCTGTCACGCGGGTGACCCAGGTTCGTTCCCCGGCAACGGCGCCAAAAACTTGATCACACAAATCTAGGTATAGAAATAAGCTCAAGTAATAAAAACCTAGATACAAGGAATACCGCAAAGATACGGATCAACTGTAGTACCAAGGTCGAACACAGGGAATAGTTACCACTAAGAACAAGACTCGACTAAGATTCAGATCAGCAAATAGCAGATGAAATAGATGAACACCGAAAGTAAAGCAATAAATAAACTAAGTAAATCAGATAACTAAACCACCATAGCCTCGGGATAACCTTAACGCGCAGGGATTGTTTCTAAGGATGGAGAATCTACGAATATCGAACTCTAATCAGGGACCTCAAGTTCTAATATCAGATTTGGCTCTCTCAAGTCCTAAATCCACTATCCAATAATTTAACCCATCGATCTCTCAACCTAATAGATTAAAATATCAAACGCCTTAATGATCACTATCAAAGTTCCTAAACCGATTAACCTATCTCTCAATAGTCTTAACCAATTTATTCAATGAATTTGTTCCGAATCTAATTCCAGCTCTCGTTGTAAATCAGAATCTAAGATCAATCAATCAACATGCATCGATCTCTCAACCTAATAGATTAAAATATCAAACGCCTTAATGATCACTATCAAAGTTCCTAAACCGATTAACCTATCTCTCAATAGTCTTAACCAATTTATTCAATGAATTTGTTCCGAATCTAATTCCAGCTCTCGTTGTAAATCAGAATCTAAGATCAATCAATCAACATGCCAAGAAGATCAAAAGCAATAAACTCAATTCAATTAAACCGCCGAGTATCGATAACGTAGTCTCAGAAAATAAAAACCAAACAAATTACTCTAGATGATATCAAAGGTCTCAACCCTTCATTGTGCATGCATCGAATTCATCTGGAGGACGATTCCAAATCATCCATCAAACATCAACGCAGACTCAATCCATCGATGAAGGAAGTCGTCAAGAAAGAGGTACTAAAACTTTTGGATGCAGGTATCATTTACCCTATATCCGACAGCCCTTGGGTAAGTCCGGTTCAAGTCGTCCCAAAGAAAGGCGGTATGACAGTGATAAAAAACGACAAAAATGAGCTGATTCTAACAAGAACAGTGACGGGTTGGCGTATGTGCATCGATTACAGGAAGCTAAATGCGAACACTCGCAAAGATCATTTCCCTTTACCTTTCATTGATCAAATGCTTGAACGTCTT
>NW_010965731.1:20226-22516 GCF_000463585.1 Tarenaya hassleriana
TATTCACCCTAATGATCAGGAGAAGACAACTTTCACTTGCCCCTACGGGACCTTCGCTTATCGGCGCATGCCATTTGGGCTTTGCAACGCCCCTGCTACTTTTCAACGATGCATGATGGCGATCTTCTCTGACATTATTGAAGATTCGATGGAAGTGTTCATGGATGATTTCTCTGTCCATGGACCTTCCTTCGATGTTTGTCTGACTAATCTGCGTAAAGTTCTGGATAGATATTTGCAGGCCAATCTAGTGCCACTTCATGGTACAGGAAGGCATCGTCCTCGGACACAAGATCTCCGACAAAGGCATTGAGGTTGATAGGGCAAAAATCGAGGTGATCGAGAAATTACCGCCCTCGCACAATGTTAAAGCCATCCGCAGTTTCCTTGGTCACGCCGGTTTCTACCGTTGCTTCATTGAGGTTGATAGGGCAAAAATCGAGGTGATCGAGAAATTACCGCCCTCGCACAATGTTAAAGCCATCCGCAGTTTCCTTGGTCACGCCGGTTTCTACCGTTGCTTCATCAAGGATTTCTCCAAAATCACCAAACCCCTCACCGATCTCCTCTGTAAGGATGTGCCTTTCGTTTTCACTAATGATTGCCTTGCAGCTTTTGAAACGCTCAAAAAGGCGTTGATTTCCCCGCCCATCATTCTGTTGGTTTAGTGCTCTATGATGTACTGATTATGAGCTTTGTTCAGATACATTCGATGTATTGATACTTTCTATATGTTTTTTTATGAGTGTATTTTGTTCATTACATGTTCCTGCATGCTAGCTCTGTTATGAAATCCATGTATCATTATGAATTATACTAAACTCCCTAGTCTTGTGTCATTATGGGAATAACGACATAATAAGACTAGTATGATGTGTGATTGATGATCACATAGATGATCATAGGTATTGGATACGATCACAATCATAGGTATTCGTTGCAGAACGGAATACTGGACTGACCTGTATGAGATTGTCACATGGACTAGCGTCATGACTTGAATATCATACGACGATTCCATGATTGGATCCTAAGACCTGAGATATCTACAGAATCCAACGTGAGGAGTTGTGTGCTTTGATTACGTCAAACGTCCTGCGTAACAGGACGACTATAAAGGCGTGTATCAGGTACGAAACGAATCATGTACTGGATTGTAGATAGTCAAGACGGGATTTGTACTTCTCGTAAAAGAGAGAGATATCGTTGGGCCCCTCGTGTGAGCAAGACTGTAGAAATGTGTGGCCGCACTATAGACGAACGTCGTCTATTTCAGACAGTCAAACTCAGTTAACGAGAAAGCAGTCGAATCAGATAAGGTGGCTTGTCCATGCCTTATGTTCGACATATGATATCGCGATACAAAAGGATCATCAGTCGGAATCATCACTGGCTTTCGTATGATCACAAACAAACTCTATTCGAGATAGGTAGTCATAGTGTCTTGCTAGAGACCGCCTATGACTTGTATTACCGGAATGGAGATTCTGCGTTTTACTGCTATTCCGGATGAGCCTACAGGGTCACACACAATAGGGATGGACAAGTACTTGTGCTAAATTATCCCGATTAGGAATCCTAATTTGATTGAGATTCCTAATTGGAATAGGAATCCTAATGGGATTAGGAATCCTAATGGGATTAGGAATCCTAATGGGATTAGGAATCCTAATGGGATTAGGAATCCTATTATGTATAGGAATCCTAATGAGATTAGAATTCTATTACATCTAGGAAACCTAATGAGATTAGAATTCTAATAGGTTTAGGAAACCTAATTAGATTAGGATTCCTAGTAATCTATTCCTTGTCAAATTAGGATTTTTGGAAAGTCTATATAAGGAGAATGTCTTCTAGAGTTTTAAGGGAAGAAAAAAAAGAAGAAAAATAAAACCCTAAGCCTCCAAAAACCTTGCACACAAGAGAGATCGTAGGAAACGTGATCTGATCACGGAGAACTACCCTAGACCGTCCGTTATGGTAAGCCGGAACGAACGGTCCACGGGTGACGGACTAATTGGCACAGAACGAAAGGTTGGACCGTCCGTTCTGCCATGCAGAACGTCCGTTCTACTAGGCAGAACATCCGTTCTGACTTTTGCGTGAGGCAAGATGGAGAAATGGTGGTTCTCATAGCTTGAAAGTAGATGCTTGATCTAGGTGCGGTTTCGAAAATCCCTTATTTATGTAATGCTAAATGTGTACCTCCCATTACTAGAGCGCCTGTCAAGGCATCGATCGTCCATAACACGGGTCATGCCAAAGCTGAGCGTGCCGGATTATCTTTGTG
>NW_010965731.1:23199-23607 GCF_000463585.1 Tarenaya hassleriana
GGAATATAGCTCATCTTTGCATCTGTGTTGTCATTGTTTGATGATGGACTAGCTGGTAGTAGATCATAGGTATGTAGACACTGATTGATGATGGACTAGGTGGTAGTAGATCATTGATAGAATCTGCATGTAGATGTGTTTTCGTTCTGTTTTGTCTTTTTCTGTAGGACATAGCGTTAACCGGTATTGTATCGAAGTTGACGATGTGATCTATCCTTATGAAGGATAAGACTCTAACCATGGCTTCTAGATCGATCATTGATGCTTATTGTAAGCATGTGGATGATGATCCGGACAAGTCTAGCTTGACGTTTGGAAACATGATCTCTGAATTGCGTAAGCGATTAGAGGATATGGACGATTCTTTGATAGTTGATCAGTTGAATGCGTCATTCCAAAAGAGAGCTG
>NW_010965731.1:23646-23953 GCF_000463585.1 Tarenaya hassleriana
ACAAAACAGAACGAAAACACATCTACATGCAGATTCTATCAATGATCTACTACCAGCTAGTCCATCATCAATCAGTGTCTACATACCTATGATCTACTACCAGCTAGTCCATCATCAAACAATGACAACACAGATGCAAAGATGAGCTATATTCCCATAAAGAAAATTAACCCTATCTAGGCCTTGTATTTGAGTTGCATGATTGTTATTTTGTTTATGCTATTAGCAAGAACATTATAACGATTTCATGCCTAGACTCGGACGATTTCAGATTTGTTATTGAGAACAAAGGTCTATCCATTTATAG
>NW_010965731.1:25190-26317 GCF_000463585.1 Tarenaya hassleriana
ACCTTCTAGGCCTTGTATTTGAGTTGCATGATTGTTATTTTGTTTATGCTATTAGCAAGAACATTATAACGATTTCATGCCTAGACTCGGACGATTTCAGATTTGTTATTGAGAACAAAGGTCTATCCATTTATAGAGGTGATGTATGGACTCTGGTTGATGCATCTTCAAGAAGAAGACCGACATGGATGGCAACGTGCACACGTATAAGGCACGACTTGTGGCGAAAGGATTCCGTCAAATTCATGGTATTGACTATGATGAGACCATTTCGCCCGTAGTTATGCTGAAGTCCATCAGGATCCTACTTGCCATAGCCGCATATTATGACTATGAGATATGGCAAATGGATGTCAAGACCGCGTTCCTTAACGGAAACTTGACCGAGGATGTGTACATGACAAAACCCGTGCAAGCTTCAGAGGTCCATTTATGGACTGAAGCAGGCTTCGAGGAGTTGGAACCTTCGCTTTGATGAGACAATCAAAAAGTTTGGTTTCTCACAGAACGAGGACCAGCCATCTGTTTACAAGAAGGTTAGTGGGAGCACAGTTGTATTTCTAGTGCTGTACGTGGATGACATTCTCCTTATAGGGAATGACGTTCCTACCTTGTAAGACGTTAAGTCTTGGCTAGGAACGCAGTTTTCTATGAAGGACCTAGGAGAAGCGGCCTATATTCTAGGAATAAAGATCTATAGAGATAGATCGAGGCGTCTTCTAGGATTGTGTCAGAGTACTTACATCGATAAGGTCTTGAAACGGTTCAAAATGCAAGATTCCAAGAAAGGAACCTTACTGATGAGCAGTGGCACAGTTCTCTGCAGGAGTCAGTGTCCTACGACACCTGATGAGCGAGAACACATGGACCGGATTCCATATGCTTCGGCAATTGGATCCATCATGTATGCCATGCTCCTTCTCAAGTACTTTAGGATGTTCTTGACGGCGATCCAGTGCGACTCACCTGGATCTGACTGGTATCTACTCGTAATGCTCAACGCGTAGGATACATCCGGTCGAGTACAAAGCATGGCATACATGATGGATCCAATTGCCGAAGCATATGGAATCCGGTCCATGCGTTCTCGCTCATCAGGTGTCGTAGGACACTGACTCTTGCAGAGA
>NW_010965731.1:26787-27865 GCF_000463585.1 Tarenaya hassleriana
GGGGCATTTCATGACGACGGGATATATTACCCGTATGCTGGTAAGCGTCACATGAAGAAACAAACCTGTGGACATCTTTGAAGGGAGTAGGCCAATAGAAACCGGCCTGAAGGATTTTTGCTGCAGTTTTGGATGTAGCAAAGTGGCCTGCGTAGTCAGAAGAATGACAATGGGAAATAACACAGAAAATCTCACCTTCAAGAATGCATCGGCGGAATAGACCGTTGGTTCCTCTCTTGAAGAGGAAAGGGTCGTCCCAGAAATAGTTCCTGACATCGTGGAGAAATTTCTTCCTGGCATTGTAACTTAGATCTGGTGTAAGAATTGTACTTACCAGGTAATTGACGTAATCAGCATACCACGGGGCCTCTGGAAGAGTAGAGATGGCGAAGACGTGCTCATCGCGAAGATTGTCATCAATGGAAAGTTGCTCGGGAAGTTCAAGGCGTGACAAGTGATCAGCTACTCCGTTCTCGGCTCCTTTCTTGTCCCGGATCTCAAGGTCAAACTCTTGAAGAAGCAATATCCAACGGATGAGGCGCGGTTTAGCATCCTTCTTGGAGAGTAAGTATCGCAAGGCGGCGTGATCGGTGTAGACTATGACTTTGGAACCGACAAGGTAGGACCTGAATTTTTCGAATGCAAAGACAACGGCAAGCAGTTCTTTCTCAGTCGTAGTGTAGTTTACCTGAGCATCATCCAAAGTTCTGCTGGCATAGTAGATCGCATGAAGAACTTTATTCCGGCGTTGTCCAAGATCGCGATACAAAAGGATCATCAGTCGGAATCATCACTGGCTTTCGTATGATCACAAACAAAACTCTATTCGAGATAGGTAGTCATAGTGTCTTGCTAGAGACCGCCTATGACTTGTATTATCGGAATGGAGATTCTGCGTTTTACTGCTATTTCGGATGAGCCTACAGGGTCACACACAATAGGGATGGACAAGTACGTGTGCCGTCGTCGGGTACAAGGCATGGCTCTCCTTGAGGCAGTGATTGATCCGTGTCATCGGGAGAGGTGAGGTCTGTGGCCTGTGGGTTCTCGGTAGCTTGCTCTTCGGCAGCTCGAGCCC
>NW_010965731.1:28574-33407 GCF_000463585.1 Tarenaya hassleriana
TCCAAAGTCATAGTCTACACCGATCACGCCGCCCTGCGATACTTACTCTCCAAGAAGGATGCTAAACCGCGCCTCATCCGTTGGATATTGCTTCTTCAAGAGTTTGACCTTCAGATCCGGGACAAGAAAGGAGCCGAGAACGGAGTAGCTGATCACTTGTCACGCCTTGAACTTCCCGAGCAACTTTCCATTGATGACAATCTTCGCGATGAGCACGTCTTCGCCATCTCTACTCTTCCAGAGGCCCCGTGGTATGCTGATTACGTCAATTACCTGGTAAGTACAATTCTTACACCAGATCTAAGTTACAATGCCAGGAAGAAATTTCTCCACGATGTCAGGAACTATTTCTGGGACGACCCTTTCCTCTTCAAGAGAGGAACCAACGGTCTATTCCGCCGATGCATTCTTGAAGGTGAGATTTTCTGTGTTATTTCCCATTGTCATTCTTCTGACTACGCAGGCCACTTTGCTACATCCAAAACTGCAGCAAAAATCCTTCAGGCCGGTTTCTATTGGCCTACTCCCTTCAAAGATGTCCACAGGTTTGTTTCTTCATGTGACGCTTACCAGCATACGGGTAATATATCCCGTCGTCATGAAATGCCCCAACAATATATTCTTGAGGTAGAACCATTTGATGTCTGGGGCATAGATTTTATGGGACCTTTCCCCTCTTCTTGCGGAAATTTGTACATTATGGTTGCAGTTGACTACGTGACCAAATGGGTGGAAGTCCTGACAAGTCCCACGAACGACAACAAGATCGTGGTGCGCATGTTCAAACGCACGATCTTCCCATGATTCGGTGTTCCCCGTGTCATCATCAGCGATGGGGGATCGCACTTCATCAATCACACGATCAAAGCACTCCTGCTCAAATACGGTGTCAAACACAAGATTACAACGCCTTATCACCCTCAGACCAGTGGAATGGTAGAAGTTTCAAACCGTGAGATCAAGTCCATACTCGAGAAGACGGTATCCAGATCCCGAAAAGATTGGGCCCTCAAGCTCGATGATGTCGTTTGGGCGTATCGCACGGCATTCAAAACCCCCATTGGGATGACACCGTTCCAACTCCTCTACGGCAAGTCGTGCCATCTTCCCGTGGAATTGGAGCACAAAGCTTATTGGGCCATCACGCAGTTGAACTACGATCTCAAATCTGCAGCCGAGAAACGAGTTCTCTCGCTCCATCATCTTGAGGAAATCTGCCTTGATGCGTATGAAAACGCAAAAATCTACAAAGAGCGGACGATGAAATGGCACGACAAGCACATCCTCCAGCGTAACTTCCAGGTAAACGATCTTGTCCTTTTGTTTAACTCACGATTGCAACTTTTTCCAGGAAAGTTGAAATCCCAGTGGTCTGGTCCGTTCAAGATCAAATCTGTATCACCAAGTGGTGCAATCGAACTATGGGATCATTCCGGAGGTTCATTCTTAACTAACGCTCAACGCCTGAAGCTCTACAATCCTGCTTTTCCATCGGACACGAGAGGCGCCATCGCTCTCTCCGATCCCGCAGAGTCGTGAATCCTTGCCGGGTCCAGCTAACGACCTAAAACAAGCGCTTGTCGGGAGGCAACCCGACCCCGTATCCTTACTATATATTAGTTTTATTTTTCTCTTTCTTTTCTTTTTATTCTCTCTACCCGCTCATCGCTATATCTTCTTTCGTGGTCCAATTTTTGCTATTTCAGGTCTCACGGGTCACCGGACTATTCATCTTTCAATTTTGGCCGAAATTCAGCACGGCCCGTGTTGCGTGTAACTCGACCGTGTCAATTTAAACACGGTCATGTTTCATTTGGCGGTTTCAAGAGACAATTTGCACGGCCCGTGTTGAACTAAACACGGTCGTGTTCACTTCACGGATTTTTGACAGAGATTTAACACGGCCCCTGTTCTACTTCAACACGGCCGTTTTTTACTCATTCGACACACCCGACACGGACCGTGTTCGATCTACACGGACCGTGTCGTCGTCCTTTTTTCGACTTTTTAATCTATTTTCGCAGGACTCGGCCGTGTCATCCCCTTCTCCCCTCCCCCTCGCCGCCGCCGCCGTGTTCTGCCGCTGTACAACCACCACCCGCGTCGCCTCTCCCCACCGTGCCCATCTTTCATTCCGCCGCAGCTCTCAACCCCCGCGACCGGATCCCTTTCGGTCCCCCTCCGCCTCGCCACTTCGCCTCGCAGACTCCTCGCCTCACCGCCGCCCCTCCGCCTCGCCGTTGCCTCCTCACTCCGGCGACGTCTTCGGTTGTACCCGGTAATCCTCCATCTCATCCTCCCTAACTCCGAGTATGGTGAACACAGGACAGATCGAAGGCCGCCCCAGAAAAGCCCTGAAGCGTCGGTACAGCCGCACGCTCCCGGACAACGAACCTTTGGCCCCTCGCCGAGGCGCCATCATGGAGCTTACCGACCTCACGCCGATCCGACCTGAACCGGGCGTTCTTCGGATCAATCACCGGGACAACAGCACCAAGACCGTCTACCTCAAACTCAAACAACAAGGCTTACAACCGACCAAGTTTTTCGGTGACGATCTGGATCGCATCGGAATCCATGACGAGTTTGTTCGTATCTTTGATATGCTCGGGTGGTTGAGTTCTCTGACGGTACATGAGAAGAGTTTCAAGACTTTGACTCTGGAGTTCCTCTCTACCATCCATTGCTACTTTCCGAGCGATGGCGGCACAGCGAATGCCTTCATGGATTTTCGGATGAGGAATAACGAGTATCGCCTCTCAATGCGTCAGTTCCCGATATCCTCGAGATCGAGCCAGGTACATCTTCGAAGCTCTCTCTTTTTCTACCTCAGCGTCAGGAAGCATTTTGGCAGGCTATCGCTGCTCGATCGTACGAGAGTCGAACCGCAACCATGATTGCTCGTCGCGTGGGCATTGATGTCGGACTCTATTCAGACGATGTGATCCCGGGCCACACTCTCCTGGATATTGCTGCGTTGGTCTAGAAATTTCATCTCTCCGAGCGGCCGGTACGCTGGCACTGGAACTATCTGGACCGTCAAGGTGACCGCCAGCGAGTACGTCTCCCTTGTCCCCATCTACCGCCGATCACTCAGGCCGGTCTCCTCTTCCGAGCCCCCTTTGACGATGTCCCCGCTGACGATGCTGCCATGCCAGATGCCGACCAACCCTCCGGACTCCTCAGTCCTACCCCCTTCCTTCAGAGGACTTCTCCTTCGACATGCCTCCCTCTCCACCACCGGATCCGAGCTCTCACTCATTTCCTGACTACTCTGCCCAGATTGACATGCTCAGCCAGAGGATGCAGAGTATAGAGACGACTATGCACGGGTTCGGCGCTCAGCTCCAGTCTTTTGGAGATATGATACGGACGGAGTTCGACGCTCAGAGGCAGTTCCGCGAGCAGCAGCATCAGATGGCGCAGTACGCCACGGAGTTTCATCGCCGCTATGACACGAGGTATGCAGCCGACAGCGACGCCCCTTGATCCCCCTTCCACCTGGATATCCGTACTCGCCATACTATTATCAGCCAGGACCACCACCACCACCTCCGAAGTAGTGAGCGTTTGGTAGTCCTTTTCTTTTCCCCCTTTCCCTTTTTTTCTTCTTCTTTTGCTTTTGCATTTTCAGTCTGTTTTATTTGGGATTATCAGTTGTACTTTTCAGACTTGACGATATATCACTCGTGCCTGTTCTATTTGCTGTGTTGCTTTGGTTTGTGCTATTGTTTTATGTGTTTACAAGGTCGCATCACATTCCACGCGTACGCTGAGAGCTGTGAGATTTCGTCTGAGCCTTTTCTTCGATCCTTGAGTACCATGAGGGAGCACGCCATTCATTCACGCTAAGTATTCTTTTACCCGTTCCCTTTTTTGTTTCTCTCGCTGGTTTTCCCTTTTCCAAGGGCGACTTGACACCGCGGACGGTGTCTTGTTCAAGTCTGGGGGAGGGTAGTCTGACAACCTGTTTTTCCCATTTTGACAGTCCTTGATGCATTTAAGCACATCATCTAGTAAATTTGCATAGAAAAACTACAAAAACTCTATTTCAGGTGATTAGTTAGAAGATTCATGAGCGATAGAGTAGAAATCTCTTGAGAGTATAGATGAACCTGGCTTAGTTATCTAAGCGCCCGAATGAATTGTCGGACTTATCCGAAAAGGTAGCTTGACCTGAGGAATGATCTATAGGTTATGAGATGAGTCGTTGCCTAGGATGAAAGAGGGAATGAAAGCTTTCTAACCCAAGCGTATATGTTTCCCTAAAAACCGTTCCCCATTTACAGGAATATTAGGCCCTATATAGTCTAGCGAGCCCTTTTTCTCGCTCTATCTCTATTTCTTTTGACTCGTCTAGACACACAGGCAAGTAGTCCGGGGGTGGCAGCAATCATCACGAGGCGAAAAGTAAGCCCTGTTTCCAAAACCCATACCCTGTTCTTACGTTCGTTTTCCTTGATCATATCATGCATTCGTCCAACGCGTATTTCGAAAAAAAAAATTAAAAAATCTTACGAAAAAGAAAAGAAAAAGAGAAAAAAAAAGAAAAAGCTCGAATAAGAATGACGGAAGGCGAATGCATTTGATATTGATCTTTGGAATCCCGATTTCCCATCACCATATTCAGACTTATTCCAAACCCAGGTGGACCAAATTATTCCTGTAGACAGCGATAAATAGGTTTGAGAAACATGTTTGGTAGATAACTTGAAATCCCCTTTGAAGTTTTGGGTAATGACTTTCGTCTTGTAGTTCTATGATCATTTTGTTGGGATCAGAGATTGAAGAATCGTCGTCGAGAGATCGCTGCGAGTCTTCTTTATCTGTTTC
>NW_010965731.1:33550-37407 GCF_000463585.1 Tarenaya hassleriana
TGTAGCACTTTCGCATCGGTTTTGTGTATTATTAGACATTTAGGATCATTTTAGCATTGGGTTTTGATTCTTCTGCATTATCTGGTGATTGAACAGGTAATAGACGCATTATGGACACCAAAGAAACATAATCGAGGACTTCGGAGCATATCGGACCGGAACAGAACGATAAAGACACTTTCAGCTCGAGTTGCACTTGAACACGGCCATGTCGAGTTCAAACACGGTCGTGCAAAGGCAAGGAAACGAAGAAATTCTTACAGACAATTGACACGGACCGTGTCGACGTCAAACATGGCCGTGTCGATCTGCAACTCGCCCGTGTCCAGCCCTGCAGAAGCGCAGAAGTTTTGGTCAGATAATTGACACGGACCGTTTTGCCATTCAACACGATCGTGTTATGTTTCGAGAAGACTTCCTATTTTTGCATCCGAACTTCCATTTTCGGAATGGAAAGAAGCCTAGCCTCCACAGAAATAAATAGAGGACGTCTTGGGCTTCAGAAATCATCGGGAGATCACAGGAGAAGCCAGAGAACTCGAGAGAGAATCAAGACGGAGTTTCCCGGGAGCAGAGATTGAAGAATCGTCGTCGAGAGATCGGTGCGAGTCTTCTTTATCTGTTTCTATGTTTCTTCTTATTGATTTGAACTCGTTTGTTGTTATGGGTAGTGAGTAGTCGTTTCACTGTAGCTAGGGATTTAACCTTGTAGGGATTTGTTTGGTTTTTATTTTGCGAGACTACGTTATCGATACTCTTCGGTTTAATTGAATTGAGTTTATTGCTTTTGATCTTTGGCTTGTTGATTGATTGATCTTAGATTCTGATTTAAACAAGAGTTGGAATTAGATTCGGAACGAATTCATTGAATAAAATTGATTAAGACTATTGAGAGATAGGTTAATCGGTTTAAAAACTGTGATAGTGATCATTAAGGCGTTTGATATTTTAATCTATTAGGTTGAGAGATCGATAGGTTAAATTATTGGATAGTGGATTTAGGACTTGAGAGAGCCAAATCTGATATTAGGACTTGAGGTCCCCGATTAGAGTTCGATATTCGTAGATTCTCCATCCTTAGAAGCAATCCCTGCGCGTTAAGGTTATCCCGAGGCTACGGCGGTTTAGTTATCTAATTTACTTAGTTTATTTATTGCTCTACTTTCGGTGTTCATCTATTTCATCTGCTATTTGCTGATCTGAATCTTAGTCGAGTCTTGTTCTTAGTGGTAACTATTCCCTGTGTTCGACCGTGGCACTACAGTTGATCCGTATCCTTACGGTATTCGCTGTATCTAGGTTTTTATTACTTGAGCTTATTTCTATACCTAGATTTGCGTGATCAGAGTGAGACTGTAGAAATGTGTGGTCACACTATAGATGAGCGTCGTCTATTTCATACAGTCGAACTCTGTGAACGAGAAAGCAGTCGAATCAGATAAGGTGGCTTTTCCATGCCTTATGTTCAACATATGATATCAGGATACAAAAGAATCATCAACCGGGATCATCAATGACGTTCGTAAGATCATGAACAAACTCTATTCGAGCTAGGTAGTCATAGTGTCATGTTAGAGACCGCCTATGACTTGTATATCCGAGATTGAGATTTCGGATTATACTGCTATCTCAAATGAGCCTACAGGATCATACACGCACGGAAGGACAAATGCACAAGAAAACGACGAGAAACCAGGACACGAGGCCCGGACCGGACGGTCCATGTAGCTGGACCGACCGATCCAGAAGATCCAGACCGAACGGTCCAGATTATGGTACTCTGTCGGACCAAAATGTCTGGAACGGACGGTCCACGTAGCTAGCCCGTCTGTTCCAGATGTCGGGTTTTTCAAAAATAATCTCGAAATTAGGGTTAAATACTTTATAAAGGAGATTAAGAACCCTAATGATAGGGAGACGAACAAGAGAACTTCTACAGACCTTTTTGGTGAGTTTTGAGGGTCTAAAGAGTGATCTACAAATCCCGTTTTCTCGTAGCACATTACCGAATAGAAGATTCGGGTCCTAGCAGACAAGTTCCAAGCGTTGGAATCCATCCCAAGATGTGGATATGTGTAGAGGGCGAGGTAATCTTCCTCCCTTCCGTGACCGGACAAACGCGATAATTGAAACAGGTCCCGGATCGATTGAGGTAAGTGTTCTTACGTTTTCTACGATTCATATATGCATGGTTTTAGGGTTTATAGAAAAGTTTTGTTTTATATCCGTTGCGCAAACCCTAGAATCGATCTCATAGGAATTAGATTCGCTGTAGAGATCCCATGAATTCCCTTCAGAAGATCACCTCGTCGGAAGAGGTAACATACTTACTCTTTTCATTTATTCCACCTTTGACTTATTCTTTCTATACTCCCCACTAGTCGAGAGTTAACACTGCGGACAATGTTCAATTCAAGTCTTGGGGGGAGGAGTGATACTAACGCATTTCAGATCCATGAGCCTTGCATACGACTTGCATTCTATACTTAGAGTCTTGCATTCTACTTGCATTTTTTAAAAAATGTGTGTGTTTTGCATTCCTTGCATTAACTTGCACGAATAGGTTGCATAGGTGTATATAAGTCCAGTTGTACATGCATATATATGCATAAGGTCTTTCTTCTCAAAGATTTGGTTGGAGGACGATGTGGGGAACATAGAGTAAGGATTGCATTCAAAAGGTTTTAGGAGCTAAGTTTAGAGTATCTAAAGAATTGAATGGATTGTCGAGTGAGGTAGAAATAGCTGATCCAATCCTAGAGCGAATGACTGTCATGTGGGATGATTTTGTCTCCTAAAATCTAGTTGCAGTAGAGGCTACGAACCAAGCACAAAATGTCTCCCTAAAAACCACCCTTTGACTCTAAGTTAGGAAGCTTATAGAAAGTAACAAGCCGTAGCAAACACGATGTATCCCGACATTCTTCTGTCATTATTTCGCTAATGAAAATCATTCGGGAACATGAGTGCCTCGAAAACGAGGGCTCTGAATCTAAGTTGTGGGGCAAGAACACAAAAAAATGATACTTGTCAAATTCTAACGTCCTAGAAGCTCAGGATCGCATCACATGAGAAACAAAACGAAGAAGAGAAGAATACAAAATCACGAATAAAAAGGAAAGAGATAGGACAAGGGACAATAGTGAAATCATAGGCTAAGTAACTTTTAGAGATCTCATTTGGGATGTGTTTAGGAGACATGCTCGGTAAGTTAGGTATACTCCATATTAGGTCGTAGGAAGCAATGGAAATCCCATTGATATACTTTCGCTTGAATGTTAGAAAGGATAGAGTATACCAAACCCATTCAATTCGCAGCGACTTTAACCCGAACAAACAATCCACTCTTAACCCCCATTCGTATTCCAACTGTATCTCACCACCCCTGTGATAGTTTATAACTGCATACTTGCTCGAGGACGAGCAAACCTCAAGTCTGGGGGGATTTGATCACACGGTTTTTCCACCGGTTTTCTAACATCGCGCATTCCGATTCTTTATACATCTTAGGGATTATAGGACGTTAGATAGCCATGAGTAGATTTGTTGCACTACAAGAAACATTAAAATTTGCGACAGAAAAATCTGTCGCAAATACAAAAGAATATCTGTCGCAATTACAAATTTGCGACAGATTGCGACAGAATCAATTCTGTCCGTATATTGTTGTCGCAAAAGTTTGCCGGTCGTTAATCTGTCGCAAAGTTGCGACGGACAAAATCCGAGTTTTGCGACAGAATTGCGACAGAAAAATCTGTCGCAAATATATTTTTTAATATTTTTAAAAAAATAAAAAAAATCTACGTTTACTACGGATTTGCGACAGAAAAATCCGTCGCAAATATTTTTTTTAATTT
>NW_010965731.1:37700-39086 GCF_000463585.1 Tarenaya hassleriana
ATATATATATATTCACATACACATCACATAAACACACATAAACATTTATATATATGCATACACATTCATATTCACATTCACATACATACACAACACACATACATAAACACACACACATACACATACATACATAAACACATACACATTCACATTCATATATATATATATACACAACACATACATATACAAATCCATATACACGATATATATACACATACCTTGGCGAATTTTGAAGAAAAACAATTTGTTGGAGAAGATTGGAGAAGATTGAGATTTTTTTTAAAAAAAATTCGAAGTCTGGAGGAGAAAGACGAAGTCACAGCTTTTATTAAGTGTTGCGACGGATATTGCAGTCGCAACCGGTCGCAAAACGAAAAATAAACCGCGAAAATTTAAAATTTTTCATCGAAAATAGCGGAAAAAAATAAAATTTAGATTTGCGACAGAAATTTCTGTCGCAAATCCGTCGAAAAACAAAAAATAAACCGCGAAAATTTGAAAATTTTCATCGAAAATAATAAAAAAATGAAATTATGATTTGCGACAGAAATTTCTGTCGCAAATCTGTCGCAAATTCCAAAAATAAATAACTTTAATTTAAAAATAAATAAAATTAATATTTGCGACAGAAATTTCTGTCGCAAATCTGTCGCAAATCCGCAATTTTAAAATTTCTGTCGCAAATAATGTTTGGTTCTGCGACGACAACGTTTCCGTCGTATTCCGTCGCAAATTTACGACGGATTTTGCGACTAATTGCGACAGAATAAAAATTTTCGCATTCCGTCGCAAATTCGTCGAATTCTGTCGTAATTTTTTTGCGACGGAAAAGTTCCGTCGCAAATTCTGTCGCTATATTAAGATTTTCTTGTAGTGTTGGTTACAATGCTCTAGGATGATCCGTGATATGACATTTGACTTTGTATTGATCCATTGATTTATTAATGCATTACTTTTCCCGTTATATGATTGACATGTTTTTTATATTTCGGCATCCTTGAATCAGTAGAGAATGATTCTAAACTCCCTGATCAGTTATCATTGTGGGAACAATGATGAATTAAGACTAGCATGAGGTGTGATTGATGCATTGGATGCATATCACAATCATGGGTACTCGTTGTGAACGAGTGACTGGATGACCCGCATGAGATTGTCATATGAACAGAGTCATGACTTGAATCTCATACAGCGGTTCGTTCTTGGATCCTCATACCTGATGTCTAGAGTATCTGATATGAGGAGTGGCGTGTCTTGACTGCGTCAATCGTCGTCTTTAACCGGATGATTATAACGGCGTTGATCAGATACGTTCACGAATCATATGGAGATAGTAGATATGCAATATGGGACTTGTCACCTCCTTAACAGGAGAGATATCGCTGG
>NW_010965731.1:39354-54175 GCF_000463585.1 Tarenaya hassleriana
ATGATATCGTGAGACAAAGGATCAGAACTTGAGCGGTTAATGCCTTGGTTAGATCACCTCTAACTCAATTCTAAGTGGGTGGTCATGGCGTCTTGCTAGAGGCTAACCATGATTTGTGGTTCGGAAAGGTTCCCGAAGTCACTACCACTTAGAATGGGCCTACAGGATCACACACCACTAGGGATGGACTTATACGTGAAGAATCCGGAGAATGAAAATGAGATTTGGCCGAAACGAGCATGAAAAAGGTTTTTCAGTGTGTTGGTCCGGAGCTGACCAAGTTTGGTCAGCCCCGGACCACGTTTGGTCAGTCCAGGAGGTCCGGAAGTAGGTCCGTGGTTGTCTGTCCAGGTCTGTCCGGCTAACCAACGGTTGTTCAGCTCCGGACCAGACGCTGGGTCAGGCGGACTGAGGACCGAGGTGCGTCGGACCAAAAGGGAACCAAGAGGCTTGGTTCGGAGCTGACCAAAACTTGGTCAGTCGGACCAAACCTCCAGATCAGGTGTCCGAGAGCCTCAGACTAAGCTTGGTCCGGAGGACCGGGATCTGGGATTTTCTTAAAATTCGGATTCGGATTTAGGGTTTTCTAAAATTATTTAAGTTTGGGATTTCGTCCAAACTTAATTAAGGCCGCCCTAAAACTCAGAGAGACATCTAAGAACCCTAGAGAATTCATTCTTTTCGTTTTTGAGCTTCTCGGGATTAGATTCGATCTCTCGAGTTATCATTTTCTTCACTAATCCTAGCAGATACGTTCCAAATCGTTTGGAATCCTTACCGTCGCTGTGGATACGTGTAGAGGGACTGTAACTTTAGTCCTAGGTGATTAAGAACAGGCCTCAGATCGGTATTTGCTTCAAGTTTCATCGAGAACAAGGTAAGTAATGATTCCCTCGGTGATATACACGATCTTTCGGGTTTTATCAAGTTTGGTTGCGTGTGATGTTTGACTAGGTTTAGACCAAGGTGTTGGTCAGCCGGACCAGCAAACAGATCAGATTCCGGACCGAGTGTTTGGTCAGGAGGACCAAAATTCACGCTGGTCAACCCCAGACCAAAAGTTGGTCCGTCGGACCAAGCGTGAACAACACAGGTGCGAGACGATGAACGCCGAGCTGACCAAGGGAACGGACTGAGTTCCGGACCAAGCCCAGTTTTGAACTGAGTCCGATTCCAGGTTAGCTCGGAGCAGAGAAGAAGACTGAGTTGGTCCGGAGCTGACCAAGAGTTGGTTAGCCCGGGACCAAGCTTAGAAGTTTTCTCAAGACTGACATAACGGCGGACCAGAGAAGCTGACTGAGGACACTCCGGGGGACCAGATTCTTGTCAGCTCCGGACTGGACCTCGGACACTTCTCAAGTCCGAAATCCTGTCTTTTTCCTCATGATCAATCTCAAGTTATTACCGCCCATTAGTAGAGCAACTGTCAAAGCCTCGATCGTGAGCCTGTCATATTTTCTGTCTGTTTGTTTGTCTTTTTCTGTAGAATATGACTGTTGCAGGTAATCTGGTAATCTCTCCGTGCGATCCATCCTGGATCGGGAGAGACTCACTGGTGGAAACTTTCTCGACTGGTACCGCAACCTGAGAATTGTTCTCAGGCATGAGCGGAAGTTCTACGTGCTGGAAGAAGCAGTTCCTGAGGATGAACCAGTGGCCAATGTGCCTAGGACTGTCAGAGATGCTTACCAGAAGCACATCAATGACAACCTGGACGTGACATGCCTGATGCTCGGATCTATGTCGGCTGAGTTGCAGAAACAACTCGAAGGAACTGATGCCTTCGAGATGATCGAGCATCTCAGGACTATGTTCGAGGAACAGGGAAGGGTTGAACGATTTAATGTCCTTAAGAACCTGGTCAACTGTAAGATGACTAATGGTTCACTCGTGAGTACTCATGTCCTCAAGATGAAGGGTTAACTAGAGGATCTTGATAGACTAAGGTTGGAGGTTAGTCGTGAATTGACAGTAGACCTAGTTTTTCAATCCCTGCCGGATAGTTTTGACCAGTTTGTTATGAACTGATGTACGCACGGAGGAGGTGGAGATAATCCGTGAACGATCACCGGCACTCTCGTGGAGGCACTCGAATTCGAACGAAGGTTGGAGAAGGACCGAAAAGGATAAGGCTGCGGGACTTTGATCCAATCACCGGCACTCGTAGAGGCTCTCGAATTCGAATCGTAGTCAAGAGATGGATGGAGAACGAAGGATAGGGTCTCGGACAAACCAAGACAAGCCTCGGACAAACCAAGACGGGATTTCTCGGACAAACCGAAAAGAATGTCGGACACACCAACAAGAGAGTGAGGCAAGCTCGAAATTACTTAATTCATCTTCAAAAATCTGATTACAAATGAGTTCTAACATAGTTTAAATAGATGATAGAGTTGGATAGCAATTAATGACAAAAGAACATGCAAAGGGGTAGGAGCCTTTTAGCAATTAATGAGGTGGTTGGGAAGATTATAGCTGTTAGGACTTTGCTTGCAACTCAAGAAGCTTCCCACGGAAATTGCCTTGAAGATGAAGACTCCTAAGCTTGGTATATGGAGATATTTCGTGCCTTGCTTGATCTTAGAAACGGGATGTAAGTGTCTTCGTTCCGTGGACCGCATAATGCTCGATTGATGATAGCAATGAGAGTGAGCCGAAGAGCTCGAGATTTAGCATGAGTAAGGGGTGGCTTGGGCCGAGAATAGGAGTGTGCATCCTTCGGATTTTGTACAGCCAATAGTGACTCATCTCAGATGATGATCTCCTCATGATTGGGTGGGACGTCATTCTCCGGTTGAGCTCCTAACTCTGTCCGATCCGGTAGAGCTCCTAGCTCCGTGCTTCCATTCCAAGCTATCATTAGCTCATGTGTTCCTTTACTTCCAAGATATAGTTGGATGTATCACTCATGATTCCGAGGTCCTCATCATTCCCTCCCTCTTCTGGAGGTTTCGTCCTTGAAACTGTTTTTCCTACATCAAACGGGGCCAAGTCAGCATTAGTGAACATATAAGTTATGTCATACTTACCTTGGTCTTGGTGTGCTTCGAATATTCCTAGCGCTTTCTTTCGAGCCTTTCCCCGTTCGAAAGGTTTATCCTTTGTGAGGTCGTTGCTGTGGTATTGAACCTTTCTCCGTCTGAAAGGTTTATCCCTATTTATATCCATGAGTCCATGATTAGGACTAGGCATTTCATGCGACCTTTGCGTTGGGAGGATAATCGAGTTTTCTGTCTTTTTCTCCCTACAAATGTTCTCCTCCTGAGTTTGGAACACCTGTAAATCAAAGACATAATCTAGGGCAGCAAATATGTTAGTGCAGCAAGTGTTCTTCCCGAGATGTTTGTAAAAACATTTTAATTTCCAAACCCCTTTTTCGGACGCAAATCGGGCTATGGCATCATTAAGACAAGAATCATAAACAAGAATATAAAGAGGAAAGAAATTACCGGGGTCACCTTTTAGCGAATAACCTATGAGACTCGTATAATTATTTGTAGCATCGGGTACCATGTAGTCCTCATAACCATTGATCTTGATCATACATTCTTGGGCGCTTGTTCCGAGATGTGGAGATTCGGTTATTGGAAGCACTGTGTAGTCCTTGCAGATTTTCTCCAATATCGTCTTGGACTTTTCAAGTACGTTTTCCTTCGACTTCTCATCCACGTTCTCTTCGGCATCTTGGACAGTCTCGTCCATTCCATTCTCCACTTCTTGAATTTCTTTTCCATGTATGATCTCGTTCTTCTCAGCCACCACTATGAATGTGTGTTTTGCCTCTTCTACCATAGTCATCTCTCGTTGTTCGAGAAATTCACTATCGTGATGTCCTTGTTCCCTGCGCTCGTGGCACATGGTCGCACAAGCAAGATCAATACACGAAGAAATGGATTCGTTACCTGGTAGGATAGTTGTTGCTTCCTCATGTTGGTCATTATTATCCTTCGTCTTATGCTTGTCTTCGTTTTCGGTGACGCTTTCTCTTGTTGGTGTTGCAGCAAGTACATTCATCGATTCCAAAGGCTTCTTGCTCATTTGTCGCTCTACTTGGATCGTCGTATGCATAAGATGCTCCAAGTCACGGTATACTTTTTGTTTTACCTTTCTAGCGACTCGGTCTTTCAAGCCCCCTAGGAAGTGCACCATGAGACTTTTTTCATCGTCGTCGATTCTTAAGTTTGCAACGAGCTGCTCAAATTCTCTGTAGTAGTCCTCAACCGTTGTGTCTCCCTGCATGATGTTATCAAATCTATATTGTAATTCACGGAGACAATGTCGGGGTACATACCTTTTCCGCATGAGGATTTTCATCTCTTTCCAAGTGGAAACTGGATCATAATGTGCTCGTCGGTGTTGGGTACATACCTTTTCCGCATGAGGATTTTCATCTCTTTCCAAGTGGAAACTGGATCATAATGTGCTCGTCATTCTTCGCAAGATGGGCAGTCGCGTATTGGACTTTTCTTTGGTTCGACCAGGAGTAACACTCAAAGATGTCATTCATTTGCCGCTCCCACTTGAGATAAACTTCTGGGTTTTCCTCTCCTGTAAACAGGGGCGGCTTAGATTTCCAACCAGCCCTTAGTTCATGATACGGACGGTGGTTTGAGGCCCTCGAAGATTCTGTGGGTCGGGTCTCCTGCTCAAGTCGTATGAGGCGATCTTGAATCTGTTGTAACATTTGAAGCATCGTTCCTTTCGGAGACTCGTTGTAACCCTTTCGCTAGTCATTATTATTAAGAAGTTATGAAATCTCCGAAATGGCAGGCAAACGAGTTTTAGACAAGATGTCAGACAGCTCTAAACGTGCAGATTCGAACATCGAGCAATAGATATCGACGTGCAGCAAACGGTATGTGATCAACAACGTGCAACCGACAAAAGCAATGAACGTGCTGTCACTCACGGTTCAAACAACATGCAATCAAAGATGATTTAAACACGGAATGAAACAGGCTCCTCGAAGTTATCACAGTAGATAATTCATGCAATACTCAACAAGTGACGATTCAAGCAACAATGCGGACGATTATCGACAATAACGTTTTGCAAGCACAAACGAGAACACGATCAGATCTTCGTACATGCTAACACAACCACAAACAAGTATTAGAACAGTAGGTGAAGTAATCAAAACGTGTACTTGATCCTATTCCACACACATATTCAACCAAGTAACAACAAACAGATTTTTGGTGCAATCAATCGAACACTTGGCGTGCAATCAACGAAATCGAAAGAAGTAAAAAGAGGAACGAAACAACCGAGGTGGAGAGCTTTAGCGTGCGATGTAGGTGAGTTTTCGGGGCTGATTGCTCCACGATTTCTCTGTCAAACAAACGAGAAGTGATCAACTACGTAAAATCGGTAATACAAAACTGTTTTTGGTGAAATACGATTTTCGGTTTATAGAAATGAAATGAAATCAACAAAACGTAAACATGGAGAGATCTCAACGGGTTTAGATCGTCGTTGGAGCATTAAAGCTCTGATACCAAAATGATGTACGCACGGAAGAGGATGGAAGCAAGTCTGATCGTAATCACCGGCTCGCGTCTAGCGGCACTCGAACTCACGAACAAACGGGGATAATCGAAGCGGATTTACGGGAAACTCTCTCAATCACCGGCTCACTCAAGTGGCACTCGAATTCAAGAGAGAATCAGAGAATGGATGGTGGAAATGAAGGGGAAGATGGCGAGTATGGCTTCGGACAAACCGAAGGGTGAGTCGGACACACCGAGCTCGGGATTTTCGGACAAACCGAAAGAGATTGTTGGACAAACCAACAAAGGATGAGGCAAGTTCGAAATTACTTCATTCAAATATTCAAATCTGATTACAAAAAAGTTCTAGGTGGTTTATATAAGGAAAACAATAATAAATACAAGTCTTCATGCAAGAGAAGGAGCCTAATTGTCATTTAATAAGGTGGTTAGGAAGAAAAGAGCTGTTGGAATTTAATGGACTAATGGGCTGGGCCTTGATTTGTCTTGGGCTGAAATGGACAGCTCATGGGCTGGCTTGAAGTCATCTTTGAGCCCAATAGCTTTCAGCCATGATTGAGGAGACGTTCCGGGTTAAGTCTTGGCCGAAAAGGGAGGTGTTCGCGTCGTGATCCCGGACTCCGTGAAGAACATGAGTGACGGCCTTTGTTAACATGATAAGGAGGGCTCGAGCTCTAACACGAGTGAGAGGAGGCTCAGTTCTATGGCTTGCTCGAGGAGCCTTCGCGTTGTGCACGTCAAATCCCGTTCCCGCGGCTTCGAATGATCTTGTGATGTTATGATCATCCGACAAGAGTCTTGACGCCTGATGGATCAAGTCTTGAACATCTTCTAGAGCTCCTTTCGTTAAGCTTTCGTCCTCGTCCAAGTTGCTAGCTCCGATGTCCTCATCAGGACTATGTTCGAGGAACATGTTCGAGGAACAGGGAAGGGTTGAACGATTTAATGTCCTTAAGAACCTGGTCAACTGTAAGATGACTAATGGTTCACCCGTGAGTACTCATATCCTCAAGATGAAGGGTTATCTAGAGGATCTTGATAGACTAAGGTTGGAGGTTAGTCGTGAATTGACAGTAGACCTAGTTTTTCAATCCCTGCCGGATAGTTTTGACCAGTTTGTTATGAACTATAACATGCATGGGATGGAGAAGGACTTGACTGAGCTACATGGGATGTTGTGATCGGCCGATCAGAACATCAAAGTCAAGAAGAGTGTCCTAGTGGTTGGAAAGAGTTCCAACAAAAGGAAGCGTTCCAAGAGCAAGAAAGGCAAGGGCAAGACGGCAATTGTTGCCGCCGAGCCTAAGTCTAAGGTTGAGAAGGGAGAGTGCCATTTCTGCCATGCTATTGGGCATTGGTGCGAAACTGCAAACTCTACCTGGAAGATCTGAAGAAGAAGAAGCTTGCAGAAGCTTCATCTTCAGGTATCTTCGTTATAGAGACTAATTTGTTTACTTCTACATCATGGGTATTAGATACCGGATGTGTCTCACACATTTGTTGAAATGTGCAGGGCCTGAGAAGAAGTAGGCAGCTAGCGAAGGGAGAAGTGGATCTCCGTATCGGGAATGGAGCAAGAGTCGCTGCGTTTACCTTCTAGACTTGTGTTAGAACTACATGATTGTTATTTTGTACATGCCATTACCAGGAATATTATTTCGATTTCATGTTTGGATTCTCATGGTTTTCGTTTTGTCATTGAGAACAAAACTTTATGTATTTATAGAGGCACTTTATTTTATGGTAATGGTTATCCGTTTAATGGCCTTTATATTTTGGATGATAAACCGTCTGGACACGGTTCGATCTATAACGTTAGTACCAAGCGGTTTAAGCCGAACGACTTAAACCCGACCTATCTCTGGCATTGTCGACTTGGTCACATCAATGAGAAACGCATAGTGAAGCTTCATTCTGATGGAATTCTTGATTCTTTTGATTATGAATCAATCGAATCGTGCGATTCTTGTTTGATAGGCAAGATGACAAAATCTCCTTTTTCTAGAAAAGGAGAAAGGGCTACAGAGTTGCTAGAACTCATCCATACTGATGTATGCGGTCCTATGAGCTCACCCGCTAGAGGAGGTTATCTGTACTTCGTTACGTTTACTGATGATTTCAGTAGGTACGGTTATGTCTACTTGATGAGACATAAATCTGAAACACTTGAATAGTTCAAGATTTTCAGAAACGAGGTACAGAACCAACTTGGCAAGACGATCAAGTTGCTTCGATCTCATCGAGGTGGCGAGTATATGAGCCAAGAGTTGACTGACTATCTGGCAGATTGTGAGATTGTCTCACAGCTGACTCCACCTGGAACGCCACGTGGAATGGCGTATCCGAGAGGAGGAACTAAACCTTATTAGATATGGTACGGTCTATGATGAGTCAGAACGATCTTCCTAAATCCTTCTGGGGCTACGCTTTGGAAACGGTTGCGCTTATACTAAACAACTGTCCAACAAAGTCGGTTCAGAAGACACCATATGAGATATGGACTGGGAGCATCCCAGGTTAGCGTTTATGAAGATTTGGGGATGTGACGTTTATGTGAAACGTCTGGCTTCTGATAAGCTATCCGCCAAATCTGGTAAATGCATATTTGTGGGTTACCCTAAGGAAACAAAGGGGTACTGGTTCTACAACCCATCCGAGAACAAAGTGTTTGTTGCTCGGATTGGATCTTTCTTAGAGAGAGAGTTCGTCTCCAAGAGAGTTAGTGGGAGTAGAATAGATCTCGAAGAAGGTCGAGAACCACAAGTAGACGAAGAACCGGGTAAACAGGTCGAAACAATTCAACCTGTATCACAAGTTGTTGTGACAACACCTCCTAGTGGACCTCAGAGATCTGGTAGAATTCGCCAAGATCCTACAAGATACGGTTTTCTTGTGACTGGAAACGACGAACTCATGTTGTTAGAACATGACGAGCCTACGTCGTATTCAGAGGCTATGGCGAGTTCTGATTCTGAGAAATGGTACCAGGCCATGGAGTCTGAGATGCAATCCATGTACGACAACAAAGTGTGGACTTTGGTTGATTCGTTCGATGGTATTAAGACCATTGGATGCAAGTGGGTTTTCAAGAAGAAAACCGACATGGATGACATCGTGCATACCTATAAGGCACGACTCGTCGCGAAAGGGTTTGCATATTCATGGTATAGACTATGATGAAACCTTTTCACCAGCCGTGATGCTTAAATCCATACGGATTATGCTGGCCATAGCTGCGTATTATGACTACGAGATATGGCAGATGGACGTCAAGACCGCATTCCTTAACGAGAATCTGCTCGAGGATGTGTACATGACACAACCCGAGGGTTTTATCGATCCTAAGAGTCCGAAGAAGGTATGCAAGCTTCAGAGATCCATTTAATGGACTGAAGCAGGCTTCGAGGAGCTGGAATCTTCGATTTGACGAGGCAATCAAAATGCTTGGCTTCCTACAAAACACTTTTGATCCATGCGTTTACAAGAAGGTCAGTGGGAGCGCATTGGTTTTCCTTGTGGTTTATGTAGATGATATATTGCTCATCGGAAATCATGTTCCTACTTTGCAAGGAGTAAAATTCTGGCTAGGATCAGTCTTTTCGATGAAAGACTTAGGAGAAGCCGCCTATATTCTAGGCATCAAGATCTATAGAGATAGATCGAGAAGGCTTCTTGGCCTAAGTCAGAGTACATACATTGACAAGGTCTTGAATCGGTTCAAGATGCAAGACTCCAAGAGGGATGCCTTGCCAATGGGACATGACGTAGCTCTTAGCAAGACTCGTGTCCAAAAACACAGGATGAGCAAGAGCGCATGAGTAGGATTCCATATGCCTCGGTAATTGGATCCATCATGTACGCCATGTTGTGTACTCGTCCGAATGTATTGTTGGTCTAGTGCTCTATGATGTACATTTATCTGAGTTTTTTTAGATACATTTGATGTATTGACACTTTCTATGGTTTATGGATGAGTGTTTATTCATTACATGTTTTGCATACTTGATATGTTATGAGATCCATGTATTGTTATGAACAATACTAAACTCCCGAGTCGTATGTCATTGTGGGAATAATGATGTAATAAGACTAGTGTGATGTGTGATTGATGATCATAGAGATGATTATAGGTATTGGATACGATCACAATCATAGATATTCGTTGGAGAATGGAATACTGGATTGACCCGCATGAGATTGTCACATGGACTAGCGTCATGACTTGAATCTCATATGACGGTTCCATGATTGGATCCTAAGACCTGAGAGATCTACGGAATCCAACATGAGGAGTTGCGTACTTTGAATACGTCAAACGTCATGTGTAACAGGAGGACTATAAAAGCGTGTATCAGGTATGAAACGAATCATGTGCTGGATTGTAGATAATCAAGACGGGATTTGTACCTCTCATAAAAGAGAGAGATATCGCTGGGCCCCTCGTGTGAGCGAGACTGTAGAAATGTGTGGCTGCACTATAGACGAACGTCGTCTATTTCACACAGTAAAACTCAGTGAACGAGAAAGCAGTCGAATCAGATAAGGTGGCTTGTCCATGCCTTATGTTCGACATATGATATCGTGATACAAAAGGATCATCAAACGGAATACTGGTGTTCGTAAGATCACGAACCAACTCTATTCGAGATAGGTAGTCATAGTGTCTTGCTAGAGACCGCCTATGACTTGTATAACCGAAATAGGGATTTCGGGTTATACTGCTATGTCGAAATTAGCCTACAGGGTCACACACGCAGGGAAGGACAAAAACACGAGAGAAAACGACGAAAAACCGGGATTTCGGGTTATACTGCTATGTCGAAATTAGCCTACAGGGTCACACACGCAGGGAAGGACAAAAACACGAGAGAAAACGACGAAAAACCGAACGCGCGAGAAAAGACGAGAATTTCCCGGTGGAGCCCAGACTGATCGGTCCAGACATGTGGACCGATTGGTCCAGAGGTAACGTGCAAATGTTGCTCGGTCCGGAAAATGTTCTAGACCGATCGGTCCAGAGCCCCGATCATTCTACGTACTAGTGGATTTTGTGGTCTTAGATATGGATGAGGATTCCAAAGTCCCGATCATTTTGGGTCGGCCATTTTTTAGCACAGCCGATGCCGTAGTTCATGTCCGAGCTGGTAGGTTAACTATGAAGATAGGCGATGAAACAGTGGAATTCACACATGATCAGAATTTGAAGCAACCCTCGACAAATAATACGGTGTGCTATGCGGATATACTTAAAGCAATGGCGGAAGAAGTGATCGGAGAATTCCGCGAGGTAGACCCGCTGGAAGTATCCCTAATGGCCATAGAAGCAAGTTTATATAGTAATTGGGAAAAGGTCGAGAAGATAAGACAGGCAGTAGATGGTCGAGAAACCGAAAATGAAGTTTCTGCAATATTTCAGGCGGCTCGCTCAGATTTCCGGGTGGCCCGCCCAGAATCGCTGGCATATGAAGCTGTGAACAAGAAAACGAGCGACCGCCCGCAAAAATGGGCGACCCGCTCGATTTCTCTGAGAAATCTCGACTCATTTTCGGAAGGAACGAGCGACCGCCCGCAAGAATGGGTGACCCGCTCAAAAGTTCTGAGCAAAATCGAATCCTCTCTAGTCAAAACGAGAGACCGCCAGACATTTCGGGCGGGCCGCTCATTTGCACCTTAAGTGGAGAATCTACACCCCAGAACCATTTTCTCGACTACCCATGCCATCCTTGACACGCCCCAAAACCCAAAAGGAGATACTCATGCTGATTGGGATCCCAAACACGCCCCACAAGTGGAATTAAAGCCCTAACCCCGAGGGCTTAGGTATGTCTTTCTCGGCTCAAATTCTACTTATCCTATTATCATTAATGATGCATTAGATGAGGATCAAGTAGAAAAGCTCACAAAGTTGCTTAGGCAATACAGGAAAGTCCTAGGTTACACTCTAGGAGATATCAAGGGTCTTAGCCCCTCTCTTTGCATGCATCGCATATATTTAGAGGATGATACCAAATCGTCAATCGAACATCAACGTAGGCTAAACCCGAACAGGAAAGAAGTGGTCAAGAAAGAAGTCTTGAAATTGTTAGATGCGGGTGTCATTTACCCGATTTCGGATAGCTCTTGGGTTAGCCCGGTGCAAGTCGTGCCTAAAAAGGGAGGAATCACAATCGTTCCTAATAAAAACAATGAACTCATACCGACTAGAACTGTTACGGGATGGAGAATATGCATTGATTATCGAAAACTTAACACAAACACTCGTAAGGATCATTTTCCCCTTTCATTCATTGATCAAATGCTAGAAAGACTTGCATTGCATTCTTATTTTTGTTTTCTCGATGGTTACTCCGGTTTCTTCCAAATACCTATCCATCCGAGTGACCAAGAGAAAACAACATTCACATGCCCTTACGGCACTTTCGCATATAGACGCATGCCATTTGGATTATGCAACGCACCCACAACTTTTCAAAGATGCATGATGGCTATTTTCTCCGATGTCATTGAAGATATTATGGAGGTGTTTATGGACGATTTTTCTGTCCATGGACCCTCCTTTGATGTGTGTTTAACCAATCTCCATCGAGTGTTAGACAGGTGTCTCAAGGTGAATTTGGTTTTGAATTGGGAGAAATGCCACTTCATGGTGCGAGAGGGCATTGTATTTGGTCATCGAATTTCGGACAAGGGGATAGAAGTGGATAGAGCGAAAGTGGAAGTGATTGAGAAGCTACCGCCACCGACCAACGTTAAAGGGATCCGAAGTTTCTTAGGTCACGCTGGATTTTATAGGAGATTTATCAAAGACTTTTCGAAGATAGCGAGACCTTTGACGCTTTTGGGCAAGGACTTTTCGAAGATAGTGAGACCTTTGACGCTTAGGTCACGAAAATTCGTTGCAAAAGGCGTGGAAACCATAATCAATCGCAGCCACAAATTTATTTTAAATTTGTAACGCAATTTCGTTGCTAATTAGATTTGCAACGCAATTTCGTTGTTAATTAGCAACGAAATTGCGTTGCAAATCCAATTAGCAACGAAATTGCGTTGCAAATTTATATATTTACTTTTTGACGGTCAAATCATATTAATTATTAAATAATAATTTTTGCAACGAAATTATTTCGTTGCAAAGCGTTGCAAAAGGAAATTCATTGCTAATCGTTGTTGATTTCAAAGAAATAATTTTGCAACGCTTTGCAACGCAACTATTGCGTTGCAAATTAGCAACGAAATTATTGTGTTGCAAAGCGTTGCTAATTGCAATAAAAAATTTTGCAACGATTTTGCAACGCTTTGCAATGAAAAATTGCGTTGCAAATTTGCAACGAAAAATTTCGTTGCTAAAGCGTTGCAAAATCGTTTTCATTAAAAAACGTTGCAATTTCGTTGCTAACTTTGCAACGAAATGCATTTCGTTGCTATTGTCATGTTTTTTTGTAGTGATTCATTGATGGTTGATCAGTTGAATGTGTCATTCCAAGAGAAAGCTGGGAGCCAAGGAAAGAATGATATGGTGATTGTTGGAAAGAGTTCCAGCAAAAGGAAGCATTCCAAAGGTAAGGGCAAGAGGAAAGTGACAAGTGTTGTCACTAAGCCTAAGCCCAAACCCAAGAAGGAAGAGTGTTATTTCTGTCATGCTGTTGGGCATTGGTATAGAAATTGCAGACTCTACCTGGAAGATCAGAGGAAGAAGAAGCTTGCAGAAACTTCAACTTCTGGTATCTTCGTTATAGAGGCTAACCTGTTTACTTCTACATCACGGGTATTGGATAGCGGATGTGCCTCGCACATTTGTGCAAACGTGCAAGGACTGCAGGGAAGTAGACAATTGGCGAAGGGAGAAGTAGATCTCCGCGTCAGGAATGGAGCAAAAGTTGCTCCATTGACCGTCGACACTTACGATCTCACTTTACCTTCTGGCCTTGTATTGGAGTTGCATGATTGTTATTTTGTACCTGCCATCAGCAGGAATTGTTATTTTGTACCTGCTATCAGTAGGAACATCATATCGATTTCATGTTTAGACTCGGATGGTTTCAGATTTGTTATTGAGAACAAATGTCTGTCTATTTATAGAGGATATTTATTCTATGGTAAGGGTTACAAGTTTAATGGCCTTTATGTTTTGGAAGATGAACCATCTAGATAAGGTCGATCTATAACGTTAGTACTAAGCGGTTTAAGCCGAACGACTTAAACCCGACCTATCTCTGGCATTGTCGACTTGGCCACATCAACGAGAAACGCATTGCGAAGCTTCATTCTGATGGACTTCTTGATTTTTTTGATTATGAGTCAATTGAATCATGCGATTCTTGTTTGATGGGCAAGATGACAAAATCTCCTTTTTCTAGAAAAGGAGAACGGGCTACAGAGTTGCTAGAACTCATACATAGTGATGTATGCGGTCCCATGAGCTCACCCGCTAGAGGAGGTTATCTGTACTTTGTTACGTTTATTGATGATTTTAGTAGGTACGATTATGTCTATTGATGAGACATAAGTCTGAAACACTTGAATTGTTCAAGACTTTCAGAAACGAGGTGCATAACCAACTTGGCAAGACGATCAAATTGCTTCGATCTGATCGAGGTGGCGAGTATATGAGCCAAGAGTTCACTGACTATCTGGCAGATTGATATGGTACGGTCTATGATGAGTCAGGTCGATCTTCCTAAATCCTTCAGGGGTTACGTCTTGGAAACGACAGTGTTTATACTGAACAACTGTCCAACAAAGTCGGTTTAGAAGACACCATATGAGATATGGACTGGGAAGCGTCCCAGGTTAGCGTTTATGAAGATTTGGGGATGCGACATTTATGTGAAACGTTTGGCTTCTGATAAGCTATCTGCCAAATCTAATAAATGCATATTTGTGGGTTACCCTAAGGAAACTAAAGGGTACTGGTTCTACAACCCATCTGAGAACAAAGTGTTTGTTGCTCGGAATGGATCTTTCTTGGAGAGAGAGTTCGTCTCCAAGAGAGTTAGTGGGAGTAGAATAGATCTCGAAGAAGTTCGAGAACCACAAATAGTCGAAGAACCGGGTGAACAGGTCGAAGCGGTTCAACCTGTGTCACAAGTTATTGAGACAGCACCTCCTAGTGGACCTCGGAGATCTGGTAGAATTCGCCAAGAGCCTACAAGATATGGTTTTCTTGTGACTGGAAACGACGAACTCATGCTGTTAGAACATGACGAGCCTAGGTCGTATTCAGAGGCTGTGGCGAGTTCCGATTCCGAGAAATGGCACCAGGCCATGGAGTCTGAGATGCAATCCATGTACGAAAACAAAGTGTGGACTTT
>NW_010965731.1:54206-79666 GCF_000463585.1 Tarenaya hassleriana
AAGTGGGTTTTCAAGAAGAAAACCGACATGGATGGCATCGTGCATACCTATAAGGCACGACTCGTCGCGAAAGGGTTTCGGTAGATTCATGGTATAGACTATGATGAAACCTTTTCACCAGTTGTGATGCTTAAATCCATACGGATTATGCTGGCCATAGCTGTGTATTATGACTACGAGATATGGCAGATGGAAGTCAAGACCGCATTCCTTAACGGGAATCTGCTCGAGGATGTATACATGACATAACCCGAGGGTTTTGTCGATCCTAAGAGTCCAAGGAAGGTGTGCAAGCTTCAGAGACCATTTATGGACTGAAGCAGGCTTCGAGGAGCTGGAATCTTCGGTTTGATGAGGCAGTCAAAACGTTTGGCTTCCTGCAAAACGAAGATGAGCCATGCGTTTACAAGAAGGTTAGTGAGAGCGCAGTGGTCTTCCTTGTACTTTATGTGGATGATATATTGCTCATCGGAAATGACGTTCCTACTTTGCAAGGAGTAAAATCCTGGCTAGGAGAAGCCGCCTATATTCTAGGAATCAATTGTTGGTTTAGTGCTCTATGATGTACTGATTATGAGCTTTGTTCAGATACATTCGATGTATTGATACTTTCTATATGTTTTTTTGAGAGTATTTTGTTCATTACATGTTCCTGCATGCTAGATCTGTTATGAAATCCATGTATCATTATGAATGATACTAAACTCCCTAGTCTTGTGTCATTATGGGAATAACGACATAATAAGACTAGTATGATGTGTGATTGATGATCACATAGATGATCATAGGTATTGGATACGATCACAATCATAGGTATTCGTTGCAGAACGGAATACTGGACTGACCCGCATGAGATTGTCACATGGACTAGCGTCATGACTTGAATCTCATACGACGATTCCATGATTGGATCCTAAGACCTGAGATATCTACAGAATCCAACATGAGGAGTTGCGTGCTTTGATTACGTCAAACGTTCTGCGTAACAGGAGGACTATAAAGGCGTGTATCAGGTACGAAATGAATCATGTACTGGATTGTAGATAGTCAAGACGGGATTTGTACCTCTCGTAAAAGAGAGAGATATCGCTGGGCCCCTCGTGTGAGCAAGACTGTAGAAATGTGTGGCCGCACTATAGACGAACGTCGTCTATTTCAGACAGTCGAACTCAGTGAACGAGAAAACAGTCGAATCAGATAAGGTGGCTTGTCCATGCCTTATGTTCGACATATGATATCGCGATACAAAAGGATCATCAGTCGGAATCATCACTGGCTTTCGTATTATGACAAACAAACTCTATTCGAGATAGGTAGTCATAGTGTCTTGCTAGAGACCGCCTATGACTTGTATTACCGGAATGGAGATTCTGCGTTTTACTGCTATTCCGGATGAGCCTACAGGGTCACACACAATAGGGATGGACAAGTACGTGTGCTAAATTATCCCGATTAGGAATCCTAATTGGATGAGATTCCTAATTGGAATAGGAATCCTAATGGGATTAGGAATCCTATTATGTATAGGAATCCTAATGAGATTAGAATTCTATTACATCTAGGAAACCTAATGAGATTAGAATTCTAATAGGTTTAGGAAACCTAATTAGATTAGGATTCCTAGTAATCTATTCCTTGTCAAATTAGGATTTTGGAAAGTCTATATAAGGAGAATGTCTTATACGGTTTTAAGAAGAAAAAAAAAAGGGAGAAAAAAAAGGAGAAGAAAAAAGGAGAAGAAGAAAAAAGAAGAAAAATAAAACCCTAAGCCTCCAAAAACCTTGCACACAAGAGAGGTCGAGATCTCTAGTCCTAGCAGACAAGTTCCAAGGTGTTGGAATCCATCCCGACGTGTTGATACGTGTAGAGGGCGAGGTATTCTTCCTGCCTAGAGTGATCGGACGAACAGATCAATTGATACAGGCCCCGGATCGATTGAGGTAAGCGTTCTAACGTTTCTATGATTCAATAGTAGCATGGTTCTAGGGTTTCATTAAAATTTTTGTTTTATATCCGCTGCGCAAACCCTAGAATCGATCTCTTAGGAATTAGATTCGCTCATGAGATCCCAGGAAACCCAACATCAATATCTATAGAGATAGATCGAGAAGACTTTTTGGTCTAAGTCAGAGTACATACATTGACAAGGTCTTGAATCGGTTCAAGATGCAAGACTCCAAGAGGGGTGCCTTGCCAATGGGACATGATGTGGCAGTTAGCAAGACTCAGTGTCCAAAGACAGAGGATGAGCAAGAGCGCATGAATTGGATTCCATATGCCTCGACAATTGGATCCATCAATGTACGCCATGTTGTGTACTCGTCCGGATGTATCATATGCATTGAGCATGACTAGTAGATATCAGTCTACACCAGGTGAGGCTCACTGGATTGCGGTCAAGAACATCCTTAAGTACTTGAGAAGGACTAAGGATTTGTTCTTGGTGTATGGCGGATTGGAAGACGAGCTCGCTATAAGGGGTTATACCGATGCTAGTTTCCAGACCGACAGAGATGACTTCAGATCGCAGTCAGGTTACGTTTTCTCCCTGAACGGTGGGGCTATCAGTTGGAAGACTTCCAAACAGCCAACCGTTGCAGATTCGACTACAGAAGCCGAGTACATAGCAGCATCAGATGCAGCTAAGGAAGCTGTTTGGATCAGGAAATTCGTGGAAGACCTGGGCGTTGTTCCTAGCATTACAGATCCCATTGAGTTGTACTGTGACAACAATGGTGCGATTGCGCAAGCTAAGAAACCCCGGTCACACCAGAGATCCAAACACATACTAAGGCGATTTCACTTGATCAGAGAAATCATCAACAAAGGAGACGTGAAAATAAGCAGAGTGTCGACAGATGAGACCCGATGACGAAGCCTCTCACTTCGTCAAAACATGATGGTCATGTTAGGGGTATGGGGATTAGATGCTTGTAGGATAGATCATAGAGCATAGTGGGAGATTGTTGGTTGTAATGCTCTAGGATGATCCGTGATATGACATTTTACTTTGTATTGATTCATTGATTTATGAATGCATTACTTTTCCCGTTATACGATTGGCATGTTTGTTGTATTTCGACATCCTTGAATCATTAGAGAATAATTCTAAACTCCCTAGTCAGTCATCGTTGTGGGAACAATGATGAATTAACACTAGCATGAGGTGTGATCGATGCATTGGATGCATATCACAATCATGGGTACTCGTTGTGAACGAGTGACTGGATGACCCGCATGAGATTGTCACATGGACAGAGTCATGACTTGAATCTCATACAACGGTTCGTTCTTCGATCCTCATACCTGAGATGTCTAGAGTATCTGATATAAGGAGTGGCGTGTCTTGACTGCGTCAAACGTCGTCTTTAACCGGATGATTATAACGACGTTGATCAGATACGTTCACGAATCATACGGAGATAGTAGACATGCAATATGGGACTTGTCACCTCCTTAACAGGAGAGATATCGCTGGGCCCTCTCGTGGGAAGTCGGACTATGAAAAATGTGTGGCCACGCTATAAATGAAGTTGCATCTATTTTATTAGTCGATTTGCCAAGACGAGAAAGCGGTTGAACTTAAAGGGTGGCTCAAACCATGCCCTTGTTCAACTTATGAAATCGTGAGACAAAGGATCAGAATTCGAGTTGTTAATGCCTTGGTTAGATCACCTCTAACTCAATTCTAAGTGGGTGGTCATGGCGTCTTGCTAGAGGTTAACTATGACTTATGGTTCGGGAAAGGTTCCGAAGTCACTACCACTTAGAATGGGCCTACAGGGTCACACACCACTAGGGATGGATCTATATGTGAAGAATCCGAAGAATGGAAATGAGAATTTGACCGAAACGAGCACGAAAAGGATTTTCAGTGTGTTGGTCTTGGTCAGCCCCGGACCAAGTTGGTCAGCCCAGGAGGTCCAGAAGTTCGGTCCGAGGTCATCTGTCCAGGTCTGGTCCGGCTGACCAAAAGTTGGTCAGTCCCGGACCAGACGCTGGGTCAGGCGGATCGAGACCGAAGAACGGCGGACCGGAAAGAGGAGCCAAGAAGTTTGGTCCGGAGTTGACCAAAAGTTGGTCAGCCGGACCAAACCTTCAGGTCAGGCAGTCCGAAGGGAGCTCAGTAAGCTTGGTCCGCCGGAACAAGCTCTTGGTCCGGCGGACCGGGTTCTGGGAAATTTTCTAAAATTCGGATTTAGGGTTTTCTAAGCTTATTTAAGTTTGGGATTTCGTCCAAATTTAATTAAGACCGCCCTAAAACTCAGAGAAACATCCTAGAATCCTCGAGAACCTGTTCTCTTCGATTTTTATTGTCCCGGGATTGGATCTCGTCTCTTGAGTTACCCTTTTCTTCACTAATTCTAGCAGATTCGTTCCAAATCGTTTTGGAATCCTTCCCATCGGTGTGGATATGTGTAGAGGGACTGTAACTTCAGTCCTAGGTGATTTAGAACAGGCCCCGGATCGAACTTTGCTTCAAACTTCATCGAGAACGAGGTAAGTAACGATTCTCTCGGTGATATACATGATCTTTCGGGTTTTGCAAGTTTGGTTGCATGTGACGTTTGGCTAGGTTTAGATCTTTCTTCCCCTGCATGAAACCTAGTAATCCAAACCCTAGATCGATTTGATCGCATGATATGAACCCATAGATAACCTAACAATAACGACGATCTTGGAGTTGAAGCAGAACGTTCTAGTTGAAGGATCGCCAAGGTTGGTCAAGATCGCTGGACACGATGAAGCGTGAGAGGGCTAAGCATCTGTCCAAACTCAAGCAACGCCCAAGCAAGTTCATGTGTGAGCACACTATTCGAGAATTAGGGATTCAAGCGAACGTCGAATACATCTTTGAGAAGCTCGGCTGGGGACAATTAAGCAAGAGCGTAGAGCCATCATTCAAGAGCGTGACCCGCGATTCCTAGCCACCTACTCGTGCTATTTCCCCATAGACAATTCGATAGAAGAGGCGTACATGGAGTTCCGACTGAACAAGAGGTGGGTCCGGTTGAGCATGGCCCAATTCGTGGACATCCTTGAGGTCCCCAAGGGGAAGCATTCCCTTATCCCCACCATATCGGCATATGTTCTGCAAGACATTTGGGAGAAGATAGCTATCTGGCACTATTCAAGCTCCGCGGGGAAGATATCGTGGGTACAACACCCGGCAATCCGCTATGCCCACTCAGTGATGTCTAACTTCATCTTCGCAAGAGATGAACCCGGCAAGATCCACAAGATCGAGTTGGGATATCTCTACGAGGCACTACGAGAGTTCCATGACGGGCCATCACTCGATTCCTGCGTTCGGGCCCCATGGAAGGATATGGACTTGGCTTCGCGGATAGCTATGTATCTACATACAGTGGCCACCACCAAGGCCAACGAAACGTGCATTTGCGTGGGGGGAATGATCACGAAGATAGCTCAACGGGTAGACACGGGGATCGTCTTTTACCAAGCCGATATCGTCGATCAACACATCCTCCTCAACATGGATGCTCTCCGACTCAGAGGACACATTCAACGGAAAGGATGAGAATGGGTTTTCACGGGAACGACGGACGGAAGCGATATATAATACTCCCGTGCGAATCCATAGAGACATTCACACCCGACACACTAGGATTGGACTTCCTCGAGATCGCTCCGGCTAGATTAAGGGAACCAATAGGGAGAGGAGTTGGCCCGTCGGCCCAAGGCGCAAGGGATCAAGCAAGTTCTAGTTCCGATCCTCGATTGGACCTTATTCTACAGAAGCTAGAGAGCTTCGATACCCGTCTCACTGCCATTGAAGGGTTGAGCCCTCGACTCACATCGCTCGAAGAATCCTTGGAGGACCAACTCACCACCCTAGAAGCCACTCTCACCGCTTCCATCGAGAATGCCCAGCGCGAGATCATTCACACCGTGGAGAGAATGGTAGATGATGATGACTCCGACGCAGGAGAATCAGTCCGAGAGAGCGAAACAGAAGCTTTATCAGCCTCCGGCACCAGCAAGGGAAGCAAGAAGACGGCACCCTGATTACATCTTTCCTAGGATAGAACTTTACACCTCTTTGTTGGACCATAATTTGATGCCATTGATCGAATCCACAACTTATGTACTTTTTTTTGAATTTTAAGCTTTTATATGATGTCTTAGCATATTTTGGGATTCATCGGTTTTATCGGGTCTCGATTAACGCAGTAAATACTCATGTTTTGGTTCGGAAAAAAATTTCTACAGAGAAAATAGGCGGGCTGCTCGTTTTCACGAGCGGTCGCCCATTTACCAAAGGGGAAAATGAGCGATCGCCTGTGAAAACAGGCGGGTCGCCCGCTTCATCTGAACTAGGGAGAAAAAGGGGTGAAATGAGCGACCGCTCAAGCGGTCGCCTGGAAATTTAATTTGCGTTTTGGCAAAAACGAGCGGTCGCCCATAATTTCAAGCGACCTGCTCGTTTTCTCTGACAAATTTTTGATATTTTCTGTGTGTTTCAGATGGATTCCAACAGCCGTTGGAAAAAAGCGCGCAAATACATTTCAGATAAAATACCAGTTCTGCAAGACTTCAAGCCACGAAACACACAATTCTCAAGTCTTGTAGATGCGGTTCCCATCAACGTTGACTTGTCTTTTGCGGAGCCAACTCCTTTCCAACCTCAATCCAACGAGGAAGCTCTCGCCCTACAACGAGTCCAAAACAGAGGCATCAAAGCTTCAAAGTTCGTGCACCACAACATCTTACCGAAACAATTCTATGAGAGCATCAAGGAGATCTTCCAACTCGCAGGATGGGAACGCCTATTCCGTGTTAACCCTCAGACATATCGGACATTGACGACAGAATTCGCTTGCACATTCAACTATTTCATCCCGAAGAATGGCAATCCAAGGGATGGCTACTTTGGATTCTGACTTGAAGGGCGACAATTCTACCTCGAACAACCTGCTGAGATTTTGGGCGTCCAAATGAGTGCCACTGCTGCGATACCGAAGATTATGGTCACCAAAGCCTGAACTTTCTGGATGCAAATCGCAGCGAACACATTCCGACCGTGGCATCTCGAAACCCTAATGATTCGGCATCCCGTAGTACGCTACTTTCAACAATTCATGGCTTCAGCTTTATTTGCCCGAGAGAATCCAAGGGTCGTTTCGATCACCGAACTCAACCTCGTCATGGACCCTCTCCACTTTATGATGCACAATCGGCTTGAAGTTGCCGACATAGCCTCAAGGGTGATCCTCCACATGCATTCGGTACTCTCTTCGGACCTTGATTCAATTTGTTTTGGAGGAATAGTCACCTTGGTAGTAGAAAGTGTGGGAATCAATCTCGGGCCATATGTACACGACACCATACATGGAGAAACAATCAACTTCATCCACCTTGTGGAGAACGGCCTAGCCAAGGAACAAGAAGGCGAGATCCTGTGGAAATTTGTGGGTACCGAGAGCATGTACCGATCATTCAACATGTCATATTACGTGCTGCCCCCACTGACGGAAGAAGGCATACGATTCGACGTCTCCACACACCTCGGCACTGACACAGATGAAGAAGACGACCACATGAGTGCTGACTCGACCGACTCCTCTCACGGGTTCTGCTGAGGACCCGGTCGGTTCTCTCTTTCTCAATCACCCCTTTTGCATTACCACCACATAGCATTGTAGTTTTCTCACATTGCATAGGTCTCATTGGATCACGATGCTCGCGAAGGAGAAATTAGAGTGGAATAACACTCCATCGGAAAAGGTAACACACTCGCTCCCTTCATTTGATTCATTCTCCATTTCTTCCTTCGAACCTCCCCACTAGCCGAGAGTTAACACCGCGGACGGTGTTCGATTCAAGTCTGGGGGAGAGGAGTGACGCTAACATACCTCGTACCCATGAGCCCTGCACATCATTCACATCATTTGCACTTAGGATTCTACATTCCATGTTCATTGAGTTTAAAAAAAAAATCATGCATGGACCGTCACTAATAGGTTGCATATGTACATATAGGTCTAGGAATGCATGCATACACTTGCATAAGGTTTTCCCTCTAAAAGATTTGGCCGGATAACGATGTGGGGGACATAGAGTGAGGATGGTTTCGGAAAGGTTTTAGGAGCTGAATTTTAGTTTCATCTAGAAAATTTTGAATGGATTGTCAGGTAAGGTAGAAATATTGATCCAGTCCTAGAGTGAATGAATGTCATGTGGGATGACTTTGTCTCCTAAGGTCTAGGTGGAGTAGAGGTTACTAACCAAGCGCGAAACGTCTCCCTAAAAACCATCCTTTGACCCCTAAGTTAGGAAGCCTATAGGAAGCAACAAGCCCTAGGAAATACGGTGCATCCCGATACTCTTCTGTCATTAACTCGTTAGTGAAAATCATTCGGGGACATGAGTGCATCGAAAACGAAGGCTCGGGTCTAAGTTGTGGGACAAAGGCACACAAGAAAAGGAAAAGAAAAGAAAGAAGAAAAAAGAAAACAAAAGAGTGAACTTGTCAAATTCCAACGTCCTAGAAGCCCGGGATTGCATCATATAAAAGAAAAAAAAAAGAGAGAAGAAAAGGAACACAAAAGCACGAATAAAAAGGAAGGATATGGGGCAAGTGAAAAAAATGAAGCTATAGGTTAAGTGACTTTTGGGAGATCTCAATTGGGATGTGTTTAGGAGACATGCTCGGAAAGTAGGATTTACTTCATTTTAGATCGCAGGAAACAATGAAAATCCCATTGATAGGCTTTCACTCGAATGTTGGAAAGAATAGAGTATACCAAACCCGATTTCATTCACAGCAATTTTAACCCGGACGACCAACCCACTCTAAACTCCCATTTATCCTCCGACTATATCTCATCACCCCTAGGATGTTTTTACAACTTCATATTTACTCGAGGACGAGCAAACCTCAAGTCTGGGGGGATTTGATCACACGGGGTTTTCATTGGTTTTTAACGTCATTTGTCCCATCTCATTATATATTCTAGGCATATTAGGGCGTTAGACGACCATGGGTAGGAATCTTCCTCTCTTTTTCCTTACAGGACGAGCAGACAGATATATTCGCGTACGAGGCATGGAAAAGGATCGGAACCGAGAAGCCCGGAGGAACTCAGAAGAAATGAGCGAGCCGCTCGTTATTCCGAGCGGTCGCTCGCTTTGATGAGCAACAAGCTAGGCGGTCGCTCGTAGAAACAGGCGGTCGCTCCATGCTACCAAGGAGAGCGAGCGGTCGCTCGCTATAGTGAGCGGTCGCCCACGACGAAGAAAAAGTGAGCGACCGTCTGAAATCAAAACCGGCCCAAAAAGGAAAAGCCCGATTTTTGAGGAGAAAACCTAGTTTGTCACTTTCATAAAAAGGGGAGTTTGAGGAGAGAGAGAGGGGGCTCGACACTTGGGAAGAAAATCACCTTGGAGAGGAGGCAAGAGAGATTTGGAGACCTAGGGAGACATCTTGAAGGAGGAAATCACCATTGAAGATCATCTTGAGCATTTCTTCAACTTTTCTATGTTTTCCTCTTTTGTTTTCTGTTTTGAGACTCTAGATATGAAGTAGTGACTTTGTTGTGGGTGAGGGATCCCCACTTTTGTATGGACATCTATGCTTAATCTATGATGTCTTTGAGTTTTCTTCCATGGGTTTGATGTTTTGTGCCTAATGCTATTGATTTCGATGAAACCCTAATTGATATGACTATAGAACACATTGATCATAGGGATATGGGAATGATGTTTGGAACCAAATGTCAAATGAGTGAGTTATTCACATTGGGAGATGGCTTAGCTTGTTTAGGGTTCATGATAGGGTACATTAATGCATCTAGAGATCATTTAGATCATTGGGAGATGGGTGAATCGATTCTCTAGGTAGTGAGTTTAAGCTCGGGAGAGACAAACTCTAGAAGAAGTGTTTGAAACCCCCTTTTGGAATACAAACCCATAGACATTGTAGCATCACTAACCGTCCATGCAATTCTTGAGGGATCCCGAACCTACAACGCCTCGAACCATCGTTTACAACTCGTTAATTTGATTTGCTTACTCATATTCCGACACTTATTACAACTCACATTTTTATTCGACCACCTAATCTAGCATAGAGATAGACTAATACATCCTAGTCCTCGTGTTCGACCCCGGTACTACAACTACTGATAACTCCTATTTTTCTCTATATTTTGATAAGAGTTTGTCTAGGTTTTACAGGATAATCACATGCATTCATAGACATTCTAGGCGTGTTAGGACACAAAAACCCGGTTGTGCTTTAGTTTTGCAGATTACAGGTTTCGAAGATGGTTGGACTCGAAAAGGAGCTAATTGGAGCGTTAAAGGAGAAGTACGGATGAGGTACTCATGTTGCGACATCAATAACTTTCTCTACAGAGATCCAAATTGCGAGACTTATACCATTGGAAAGAGCACTTCAAGAGCTTCGCGTAGACACCAAAATCGCGTAAATCCGACATCGGAGTAGAAAGTTATGAGCAAATTCGTGAAGACCAGAAAACTGCCAGTGCAGGGCCGATTCCAGTTGGAATCGGTCCGATTCCAGAACGCAGAATTCGACCCCAGGAATCTGGATCCGGTCCGGATCCAGTCTAAAATCCTGTTTCGCGATTTTCAGCATCAGAATGGGAATAGGACTCTTGGGAGCCGCCCAAGGGTTATAAAAAAGTCCCAGCCACGTCCTAGAACATCAGAGACCCTTAGAGAACACTTAGATACAGATTTTTGGAGAGCTTTTGGTGAGAGAAGAATAGAAGTTCACGGGATTTCGGGAAGAAGAAGGAAGATTCGATCGTGGAGACTACACATCTGCATGAGACTTTCTTTCCTCTCTTTTATCTCTTTCTTTATGAGCTTTTTGTTGTTTTCTATGAACCGTGAGTAGATCCACGACTATGGGTTAGGGATTCGTATGTGTTTTGGGTATGTTTGACCCTAACTTGGATTTCGACGTTATGCTTGTTTCGGTTTATCGATCTATGCTTTCTTTTCTATTGGTGTTTGCTAATCACTTGGCCAATATTCTGAGATTCTGAATCACATAGAGATATGGGTTTAGTTTCGGATCGAGATTGATGAATGAATCGTATTATTCACATAGAGATATGGTTTAATCGATTTAGGATTGATGATAGTGTTCTTCATGCATCTAGGGTTAACTTGAATAGATCGAGAGATTGACGAGTTATTCTAGGTAGTGAGTTAGTAGACCGAGAGGTGAATTCTCTATTCTTGTTGCTTGATGATTCCCGAATACAAGTACGATGTCGTTATTCTCGCATGCTTAGTAAATACCCATACACGGGAATACGATCCCGATACCCGTAGTCATCCTTGTTTGATAGGTCACTCGTTTTCATTGCTTTCTTATTTCGTTTTCCATAGATTCTACATATTTCCATCATCACTTGCTTGCTTGCTTTGATCTCTTTTCTATTTAGATTTGGATTTAGCAACCGGTCCTTGTGTTCGACCCCGTGTTACGACGATCCGTATCCTTGCGGTGAGTTGTGAATCGGGTTATATATTTTAGACTCGGTACACACGTATCAAGCTTTTGGCGCCGTTGCCGGGGACTGGTTAGCCTATTTCTAGGTCTTTATTGATTCTAGATCTTTGCTTGTTTTCTTTTTCTTTTTTGTTTTTTTTTCTTTGGTTTTTGTGGATTCACTTGGTTTCGAGTTCTTCTTTTTTTTGCGGTTTGCAGGGTTCTAGTGCATGACAATGAGCTCTAATCGGAGATAAGACCTAGTCTACGATCCAGAGATTGAGCGTACTCTGAGAGACATCCAAAATCAGCAGAGAAGGGAAGCTATGTCGAGGTCAAGTAGTTCGCATGACCGTGCGGTTCATGATGAGGAGCATCACGAGAATCAAGAGCACATGAATCCGCTCTACGATCAGCAAACCGAGGGCGAAGCTACTTACGTTGCAGAGGAGACTTTGGGTTCTTACATTGCACCGAAGCACCCAACTCCTATCATGCATCAATAGACCGCCCATTGACAGTTTTGAGCTACCGCCACAGTGCATCACGATGTTCAGTCAGGCGAGCTTCAGAGGGCGGCCTACAGAGGATCCCATTGCTCACTTGTCTCAGTTCAAGATGTTGTGCAGATCAGTTAGGAAGGCATGAGGAATGACCATTGAGGATGTATATTTGGAGGCCTTTCCTTTTTCACTGATGGACCGGGCGAGAGATTGGCTCTACACTCTTGAGCCGAACTCGATCATGACATGGGAGGAGCTAGAGGAGCAATTCATGGCGAAATACTACTCCCCAAAGAAGATCCGAGCTGCACAGAGAGCCATACATAGCTTCACTCAGGAGAGTGATGAGAGTCTATACGATGCATGGGAGAGATTCAAAGGTTATCAACGCCTTTGTCCACACCACGGCATGGATAAGCGGCTGTTGCTTTCCACGTTCATCCACGGACTGAGAGACGATACTAGAGCATGGATGGATGCAGCTTGTGGAGGGAGTGTATACAACATTCCCTTTGACACCCTAGAGATGCAGATCGCCAAGATGGCCAAAGCAAGAGGGATGTCAGGAGACAGCATCAGACGCTCTATGGGACGGGTAGATTTGGGCGAGTCCGCAGCCTTGAAAGCAGTCATGTCAGATCTATCGGCAATCAAGCAGCACATGGGACTCATGAATACGTCTAACCCGTCGAAAGTCCAACCTGGAATGTTCTTGGTAGATCAGGCCACATCAGAGGAAGAACCGGTTGAGGACATCAACTACATAGGAAGGAATCAATACCAGAATCCTTCCAATCTCTACAACCCGAACGCGCCTAGGAACTACGATGAAGATAGGTGACGAGACTGTGGAGTTCACCTTAGATCACAACATGAAGCAGCCATCCACCACCGATTCAGCATGCTATGTCGATGTGCATGAAATCCTCACTCAAGAAGTCTTCGATAAGTTTCGGGAAGTCGATCCTTTAGAGATATCTCTCCTTGCATCGAATGAGAGCATATACAACAATTGGGAGGATATCCGGGAGCTTACGCGAGCATTGAACGAAGGATCAGACGAAATTGGAGTTTTACAGAAGCTGGATCCGGACCGATTCCACCTGGAAACGGACCAGATCCAAATACCTTCCGAAGTTGGATTTTTACAGAAGGTGGATCCGGACCGATTCCACCTGGATACGGACCGAATCCAAATACTGGCTCGCGAAGACAAACTGGAAATGGACCGATTCCACCTGGAATCGGACCGGATCCAGTCTCTGAGCAAATCAGACGTTTTTCACATCGACGCACCCGATTCTTCTACGAACGTCTCTGAACCCTCCACGACGACTAGTAAAGACGTTCTAGAGTCCAGAGAGCCACCACTTCACACGGGGAAGCTGAATAAAGCTTATTGGAGTTTAGAGAACGCCCCGAAGGTGGAGATGAAACCCTTACCCGAAGGGCTCAGGTATGTTTTTCTTGGACCTAACTCGACATATCCGATTATAGTGAATGCTGCGTTGCTAGAACCCCAAGTAGAACAGTTGAGTGATTTGCTTAGACGTTATAGGGGTGTTCTTGGATATACTTTGGATGATATTAAGGGACTTAGCCCTTCGTTATGCATGCATCGTATTCACTTAGATGATGAGTCGAAATCCTCTGTTGAGCATCAGCGTAGATTGAATCCGACGATGAAAGAGGTAGTTAGGAAAGAGGTGATGAAGCTGTTAGATGCGGGTATTATATACCCTATTTGGATAGTACGTGGGGGAGTCCTGTGCAGTTTGTACCCAAGAAGGGAGGCATGACCATGATCCAGAACGAGAAGAACGAGCTTATTCATACGCGGACGGTCACGGGATGGAGGATGTGCATCGACTATCGTAAGTTGAACTCCAACACCCGTAAGGATCACTTTCCTTTGCCTTTTATTGATCAGATGTTAGAGAGACTTGCACTCCACTCGTACTTTTGCTTTCTAGACGGTTACTCGGGATTCTTCCAGATCCCCATTCACCCGAGCGACCAGGAGAAGACCACCTTTACTTGTCCTTATGGCACGTTTGTTTATCGTCGTATGCCCTTTGGATTATGTAATGCGCCTGCCACTTTTCAGAGATGCATGACTGCTATATTTTCTGATGTGATTGAGGATATTATGGAGGTGTTCATGGACGATTTCTCTGTCAATGGACCCTAATTTGACGTTTGTTTGGCCAATTTGCATCGAGTTTTAGACAGGTGTGCAGCGGCCAACTTAGTCCTCAACTGGGAGAAGTGTCACTTCATGGTGCAAGAAGGGATTGTTTTAGGACATAAGGTGCCTTCTAGGGGGATCGAGGTAGACAGGGCGAAGATAGAGGTTATTGAGAAGCTTCCACCGCCCATGAACGTCAAAGGCATCCGCAGTTTTCTAGGACATGCAGGATTTTATCGGCGGTTCATCAAGGACTTCTCCAAAATCTCTAGACCACTTACCGAGCTGTTGGCGAAAGATGTACCATTCCGGTTCACTTCAGAGTGCTCGAAGGCCTTCCAGACTTTGAAGGCAGCTCTGATCTCACCACCGATCATACAGCCCCCCGATTGGACTCTACCGTTTGAGCTGATGGTTGGAGCAGTGCTCGGGCAGAAGAAGGATCACAAACACCACGTCATCTACTACGCAAGCCGAACTCTTGATGATGCGCAGGTAAATTACACTACTACTGAGAAAGAGTTACTTGCTGTGGTGTTTGCTTTTGAGAAATTCAGGTCGTACTTGGTGGGACGGAAAGTGATCGTATACTCAGACCACGCGGCCTTGAAGTACTTGCTGACGAAGAAAGACGCCAAACCTCGACTGATTCGATGGATGCTACTCATACAAGAGTTTGACGTCGAGATTAGGGATCGCAAAGGCACGGAGAACACAGTTGCAGACCACCTTTCACACCTTGCGATACCCGATCCTCTCCCGAGTGATGATTCCTTGCGAGAGGAACAGATTATGGCAGTCACTACCCGATACGAAGACCCATGGTATGCAGACTACGTGAACTTTCTGGTCTCTCGAGTAATCCCGTCCAAACTTAATTATAACGGAAGGAAGAAGTTCCTCCATGACATACGGGGTTATTTTTGGGATGATCCGTTCTTATTAAAGCGTGGTACCGATGGGATGTTCTGACGATGCATTCCCGAGGAAGAAGAACAACAGGTAATTTTCCATTGCCACTCTTCTGATTATGCAGGTCATTTCGCCGCTTCGAAGACCACAGCGAAGATTCTACAAGCGGGATTCTATTGGCCTACGATGTTCAAGGATGTCCATAGGTATGTCGCCTCATGTGATTCTTGCCAGCGTACAGGTAATATTTCTAGACGCCATGAGACGCCTCTGAATTTTATTCTAGAAGTGGAACCTTTTGATGTTTGGGGCATAGACTGACCAAGAAGAGGGTGACCGGGAAAGAGACAGTAGCGCTGAGCACTGAAGTGAGTGCTGCGATTTTGCAGCATGAGTTACCACGGAAGAGATCAGACCCAGGTAGTTTCTCGATTCCTTGCAAAATCGGGAACATTGAGATTGTCCGTGCGCTGTGCGATCTGGGTGCCAGTGTGAGTTTGCTTCCGTTGTCCATCTATAAGAAGCTCAACATTGGAGATCTCAAGCCGACGAGGATGGCACTACAGTTGGCGGATCGATCCGTCAAGTATCCTGCAGGTATTCTCGAGGATGTCCCATTGAAAGTCGGGGATTATTAAGTTCCCGTTGATTTTGTTGTTTTAGACATGGACGAGGACTCGAAGATACCGATTATACTAGGCCGACCGTTCTTAAACACGGCTGATGCGGTGGTTCATGTTCGTGCTGGTCCAAGTCATTTCACAAAGTCGGACTAGAGTCAAGCTCAACAGGGTCTTCTTTCCCCGCTGATTCTGCCAAGCCCGTTCCCTTGGCTGTGGTTTCGTTGGATAGTAGACAGGGACAGTGGGAATCTCGTTAATCCATTCATGCGCGTCACTAATTAGATGACGAGGCATTTGGCTACCTTAAGAGAGTCATAGTTACTCCCGCCGTTTACCCGCGCTTGGTTGAATTTCTTCACTTTGACATTCAGAGCACTGGGCAGAAATCAAGGAACGGGTGGTACATAAGGTGGAGGCGCTACATAAGGCGGTTCGGCTTCCTCTACATGCACCTTAGGTGTCTTGGATGTCGTCCCTTCCTCTACAACAGTGGTAGGGATCGTCTCAGGCAAGTTCTTTCTGTTCCTTAGCTCAATGGCGTTGATGTGCTCTCGTGGATTTGGTTCCGGCTTTCCAGGAAACGTGCCTTGCGATCTAGAAGGTTGTGACAGAAGCTGTGCTATCTGCGTATCTACGAGCTTCATGTGTGCGTCCATCTCGTCAAGTCTCCTCTCAAAGGTGTCTTGCCTAGCTCTAATGCTCTGCACCTCGGTTTTCAGCTCAGTAAACGACGTCTTTTGGTCGAGCATTAGCTGGGAAGCATTGTCTTGATGTCTGCTTCTTCATTCTTTGCCGGTGGAGGAGCTCGGTAACCCTGATTTTGCTGCCCGTAGCCTGGATTCTGTTGCACATATCCCTGATTCTGCCCCTGAAAACGTGACTGAGTGAAGCCTAGGGGATTCTGAGGGATTCTGGAAACGCCTTGCTGCTGCACATTCAATGCTCCGCTCGGGTCGCTAAATCACGCAAGGATTGGTCACAGAAGCTAGACGATGCGGTATGGGCTTACCGAACGGCCTTCAAAACGCCGATTGGTATAACACCGTTCCAATTAGTCTACGGAAAAGCATGTCATCTACCAGTTGAGCTCGAACACAAAGCTTATTGGCCAATCAAAGCGCTCAACTATGACATGAAGACCGCTGTAGAGAAATGCGTACTCCAGTTACACCATCTTGAGGAGATCAGACTTGACGCGTACGAGAACGTGAAGATCTACAAGGAGAGAACGAAGAAATGGCACGATCGACACATTATTCAGCGATTATTCCACTCAGGTGATCTTGTCCTTCTCTTTAACTCTCGGTTGCGATTATTTCCAGGAAAGCTGAAGTCCAAGTGGTCCGGCCCATTCAAGATCCATCGAGTTTTCGACCACGGAGCGGTGGAACTATACGACAGCAAGGGTAACACGTTCAAGGTAAATGCGCAGCGTCTGAAGCTGTATAACCCAGCCGATCCTATAGGCGAGAGAGGCGTTCTTCCTCTCGAATTACCACCACCAGCCTGAGCTCACGCACGGTCTAGCTATCGACCATAAAGAAGCGCTTCTCAGGAGGCAACCCGAGGTCTTTGTATAGTTTTAGGAGTTTTTGGACTTTTGGACCTTTTTAGTTGCATTAGACATGAGGTTTTTGGATTTGGGGAACCTACGTAGTGTTTTCCCTGGTGTGTAGATGTCTAGATCATGAGTTGCAGGTCATTCGGCAAAATTTGGAAACGAAGATGAAGATTCACAGACACCGGATCCGGACCGATTCCACCTGGAATCGGACCGGATCCAAATTCCCGTCAGGTAAGTCACTCCGGATCCGGACCGTTTCCACCTGGAAACGGACCGGAACCACTTCAGACACGGGCCAGGTAAGTTCATCTGGATCCGGACCGATTCCACTTGGAAACGGACCGGATCCAAATTCGCGAGTCTACTTAAGAGGGCCGAAAGCTCTCTCTCTCACTTAGGTTTTCTCTCTCGATTCGGCCCTCCCATTCTCACCTCTTCCTCTCTCCGATTCCACATATACGACGCCCAGGTATGCTTCCCTACCTATTTCATGGCTCAAACATTGTTTTATTATGAGTAATTTTCGGATTTGGGTTGCTAGGGTTCATGAGAGGTTTAGGGAGATTTGATTGTGGAGATGATTTCGTGGTTTTGGATAGGTATTATGGGTTGATTATGATGAGAATAAGTTAGATTCACATTGCCCATACATTTGGATGCTCGATTTTGGTCCGATTTTGCAGATTTGTTTCGGAGATTTTCGATCTGAGTTCGCAGAAACTAGACCCGGACCGGATCCAGTTGGATCCGGACCGGATCGAGACGCAGTTCTGGGTGGAGAAGACGAACCTGGATCCGGACCGATTCCACCTGGAAACGGACCGGATCCAGCCTCTGAGCTCTTTGCGCGTTTTCACCACGGTCTCGACCGCGTTCACTCTACTTGTCTTTGAGTTTCAGATGGCCACCCGGAAGACCAGGAACCGCCATAACCCGGACTACATCGATCATCTGCCGCTTTTAGAGGAATTCGAGATGGGCCAAAACACGATCACCGAGCTAAGCCTGTACACCCCCAGCGTTCCTGACCCGGACAACACACCACGATTAGTCCTACCAGCACCAGAGATGCAGGAGCGTGCTAGCGGTTTCTATCAAGTCATCCGGAGCACGAAATTCGCAAGCATGGAGATCCGTCAGCTTGGGCTCTGCGACTCAGTGCGCGAGTTATGCGCAGGGATACAATGGGAGACCCTACTACACATGCGGGAAGACACATACCGCCAGCTGACCGCGGTGTTTCTTGGCTCACTTCGCCTATTCATACCCTCGACTGGCGAGGCACACCGAGCCTACATGGCTTTCTGGATAGCATGCCAGCAGTACCGCCTCACGATGGCACAGTTCGCCGACATCCTGGGCGTTCCGCGCGGAGTTACAGCAGCCTTACCCTCCATACATCCAGATCGGCTGAAGGCATTCTGGAGCGATATCGGGTCCAAGCGCTTCAAGTTCAGCATCCTCAAGTCCACATGGATCCGACATCCGACGGTCAGATACTTCCACATGGTCCTTGCCCACGTCGTCTTCGGCAAGACAGAGCCTAGAGGGCTTAACTAGACCGAGCTGCTCTTCATCAGGTACGCCTTATCCCCTATCTATGGTGGGGACGATTGGGGCATGGGACAGGTTGATTTAGCATCGCGGGTCGCTCTACACTTGCATCAGATAGCCGCTCAGACTCAGGCGTCTATGTCCGATGCGGCGGCCTCGTCACCATGATTGCGAGAAGAGTCGGCGTGAGGGCGTTACAGTTCTCGACTTGGCTGCTCTGCACAGCAAATTTTCGTTGGAGACCATTCGGGGCAACCATCTCTGGTTGTACTACGACCAGCAGGGCACCAGCCAGCGTTTCACCTTGCCCAACATTCACCTGCCACCGATCTCCATTGAGGGACTTCGATTCTAGTTCTTTGCAGCACAGCAGGCTGGACTCGAGGAGGGCGCCTACGATGGCCCACCTGCACACCCATCTCCTCCAGCATTTCACACCACGGAGGCCGGCCCTTCGCATACGCATTCGCCACCTCCTTTTCCCCCGGCGGATTCAGCTCCATCGCCTGCCGCATCCACAGATTAAGAGAGGTTCATGTATCAGGAGATGCTCGACACGAGAGGCGCCTTAGATAAAGCCGTCTCAGATATGCGAAGCCATGTCGACTCAGAGATGATGACCATGTACACCAGATGGTGCGGGACTTCTTCCCAGCTCGTCGACCAGATGTAGGCACTCAGACTCCAGCATGACGCCCTATACGCGGAATTCCATGGATTCCACAGCTGGCTATTCCCCGACGAGCAGCCGTCGGCACCTATGGAGGACGACAGAGACGATGCACCGGCGGACGCTTAGCTCGCTGATCAGGTAGGCGTTTCCCCTTATCCGTTTTAGTAGTGATGTAGTAGGCCTTTCAGATGTATTATTGGGACTCGGATTTTGTGTACTCTGGATTTCTTTATCTATATGCGAGTCTCTATGTTATTTTTCGGGTAACGTTTGTTTTTCTATGAGCGTTCATACCGATACACGAGAGATGAGTATCATTTTCCGAGAGACGACGATTGGATAGATTCCGGTTCATAGAGTGCGTGAGAGCTCTTGCGTTTAACGTGAGTTAACTTCATTGCGAGCGAACGAATTCCGCAGAGCTAAGTTTCTCTACCCCTCTTATTGGTTCTTTTCATATGTCGTTTTCGATTCTACTTCTTCGGGCGAGAATCTACACCGTGGACGGTGTATGGTTCAAGTCTGGGGGGTGGATAGATCCTTCACACGTTCAGGCCTATCTATTTAGGATTGCATTTAGTTAGGTGCATTTTATCATGACATATAGACTTAGGAAAATTTTTCACTTTTGCATATCACTTTGCATTAGCTGCATTCACGTTTTCTTTTTCTTTTTTCCCATATAGATGATTTTTGTTAGGTTTGCATGATTGCATACGACATATAGATATAGGCTCATATAGGTTCACGTGCATACCTCGGACACCCGTTTTGAACATCATTTGGAGGACTCTTGGGATGATAAAGTAGGAATATCTTGATGATCAAGTGACTTTGTAGAGCGTGGTTGAATCGTGTCGAATTGATAGTTCTCCAGACTTTCTATATATAGTTTGTGGGATGAGGTTGTTGTTTGGAACTTACGGAGTTGAAACGACTATATCCAGGTTATATGTTTCGTTTAGAACCTTTTTCCGAGTCTTGCAGGTCGATGAAATCTAGTTCAACAAATGCCTTGGGAAAAAAAAGCATCTCGACACTCCGCTGTCAGAATCTCATCAACGAAAATCGTTCGACGACATGAGTGCATCGATCGGTGGTTCAGGTCTAAGTTGTGGGTCGGACATCGCATAAAAAGAAAAAAAAATATATACAGAAGAAAAGAAAAAAAAAAGAGAGAGAAGAGAAAAACGATGTCCTTCAACTTCAACGTCCTAGAAACCCGAGGTGCTAGCGTTCAATAGACAAATTCTACAAAAAGGTAAAAATCTAGGTAAGAAGTAGAACTAAGATCGAAAAGGCTAAGTTGAGATAAGGATAGGTTCGGAAATAGGCTTGGTGAGTTGTAGGGATTCTATCGGATTCTAGGTGGCAATAAAAATCCTATGGTTAGGTAGATTAGTCTTTGGTAGGAAGATCATAGTAGACCGGTTTGGGTACGTTTCTCGGGAAACTGGTATTGGATGGATGTTCTGCTTTTGAGTCTCGCGATGATGCTATTTGATGTTCGTCATTCCCTGTTTTGCAGATTTTATTCCTTCGTTCTTTACTCGAGGACGAGCAAAGGTTTAAGTCTGGGGGGATTTGATAACTCCTATTTTTCTCTATATTTTGATAAGAGTTTGTCTAGGTTTTACAGGATAATCACATGCATTCATAGACATTCTAGGCGTGTTAGGACACAAAAACCCGGTTGTGCTTTAGTTTTGCAGATTACAGGTTACGAAGATGATTGGACTCGAAAAGGAGCTAATTGGAGCGTTAAAGGAGAAGTCTGGATGAGGTACTCATGTTGCGACATCAATAACTTTCTCTACAGAGATCCAAATCGTGCGACATTTGTACCATTGGAAAGAGCACTTCAAAAGCTTCGCGTAGACACCAAACTCGCGTAAATCCGACACCGGAGCAGAAAGTTATGAGCGAATTCGTGAAGACCAGAAAACTGTCGGTGCAGGGCCAATTCCAGTTGGAATCGGTCCGATTTCAGAACGCATAATTCAACCTCAGGAATCTGGATCCGGTCGGATCCACCTGGAAACGGCCCGGATCCAGTCAAAAATCCTGTTTCGAGATTTTCGTCGTCAGAAAGGGAATAGGACTCTTGGGAGCCGCCCTAGGGTTATAAAAAAGCCCTAGCCTCGTCCTAAAACAGGAGATAACCTTAGAGAACACTTAGTTACAGACTTTTGGAGAGCTTTTGGTGAGAGAAGAATAGAAGTTCACGAGATTTCGGGAAGAAGAAGGAAGATTCGATCGTGGAGACTACACATCTGCATGAGACTTTCTTTCATCTCTTTTATCTCTTTCTTTATGAGCTTTTTGTTGTTTTCTATGAACCGTAATTAGATCAACGGCTATAGGTTAGGGATTCATATGTGTTTTGGGTATGTTTGAACCCTAACTTGGATTTCGACGTTATGCTTGTTTCGGTTTATCGATCTATGCTTTTTTTTCTATTGCTATGGGTTAGGGATTCATATGTGTTTTGGGTATGTTTGAACTCTAACTTGGATTTCGACGTTATGCTTGTTTCGGTTTATCGATCTATGCTTTTTTTTCTATTGGTGTTTGCTAATCACTTGGCCAATATTCTGAGATTCTGAATCACATAGAGATATGGGTTTAGTTTCGGATCAAGATTGATGAATGAATCGTATTATTCACATAGAGATATGGTTTAATCGATTTAGGATTGATGATAGCGTTCTTCATGCATCTAGGGTTAACTTGAATAGATCGAGAGATTGACGAGTTATTCTAGGTAGTGAGTTAGTAGATCGAGAGGTGAATTCTCTATTCTTGTTGCTTGATGATTCCCGAATACAAGTACGATGTCGTTATTCTCGCATGCTTAGTAAATACCCATACACGCGAATACGATCCCGATACCCGTAGTCATCCTTGTTTGATAGGTCACTCGTTTTCACTGCTTTCTTATTTCGTTTTCCATAGATTCTACATATTTCCACCATCACTTGCTTGCTTGCTTTGATCTCTTTTCGATTTAAATTTGGATTTAGCAACCGATCCTTGTATTCGACCCCATGTTACGACGATCCGTATCCTTGCGGTGAGTTGTGAATCGGGTTATATATTAATTTGGATTTAGCAACCGATCCTTGTATTCGACCCCATGTTACGACGATCCGTATCCTTGCGGTGAGTTGTGAATCGGGTTATATATTTTAGACTCGGTACACACGTATGAACTACCGTATACTTACGGATAGTGGTACGAATCGGGTATTAAATATAAGACTCGGTGTGTGCACATCATGATGAAATTCCTGGGATCTCATGAGCAAATCCTATTCCTAAGAGATCGATTCTAGGGTTTGCGCAGCGGATGTAAAACAAAAATTTAATGAAACCCTAGAACCATGCTTCTATGAATCGTAGAAACGTTAGAACGCTTACCTCAATCGATCCGGGGCCTGTCTCAATTGAAGAATCCGTTTGATCACGAAAGGGAGGAAGATTACCTCGTCCTCTACACGTATCCACACCTCAGGATGGATTCCAACGGTTGGAACTTGTCTGCTAGGACCCGAATCAGCTATTCGGTTTTGTGCTTCGAGAAACCGAGACTTCGATCACACTCTTGAACCTCTTGGATCTCACCAAAAGTCTGTCAAAAGAGTTCTGAAGTCGGCCAGCAAAAGCTCTAACTTAATTAGGGTTTTAATCTCCTTCTTATAAGGTGATTTAACCCTAATTCGGTCTATTTTCGAAAAACCCAAAGCCTGGAACGGACGGTCTGGCATTAGTGGACCGTCCGTTCCAGACCTTCTGGAACGGATAGTCCGTTCTGGACCGTCGGGTCTGGCTCGGCGGACCGTCCGTTCTGGACTTCTGGTCCGTCCGTTCCAGACCCTTCCGTCTTGGTTTTTCAGTCGTTTTCTCGTGCGTTTCATCCTTCCCTGCGTGTGTGACCCTGTAGGCTCATTCGATATAGCAGTATAACCCGAAATCTCTATTCCGGATATACAAGTCATAGGCGGTCTCTAGCAAGACACTATGACTACCTATCTCGAATAGAGTTTGTTCGTGATCTTACGAACGCCAGTGATGATTCCGGTTGATGATCCTTTTGTATCGCGATATCATATGTCGAACATAAGGCATGGACAAGCCACCTTATCTGATTCGACTGCTTTCTCGTTCACTGAGTTCGACTGTCTGAAATAGACGACGTTCGTCTATAGTGCGGCCACACATTTCTACAGTCTCGCTCACACGAGGGGCCCAGCGATATCTCTCTCTTTAGGTACAAATCCCGTCTTGACTATCTACAATCCAGCACATGACTTGTTTCGTACCTGATACACGCCTTTATAGTCTCAATTCCGAGAAATGGAGCGAGACTATGAACTCCGAGATGCAATCCATGTCAGACAACCAAGTACGGACTCTGGTTGATGCATCTGAAGGGATAAAACCCATTGGATGCAAGTGGATCTTCAATAAAAAGACTGACATGGATGGCAACATGCACACGTATAAGGCACGACTTGTGGCGAAAGGATTCCGTCAAATACGTGGTATTGACTATGATGAGATCTTTTCGCCTGTAGTTATGCTGAAGTCCATCAGGATCCTGCTTGCCATAGCTGCATATTACGACTATGAGATATGAAAAATGGATGTCAAGACCGCGTTCCTTAATGGGAACTTGACCGAGGATGTGTACATGACACAACCCGAAGGTTTTGTCGATCCAAGGAACCTGGGGAAGGTGTGCAAGCTTCAGAGGTCCATTTATGGACTGAAACAGGCTTCAAGGAGCTGGATCTTCACTTTGATGAGACAATCAAAAGGTTTGGTTTCTCACATAACGAAGATGAGCCATGTGTTTACAAGAAGGTCAGTGGGAGCACAATAGTTTTTCTAGTGTTGTACGTGGATGACATTCTCCTAATAGGGAATGACGTTCCTACCTTGCAAGACGTAAAGTCTTGGCTAGGAACGCAGTTTTCTATGAAGGACCTAGGAGAAGCGGCCTATATTTTAGGCATTAAGATCTATAGAGATAGATCGAGGTGGCTTCTAGGATTGAGTCAGAGTACTTACATCGATAAGGTCTTGAAACGGTTCAAGATGCAAGATTCTAAGAAAAGAACCTTACCGATAAGCAGTGGCACAGTTCTTTGCAAGAGTCAGTGTCCTACGACACCTGATGAGCGCGAACGCATGGATCGGATTCCATATGCTTCGGCAATTGGATCCATCATGTATCCCATGCTTTGTACTCGACCGGATGTATCCTAAGCGTTGAGCATTACGAGTAGATACCAGTCAGATCCAGGTGAGACACACTGGATCGCTGTCAAGAACATCCTGAAGTACTTGAGAAGAACTAAGAATGTGTTCTTGGTATATGGTGGGTCGGAAGACGAGCTCGCTGTAAGGGGTTACACCGATGCTAGTTTCCAGTCAGACTCGGATGACTACAGATGGCAGTTGTTGGTTTAGTGCTCTATGATGTACTGTTTATGAGCTTTGTTTAGATACATTCGATGTATTGATACTTTCTATGGTTTATATGAGAGTATTTGATTAATTACATGTTCTTGCATACTAGATCTGTTATGAAATCCATGTATCATTATGAATGATACTAAACTCCCTAGTCTTGGGTCATTATGGGAATGATGACATAATAAGACTAGTATGATGTGTGATTGATGATTATAGAGATGATCATAGGTATTGGATACGATCACTGTCATAGGTATTCGTTGGAGAACGGAATACTGGATTGACCCGCATGAGATTGTCACATGGACTAGCGTCATGACTTGAATCTCATATGGCGGTTCCATGATTGGATCCTAAGACCTGAGATATCTACGGAATCCAACATGAGGAGTTGCGTGCTTTGAATACGTCAAACGTTCTGCGTAACAGGAGAACTATAAAGGCGTGTATCAGGTACGAAACGAATCATGT